>NW_028297099.1:2863429-3224877 GCF_055798465.1 Pogonomyrmex barbatus | reverse complement strand
GGTTGGCTTAATGATGGCGATAAGCACGGACGCGTAATTATTCGCATTTCGGCGCAGTTCGCCACGATGCCCGGGGTAGTACCCCGGCCACGTATTTACGAGGGTTATATATTAATTGCTCGAATAAATAGCCGTAGGTACCGCGCTTCGTCCGTAACGTAGCGAGAGCGGCGGAACCGTTGCGTCGGCGGAGAGAGAAAGAGAATCGATACGAAAACGAACCGGTCCGTGCTGCGCCGCGCCGCGCCGCGCCGCGCCATGCCATGCCATGCCACGCCACGCCACGCCACGCCACGCCACGCCGCGCCGCGCCGCGCCGGTCCGCGCTCCCGCATACTATCAGTTGCGAGGTTTTATTTGCGGGCGTCGGTTTATTAAAAATTAATGACAGCGAATCTGATGTAAATACGATAGCCCGCACCGGCGGCGGCGAGCGGGCCGCGCGTGTACAGGGAGAATCGCGAAGAGCGATCGTCCAAGACGGCGGCGATCGATGTCTTACAAGATAAACATACCCGCGTATTTCTTGAAACTCGGACATTCACATTCACACCCGCATTCGCATCCATTCATACATGTATCCATTTCCTTTATTATTCCTATATAATTTTTTGCAAAAAATGGTTTTGCAATTCTTTATGTGGACCACCCTATGCAATGTGCGTAGCAGCCTGCGTAGCCTGCGGCATGCCGATTGCAATGCAATCTGATCTTAACTCTTCTCGATATAATTGCTTTGAGCACATCCCGCGGATATTGCGATATTTTAAATTTGTAATCATATCTCATATCTACTATTTGTACATCACAAAAAAAGAATACGTAAGATTTACTACCCAAATATTTATTAAATGAACAAAAAATATAAGGCATAAAGTATAACGAGGAGGTATAATGTATGAGTACACACATACACACACACACACACACACACACACACACACGCGCGCGCGCGCGCGCCTATGCGTAAAGAATATTGCTGTACGAATATCTCCATATATCTGTCGCATTTATTTCTCGAGATGTAGTTCGTTTTATACATGCCGAACGGTGGACCTTTTCATCCCAGGTAGTTGCCAACAGGTCGTCGCCTTCGTTTTCGATCGTATCTAGGCTGGTCCTGCTTTGCAATGAATTATTACCGAGGACTCAGCGACAGCGCGATAAAGCGGCCGACCGACCGATTCATTCGTACACAAACGCCTATAATCGCGACATACACAAACAAACGTTTACTCCAATCGGAATAAATACTCGATAGCCTAATTTTACAACTTTTTCAATTATCGTTAAACTACGCATTACATTAAATTTCAAAAGACCGGAGTTTAGAGTTTGTGTTAGGCGACACTTTGCACACGTTTCTCTGATCCTCATCTGCGATTCTCCCGTTTGTACGTCCCGAGTTATTACGTTCTGTGAATTTTATTATTCTTTTCCGAATATCACGCGGATTTCTTCTGGGGCAGAGATATAACTCCGAGGGGAAAGCAAGGATAAGGTCCCTGTAATACGAGAGAAACGAGCGGACGGAGAGAGTACGTGTGTGCGTTTGTGTCACGGACATTCCGCTGTCGAGGCGCGTTCCTCGAGCGTTCACTCATGCCGACGCTACCATTAATAATCACTTTGATGCATAACGCGGCCTCGCTATTATTTACGCACGGCCGTCGCTCGCACAGCACTCACGATTTACGGTCGTATTGTAACGACGGTGGGACTTATGCGGCGACCGGCGCGGTACGACTTTGTCGT
This sequence comes from Pogonomyrmex barbatus, assembly GCF_055798465.1. Classification (NCBI taxonomy): domain Eukaryota; kingdom Metazoa; phylum Arthropoda; class Insecta; order Hymenoptera; family Formicidae; genus Pogonomyrmex; species Pogonomyrmex barbatus. The sequence goes on along the minus strand of NW_028297099.1, from coordinate 3,223,122 downwards.
TGTATCACCTTTTTTCGCCGAAGGAATTAAGTATCTGGCGAACTTCTCGGAGCCCGTCTCAGCCTGTATGGTATTTTGCAATTTGCCGTGTCTTGGCTTGGTCGCAGCGTGCCGATATCTTGAAACGCGATTTAAAGAGATCACAAATAATTAATGAACAGTTTTATATTTTCGCTTGAAAAATATTGAAATTGCACAATAGTACTTCTTGCCCACATTGTACTACTATTTTTGGTGAATGACGTGTTGCACTTGGAGAGATAATGCAAGGCGATTGCTTCGGCCTGCTCAACTATCACTAATCGTTTCCTCTACGCAACTATCACAAACAAGAACATTTCGCATATTACCGCCATTGAATAGGGTCGCAAAAGAAAACGAAGTACAGCGGAGCGAGGGAGGATGGGGTGACACACGTGTATCCGTCATGAGGGCGCCGAGTGACAAACTTGCTGACGTGCTTTAATTAGCGACAGGGAAAGAGATTAGAATTCAGCCTTGGGACCGCGCTGCCGTCACTAATGCATTTTGGGATGGGATTTTCGTGGGGTTCACGAGGGGGAGGGCAGGGGGGAGGAGGGGGGGGGGTTATAGCACGAGTAAGACCTCTGGGAGTGACAATTTCAGGAGCGATTAGCCGTCACGCTCTGAGTTATGCACTTACTAAACGGCACGCCGCGCCCCATTGAGCCGCACGGCGCGTTTTTCGTAAAAATAGAATCACGAACTCGTGGCCGTTTTCGTCGCCTTTAGCTAACAGCGGGGGTGCGAGATGGATAGGAGTGACCGTGGCTGAGACGCAGGGTCACGGCGAGGAAAAAAGTGCGTCGGCGATTATCCACGTTAAAAGCCAAACCGCGATATTTCCGTCTATTCTCGGCAGTGCATATGAGGAATTTAATTTAAGCACTTCCATTCCGACTTCCTCGTTCTTCTTTTTTTCTTTGTCTAGAATATCGAGCGATGATTTAGGTCATGCGAGAAGAGACGAAAAGATACATACGTGGCCTTAAACTTCATGAAAAAAAGACTCACGTTCTCGCTCTCGTTAATATTTATTGACGATGTAAAATATATCGGCGATATTTAATTAAGGGATAAATTTATGTTCTTGATTTTAAAGGAAACAAATTTGTATCTTTATAGGCCGCACGTATAATGACTTGAACCAGTATCCTGTATTTCCGTGGGTATTAACGAACTACGAAACGAAGGAACTCGATCTCAGTTTACCGAGTAATTATCGAGATTTGTCGAAGGTATGGATTTAATAAATTCGCGTGTAGAACAATAAGAGAATATAAGAGATATTTTATCTATATAAGAGAAATATATTTGTTTTTCCTCGTAAATTATGTTCGATGCTTTAAATATTGCAGCAAATCTTTTTGAACAAGCAATCAAAACACTCATGTATCTTTTTAGCCAATTGGTGCACTAAATCCAAACAGAAGAGCCTACTTTGAAGAACGCTTCCAAAGTTGGGAACACGATACCATACCGCCCTTCCATTACGGCACGCATTATTCTACGGCGGCCTTTGTTTTAAATTGGATGATACGCGTGGTAAGTATCTTATTATTTTGCAAAAGTCATACGATACTATTTAACTTTATTTTAACCATTTATAACTGTAAGAGATACAGATATCATCGCAGCAATTATTATTTAAATTCAATAAAAATATAAGAACTGATCAACCCATATGCTTTTGCATGACAAAAGCGTTTTTGATAAAATATTTACCAATCGTTGTGCCATTCCTTTTGTAAAGATTAAATTAAAATTTAACACACGACACGAGACCGAGTCTTTATTCATATAATGGGCGTATAATTAGCTTCCAATCGCTGATTTTTAGTCTTTCCACTTACGGAGCGCGTCCAGTCCGCATCATAAATTTAAGCGACACTTTTAGTACTGCATGCACGCTAATTTGAGGGCGTCGGAACGCCCTCCTGCCAACGACGCCCGCCTTCTCGTTAAATATACACATTTGTTTTCTGCTGCATTTCCTTGTTCACTTGAAATTCAGGGTCTAACTGGAAAACATCTTTATCTCTCTCTTTCTTGGTTCTTTTAAGACTAAAACAGATAATATGATAATATGATTATAAAAGTTTTATTTTGCCGTATATAAATTTCCAAATGTTATATTTCTTTGAATTCTATCTATCGTTAGATTATTAATCATCGCAGTTTCTATCATTACTGTTATTGAATTTATGTGTATAATCTTAAAGAATATTTAAATAAGATTAAAATGTGTTTGAATAACTTGTATTATTGCACACATTTTAGTACAAGGCAATGACGTAATTAATTATTTACTTGCTGACGTAGTGACGTTCTTGCACAATAAAATATTGCATCATAAACAATTTATTGGTCCGTAAGCGCTTGCTATCCTGTAGTTTCCTCAACCAAAGATATATATTAACGATCAGGTTATAATATTATGTCGAAGTCTTAAAGCCCATAAAGGAATAGTTTTAGACCTAGTGTGTGCAATGTTCGCGTTCCTGGTAAAAATCAGATTTATGCTCTCGCGTACTTTCGCGTTCGTGCCACAGCACGAAAGTGCATCGATCATGTGTGTGACCTCTCGCTTTGCGTTCATCCGCCTGTCAACGGAACGGATGACTGACCGAGAAACTAGAGGGGCTTCGCAAGAAACCGTGCACACAAAGGGCCGTCTATAAAGTGTCTCTAAGTGGCGGTTTAGAGTCGCGCCGCATTTTCTCCGCCCCGACTCACACTCGTTTCTACATTCATTCTTATTGACATTCTGCAGGATTTATGCGCTCCCGTTGCGAAAAGATTCTACTAGTCGCTAAGAGAGATTGGTTTTGGAAATAAATTATTTTTACAGGAACCGATGACGACTATGTTCCTGGCGTTGCAAGGCGGCAAATTCGATCACCCGAACAGATTATTTTCATCTATCGCGCTTTCGTGGAAGAATTGCCAGCGCGATACATCCGATGTTAAGGTTCGTTGAACTTAATTAAGATAAAAAAATTTACATTTTTGCCACGCCTCGGTGAATTCATTGTTATCATCGTCGCATAAATTTTCAATTCTCGTATACGGCGTGTGATAAACTAAAAATCAGCAGAACCATAAATTGGCCTTCTCATTAATAGGAGCTGATTCCGGAATTCTTCTTTTTACCGGAAATGCTAGTAAACAGTAATCGCTATCGTTTGGGGAGGCAAGAGGATGGTAGCGCGGTCGGTGATGTTGAATTACCACCTTGGGCTTCATCCCCCGAAGAATTTATACGTATAAATCGAATGGTATGGGATTAACTTTTAAAATTAATATTCAAATTTAATATAAAAATACTAATATTTGTCAATACATATTGCACATATCTCTTATAATGCATTCTCTATTCTGCGTTTCCTTCAGGCGCTTGAATCCGAATTTGTGTCTTGTCAATTACATCAATGGATTGATCTGATATTCGGTTACAAGCAAAAAGGTAAGCTCAACATCATTAAATTATAAATTGTAATTTGCAAATTTTTTGTGAATTATTATATAAATATATAGATATTAAAAATAAATAAAAGAGCTTTTTGATATGCGTGTAAATCCATCGAATTTCTGACATCGCGAGGTAATAAAATTCTTCTAATTTTATCTAAATTGATAAAGGCTTATTGAGATACGTCTACATCGATCGCGAAATCGTTTGTGGCTTTAAATTCGGGGACAGGTTCGGTGAATTGAGTTAATAAATGTTCACACAATGGCAGGCGCCGCTCGCGAGCGCCCAAGGTTGCGCCTTGGGTGTTGGAACAGAGGCGCAGTCGAGTCAAATTAGATTTCCACCGATGTTAATTGCCGATGGCGCCTCTATATCCGGCGCTTCCCCGAAGATGCTCTCTCAGCATCGGAGGACGCAGGAGCGAGGGAAGACGACTGGCGTACGAGTGCGCGCGTATGGAAGGAATTAGTTTTTAGTTAGCTTCCTCTCTCTCGGTCTCTGTCCCGACCAATTAGGCACGTGTGCCGAGCGCGACAATGCGTCCCACCCGTAATATGCAACACGTTTACGGTAGCAGCCGGTAGCATGAAAGTAGAGCCAACCGGAAATACCGGCCACAAGCAATCGTCGAGAGCTCTCTCAGATTCATTCTCGAGAAATACATTATGTCGCGCAACGTGCCGACAACGAACAAAACAGATTGTGGAACTGTAACAGACAATAAAGGGTTAAAGATCTTCGTGTAACGTTCCGATTTTATTTGTCTCTCATAGGCCCGGAAGCTATACGCGCAACCAATGTTTTCTACTATTTAACGTACGAAGGTAGCGTGGAATTGGACACGATCACCGATCCCCTGATAAGGGAAGCTATAGAGAATCAAATTAGGAATTTCGGTCAGACGCCGTCGCAGCTCTTGATGGAACCGCATCCACCAAGAAGTTCCGCGATGCATTTGGTGAGATTATCTCGACATTTACATGGAAAGATAGTTTTACAGGCAGATTTGAGAAAGTTGGGAATGCTTTTTCAGTCACCAATGATGTTCTCGAGTATCCCGGATGACGTGTGCATGACCATCAAGTTCCCGTCTAATTCGCCGATCTGTCACATCTCGGCTAATACTTATCCTCAACTGCCACTGCCATCGGTTGTGACCGTAACTACCGGACAGCAGTTTGCCGTTAATCGGTGGAATACCAATTACGCAGGTAAAATAATTTTCCACACGCACTTAAGTTTGTTCTCATCGCTTCGTGGTTATCATAATTTGAATCTTTTGTAGCCTCCGTGCAATCTCCGAGTTATGCAGATACACCCCAGGCGCAGGCTGCCAATCAGCCATTGTCGATGGATCCTGTTCTTTGTAAGTATGCGCATGTGTACGAATGAAATAATTTTTCACGATAATATTTTCGAAATGAGCGTACTAATTAACAACGCCGTATATTTCTAGCTCAAGCGGCAAATAGCTCGAATCCAACGTTACAACGTCGACACTTAGGCGACAATTTTAGTCAGAAGCTCAAGATTCGTAGTAATTGTTTCGTTACCACTGTGGACAGTCGATTTTTGGTGGCCTGCGGATTTTGGGATAATAGCTTCCGCGTCTTTTCTACCGAGACAGGTAAGTCTTTTGATCGCTCTACGCTCTATTACGATAACACCGTAATAAAATAAATGATTAATAGCTAAATAATTGCTAGTTATTTGTATATATAGCTCTACAAAGAAAGAAATTATTATTTGCAGCAAAAATCGTCCAGATAGTATTTGGTCATTATGGAGTTGTCACTTGCTTATCACGTAGCGAATGCAACATTACTTCTGATTGCTACATTGCATCCGGTAGTGCAGACTGCACTGTCCTCCTCTGGCATTGGAATGCTAGGACGCAGACTATCGTCGGCGAGGGTGAAGCACCGGCGCCACGTGCCACCCTTACGGGTCACGAACAGCCTGTGACGGCCGTCGTCATATCCGCTGAATTGGGTTTAGTTGTTTCGGGATCACATTGTACGTATTAGAAATTGAACAAAAAAATTATAAATATAAAAAGATATTTTAGGAAAGTTTTGTAATTATTGTGTAACAATTGCTATCCAAGTTTAATAAATTTGATTTTGGAATAATTGATTAATTTTTAACGTTATGAATAACGTTATGAATAATTTAAATGTTATAGTCGGCCCAGTACTTGTCCATACTACTTTCGGTGATCTCCTGAGGTCGCTCGAAGCACCGAACGGATTTTCATCTCCCGAAAACATTGCTATGTCACGCGAAGGTGTCATCGTAGTAAATTACGAACGCGGACATATAGCAGCATTCACTATAAATGGAAAACGTCTTCGTCATGAGTCTCACAATGATAATTTACAGGTAACTTTCGCGATAGGATTTAACCATTTTATAATTCACGATGCAATCATGTGGTAACGCTATTATTTATTTTTAGTGCTTACTGCTGAGTAGAGATGGTGAATATCTAATGACAGGTGGTGATAAGGGTATTGTAGAAGTTTGGCGAACTTTCAATCTTGCTCTACTTTATGCGTTTCCTGCATGTGAAAGCAGTGTGCGTTCTCTCGCACTCGCTCATGATCAAAAGTAAGTAAAATTGACATAGATATTTTTTAAAAATTTTTCTAGTTTGATACAATGTTTGCAGTTTGAGAATTCGGCTTCAAAATTACATTGTCATACAATATATGGAGAGCATAAATATACTTTGTTTTTTTATAGGTTTCTTCTGGCTGGTCTGGCAAATGGGTCCATTGTGATATTCCATATCGACTTTAACAGGTGGCATCACGAGTTCCAGCAGCGTTACTGAAATTACGACTTCCTCTTCGCCTAAAAAGGCAAAGCGTATGAAATGTTAAAACGAATTTCTGCGCTTAACTTTCCAAATAGTACGACAATTTCGAATTTACTCGAACAAATGGCTCTTTACTTGTTCGATTTCTCGATTGTGAATTATTTATGAGTCTATGAATGTACGAGGAAACTGTGTATTATTTGCGCGACATTTGTACGGGTTAGCTTCTCGTCAGACTATCCTTAGATTCGCCGCAATTTACGCAAAGTTATATTCTACCAGTCGTTTTGGATTAGGTGTAATGAGCGGCAATTGAAACGAACGGTGGTGCACTGCGAATTTTAACATTCAGCAATAAACTCGCTTTCGTGACTGCGTGCAGTGCTTCTGTGAGGAAGAAGTCGAGTGGAGCGAGATGCGGAAGGCGAGATGCAATCAGAGTTCCGGCCGTTTATCTTGCATTATTTGCCGAGTGGACATCAAACTACATCGCAAGCTTGTAAAAGCGTGAAACACGCGTGAAACACGCTCGAAACGCTAGTCAATTAACAAAAACTCGGATCTACTTACGTTCATGAGATTTCGCGCGATTTCTTCTCACGCGGTGCGAGAAGAGAGGTATGGTATATCGGGGAGAATGATGATCGCCAACGCGAAGAGAGAAACCGCGTCGATGAGACGGCGGAGCTAAACATACGTTATTTTTATGCCTGGAACTGCACGTGGATTTGGCCCACGACACTCTAGTGCTAATGTCCAATTGTAAATACGGATATCTAATTCTTCACGTTATACATATATACATACACACGTGCATACACGCGCGCTTTATTCCGTATATTAGAGGGGGCGAGGTGGCGGAAGGCGTGTATTATCTCGAGAGGTTTGCATTGTATTCTTCTCAGACGTATTAATGTCACTCACGTCGAACTTTTTGGCTAAGCACCTTGTACGTTCAGTTTGGACTACACGCACGCGAACGCACTGCGTAATCACTGGTATCCGTGCGCCGGTGAATGCATTTCGCGAAGATACGTCGCTTATCGTTCTCCGGGCCCGCGATATCAACCTCCCTCGCCGCAACACTTTCTACACCCTAATGTTCGCGTCCTTCGAAAGAGATCCTAATTTTTATCAAAGCCGTCCAGCTTAACTTTTGCGAGGATATTTCTTAGTATTTTCGCACGCGATGTATATTAATCAGCAAAGCAAGTTATTTAGGCTAAAAAAAAATAACATCCCGAATTCATCCTTAACATTCCGCGACTTGTCGAGGATCGTTTGTGTGTGAATGCGTCGTCAATGATCCCTAGGATGACTCGAATGACGATAGAGTAGGATAGATGAGAGATGCGAGAGAGAAAGAACGAGAGCGTGAAGAATGTGAGGGAATGCGAGAGAATGGAGAAAAAGCAGATATACACCTTTAACATCCAACAACGATGGGGAATAAGATGCTTGATCACGCATAAGCGATAGAATTATTAGCTTGAATTTTGTTTGAACATCATCGTAGAACATGTGATAGTCTTGTAGTATTGTAAAGTACTATTGTCATTCTGTGTTCTGTGTTCACTTCACGAGCTAGTCGTGAACACAGAATACCGCATAATTATAGCCTTCAGTTGTTCGTACGTATTCCGGATATAATCGTCAACTTGATTTTAATCACGTGTAACGAGTAATTACTTAATCTATCTAAAGAAAAAGAGGGATGGGGAAACCGTTTTGTTGTCGCTGCTCGGTCGTAGCCGTACAACGATGACGAATGTGTTTTTAAAGTTGTCACGGCAATAGTCATCAAGTACTCTTCGAGTACGAGAAATTGATGGGAGGCGCAAAGGCGCAAGACTGAGAGAACGCGGGACGATAAATGCGGGAAGAAAGTGAGAGAACGCAAATTTTATTTTTTATTCGAAGTGAATTTTAATTGAACGTTATTATGATGTAAGTGAATATTGTGATTCCAATGAATTATTAGATATAACTTGCATTTAGAGTAATTATACTTGTTTTATTTTGAAATGGAAGACAATGTCTTTAGTTCTAATAAACTTTTAGTACTTCTTGTTACTTACTCGGACTAGTTAAAAAGCGAGTCTGAAAAAAAATTCCGGTATCAATAAGAGAGCAGTATTTAAAATCTTTAAAACGAATAAATCTCGCTTCTTTAATAATTTCGTAAAACTTTGACATTTAATGTTTAAAAACTCATTAACGTTGTCTAGTGCTTGATATGATGGCAAAGAATAGATTTCCCCGCACCTCGATACGTGTTCTAGTCAAGAATTACCGTCGAATCATTGTCGTCAATCACCTGCGATCCTCAGCATTTAGATATCGGTACATTTAAAAAGATATGCCGTACTGTTTACGTGTAATTGTATAAAGTAAATACATAGTGCCGTCGTTTTAGCGATCAGTCATCTTGGGCTTGCGAGATTACGGTAACGTTAAGCCAACACCGAACTATGCATGTGCTTCGTGATTCGCAATGCGCTATTCGTATGAGATTCATGATTAATGTTAATTGGCAAATTTGTCAAAGGAGGTGGTAAAAGTGGTCAATTTTGGTCGTGAATGGAGTTTAAAACTTATGTAGTTATTTTGAAAGTCCATACATTCATGAAAGAAAGCTTATTTACCCAAGAAAGAATCTTCCAATAAAATAGAGTGTTTGAACGCTTTCAAACAATCTATTTTATTATTTTTGGAAGATTTCCCAAGCTTTCTTGGATAAATAAGCTCCCTTTTATGAACGTATGGACTTTCAAAATGATAACTGCATAGATTCTAAAGATGTTCGTTCATAGTCAAAATTGGCCATTTCTAGACTCCCTTTTTTATATCGTTTACTACTTTACTTGTCAGTAAAGTAGTTCTTTGAGAAAATTAAATATAAAATATTTAAATATAAATCGCCACGAATCTGTTAATTCGTGTTGGTATATAAAAATATAAATAATAAGGCACGAACAATATGATGGGGCTCCATATTGGCAAATTACGAATTTCTGCGAATCTACGATGAATCAAGAATTTTGCATTGTTTCGTGTTAGTTTTATGGTATCGTAATATCGATTCTTGTTGTGCACCGGACGATCAGGGGGCGACCCACTCGCGATTGATCATCGGTAATCGTACAATTTTTAAACGTTAGGCGAATGTTACGTGTGCAATGTGTTAATAATGGTGTATTGCCACTCGTTATGGGCGTGCTTCTGCATGGTCGTTCGTATCGTTTCGTTCGCGCGAAAGAATGAAAGTGTAAATGAGAGAGAAGGATGACGAAGGATGATATGAATGAGACGCTGGAGGTTGAGAGTTGAGAGTGTCTGGATGCTTTCAACAATATCGCTAATTTTTCTTACGTATAAAAACGAATTTTTGTCACACATGTAAATGTTTACGTGTATACTTGATATATAGGCACACTAGCGACACTTTATTTTCGCTACGAGATATACGGAAAAGAGAAAAAACGAAAAAAAAAGCGAAGCACACGACATTCCATCTGCATTTTCTGCTTTTTGCCTTTTTAAAAATTGCGTTTGCTCGTCTATCTAGATTGAGCTAAAGAAGAAAGATGACAAATTGGCAAACCGCTCCCTGTTCATAAAATAGTCAAATTACCAAAAAAGTATAGTTAAATTGCGAGATAATGGAGATGATTTTGAAAACCCGTGCCGGAGAGTATTCGATGCTGCCGAAACGGCACGCATATTCGCAATTATTCAATGAGAACGAAGATAACGTAATGGATGAGAATGTATCGGAGTGACAAGAAGTCGCATAAGAGAAGAGTTTTTATATTTGTTTATAGATGTGTGAGAATGTGCTGCACTCTTTAAGCAAGTTGTTAGTGAATTCCCTCCATATTGCTAATATACATAAAAGAAGTTAGATCGATTTCTGTCCGTACTTGAACATTCAGTACATAAAAAAAAAAATATCGCTACTATTTTAAATAATGCTAAGTACAACGCTACAAGAGTTTGCCTATATTATTATTACGATTACGATTTATTGTCGTCATTATTATTAATATTCTTATTATTATATTGTGGCTACATTAACGTACTTAATATTAACGGCTACCTATACAGGAGCATAGATTTGTATATTCGTCGGATAAGGCCCTTAATGTTTGCGTGTTAAATAATAATTTTACTTATTCACATTACGATTACGAGGAAGACGCGAGGTAATAAGAACTGTATAAAGTTTTATCCGGTTTTCATTCACACATGCCGCGAGCTGCCCGTAGAGAAGTACTTACATCTATAGATTAATCGCGTCTGTGTAATGTTTTATTAATCACGGGCGGGATAAGAGAAGAACAATGCTGCAAAACAAGCGAATATAACACACATAAGCGCTTACTTATTAGGCTCGCATTTATCTACCTAACAACCTGATTTAAGTCTCTCGAAGTTAATTAAGAGTGACGTGGAAAAGTCAACATAAGCTGTAGCGGGGAAGCTCAACGGAATGTGAATCAACGTCTCGATTCTCACGAGAGGGTCGTAGCCAAACAAAAAGCTTTCGTCGATGCATGATCAGTTTTTTACATCACATACGAAAGTCAATATACACGTAGCCGTAAAATTGGAGCAGCCTCGATCGCGCGAATTCAAGGGGCTCGTCGAACATCATTTGCACCAGACAATGTTTTATAAGCACTGACTCGTTTTTTTTTTATCTCGATCTGACGCAACCCGATCTGACTTCGTGCGCGGATTTGGGTCGGGCTCTTCCAATTTACGGATCATCGTTACGATCGCGACGATTACGTCTCGTCGAGATCGAGCCTCCTACGGACTACGGGCGTACTTCGGTGAACATCCTCGTCATTTCGAATTGGAGACACGCGTGCAGAAAGATACGACCAACGATTGTGTTCCGAGAACATAGTTAGTGGCCTAATTATTTTGCTAGCGGTGTTACGCCCGTAACGGTTCGATGCTCGATCGGTGGATGTAGGATGGTCGGGCGCATTGTTGAAGTAGTCTCGACACTTGTCTCGTATGATTTCCGGCGAAGCCAAACCGTAATCATCGACGAGCACCTCGTCGTTGACAGGAGATATGCGGTACAGATTAATTCCCGCCACTTTTAAGAAGTACTACTAGGTAGAGAAGTACTTAAGTCGTTGCTACATACCAGTATATATAAGCTCTATCGCTTATTTTATACTTAGAAGTATTGTAATGTTCGATTAGAGATAACATAATGGGAAAGTTGTATCTTAGCATAAGGTAGAATAATCTGTAAAGATAAGTAGTCAAATAAATGAAAAGTACATTTGATGTTGCAGACGATCTTTTTTCTTTATGGCTTCGACTAATAAATTCGATATGTTTTAAACGTTTTAAACGATGTTATAACAAAATATTAGAATTAAACATATAGATGGAATTAAATAGGCAAGATTTTTTTTCTTATTATTGATTTATTTATGTTATTCACAATCATAACAGGGAGCACTGTGTGTACTCGAATATATAATATAGATATGTACTCGTTAGAAAAGTATACACATCGTTCATACCAATATTATTATTATTTGCCCATGAATTAACTATATACGATCGCTTTCATAATTAGAGTAGATTTTAAACAAAATACTTATCTTTTGACTTGAATAATTATAATATGTCAACGTTATTTTTAATTTACATATACGTTCATTTGCATATATTTTGTTTTGTCCATATTTGTAGATATACATACGTAAGAGATTATATATTTATATTTTATAATTCAGTATATAACCCATTTACATCTCAATGTTGATATCATATCATTTTTAAATTAGTGATTCAATATTTAAGATAAATGAAAAGAAACTATAAACTAAAAGTTTATTTTAATGTTTTAAAATATAAAATATACAAATAATTTATTTTAACTTATTTTAATTTATTTTAATGTAATAGAAAAATCATATTTTTATGTTGCATTTTTTGTAGGAGGTTTCAGACTCGTTTAAATACTACTCTCAATATGGAGCGACTGTTCTATTTATTACATGAAGTCATTTGAGAAAGCTCAGTCCTGTGGTAGAATGTTCCACTTGTACGAAAAATACAGCAGTTTTTTTTTTATGGGCATCGCTGGAACAACGGAGTAGAATTCTCGAGGAATGCGATGTAGAAAGTCATGTAGACGAAATATTGACTCGAAATAAGAGATACTCTAGGATTACTACGGCGCGCCGACTGAAGTTTTCTATATTAAGCATGTGATTATGAATGTGCTATCTTTAATCACACTACTGTTGCTACATAGTAACTTTGTTGGCACATTTTCCGCTAGGCAACATGTCACTCATATTATATCACCTCTTTGATATCATGTTTGATTATCTACGGTTTGTGTAATACAGTTCTATGTATGTGTAGATTACGTATACTTTTGTGGCGTAATTACCATTTCCTCACGCAACTGACAAGGATTTAAGAAAGTTAAATCTAGAGAAAAATTTTCAAAGAAGAAAAGAGTAAAAGATGTAAATATAATTAAAAACGCATTAGCTCCTCATTTTCTTTATTCTTCATGAGATGTTTTGAAAACATCTAATTTTTCTATGTTCATCCATTTTCCAGAAACGCCCATACTTCTTCAATATTCAGACTTACATATTGTTTAATTAGCAAATAAATTTATAAAAATATGTTAATAAAACAGAATTCGCACTAACCTGTTAAAGACATTCGAAAGTTTGGTTCAAATGCAACTCATTCAAAAATTAAACAATTTTCTTGTTGAAAACTCATCTACACTAAATCTCACGCTATCTTCAGAATATTATTTCGATTACATTCTTAAACGTACACACATACACATAAATAATATATTTGTAATTTATTAAATTATAAGAGGACTGCATTGTCCACCCTTCTTTCCTTATGATATAATTAACTTACACGATCTAGAGATGTATATATTATTATTTATTATCAAGTTCACAATATCGAATAGTCGCGTCAGTTGCAAACGTACATACGTGTACGAAGCAATTACTGATATATGTGATCTTTAGATCACGCGTGTTATTTGTACATATATGTGTGTCAGTACGCGTATGTGTTCAGATACATTATCACAAACAGTGCTCGTCTGCCGAGCGTTATGTTTAAACATATATCACGTTAATAGAACATTTGCGCAGAAGTGGTAGCGAGCGTGAAATAATAAACGGCAAATAGATCCAACGCATTTACTATCTGTAGTAGTATCTTAGAAATCTACCATCGTATTTAATGGCACTCTCTGCCGCTAATACAATCCGTCACCTAAATCTGCCTCCGTCCGTCTCATCTTTATTGAGGGTAAGGCCTTATGCTCCTCAAACATGTTTGTCTTCTATAAAAAAACTTACTTAGCTGATCTCACGTGTTAATCTAAAACGTTTAACCGTCATGCTCAACATCACGTGTAAGGAAACTCTACGGGAAATACTGTGAATACAACAACCTGCGTTTGTGAAGCCGTGCGGGACCAGCCCGCACTATTTGCGAGCAGCAGCTCGAAAGACAAAGCAACGCAAATGCATCTCAGTTTCCGTCGCGATCGCTATCGGATCGTCTGGAATTGAGCAACGTATGTTTTCGCGAGTGTGATCGGTTTTTCGTCACAACGGATCGTTTATTATTTCATGCCTGCTGCACGAGGTAAGATTGCAAAGCACAGAGTTCGCCTTCCGGCCTTCGTTTGAGACAGAGGTTGTACTTAAGTCAGTCAAGCGATGTGCATTAAATGACGACAGACGGAAATGATGTCCAAACCGACGTCCGATAATATTTGCGAGCTTCTGCAGTGTTTACCTTCGGCCTCTCGTCTTCATCTGCAATGCAAAGTTTCGTCAGAGGAAGAAATGAAAATTTTCATCGTTTAATCATGCAAAGATTCAAATTTTTGCTTTTTCAAATATATTGCTAGTAGATATTAGAATAATCTAATTAATTGCGCAAGAAGCTGTAATTTACGCAAAAAAATTAATTCACCTGTTTAAGCAGCTTAAGCTTACTGGGAGTGGTTCTGAATTTACAGCTGGAATATGGCCAGATACAGTCTCCATTAAGGGATACCATTGTGCTACCGGTTTTCTTGGATTATCTAACATTTCTAACCAGTGATCACGGCCAATTCCAATGAAGCTTGATCCAATCGCAGTACAACCCATTAACTCATTCGACCCGATTCTAATATGTGTAAAATATTTAATATTACGTGCGGACGGTTTATTTTAATAAAATATTATATAAAATATTGTTCTTACCTATCGTAATCAATTACTTTCACTATAAGACTAACATCCTCGATATTGTCCGCGGGAACATCAAAAACGAGTGCCTCGTTGTAAATGGGATAAAGAGTGTTCTTCTTCACCGTTGTCTTTTTCTTCTTTATTCTTTTACCTTGGCACAGTAGATAGACTTTCACGTAAGGATCTAATGAGAAAATTAGATATAGATGAGATAGATAATAATTCAGTAATATTATGTTTGAAGAATTTTCCATATTAATAATGTTCAATAATATTGTCAGGAAAAGTATTTTGATTCTATTCATTCTATACCTGATTTGCCTGTTATATCCATTCCCTTGAGGTTCCTAGCTTTGATCACGGTTAATGTCAACCGACCGGCCGTGGGTAGATAACACAACGATAACATTAATTCTCCTAGATCGACTTTCTCCTGTGTAAAATATTAAAATATTAAGTATCCAAGTCGAAGTACATTCAAAGGAAAAATTTTAAAATAATTAACTTTCTGACAAATTAGGATACCTGTAAAGCACAGAGAATATCCATCGTATATTCGATTTCTTGTTCGAGATCGGTGCAATCTAAAAGCCCTTTAAGAACTACTTGTCCAATGAGATCGTGACGTGAAAACCGATCAAAATCGTAAACCGAGAATTGTAGGTAACGTTCTCTCAGTTCTTCATATGATACACTGATAAAATAAATTACATATCAAAATTAGTATTATTTTTTTGCGTAATTATGTAATTTAATATACAGTAACTAAATACTGAAAAAAAAGTTTTTTAAGATTATAATATTATATTGTAAATTTTTACCTAAAAATAAACGTTTCATTGAATATCGGGTTCAAATTTTTTCGATGTACTTTTGTTTGAAATTTCTTTTTCCTGTCTGGCAACAAGTATACTTTGATGTACGGATCACTGCTACCTGTTACATCTTTTATTGGCAATTCGCGAGCTTCCAGAACCTAATATCAAAGAACAAATATCAATAAATTTAACAGATCAGTTTACACGAGAAACAGAATAACAGAATAAAAAAGAGTAATGCTTTTAAAGAGATGGAGATTGGAATAATATTAAATGTTATTTTTATCTCATATATTTATATTTGAAAATAATAGCAAAAAGAATAGTTAATTGAATTATTGTATAATCATATTGCATGAAATAAGAGATCGGATTTTCTTCTATAAAAAACAGTTTTGAAATATTTTATATTTTTACAAAAACTTATGTATATTGCGAAATGTATGCAAATGTAATGTAATGCGGATCATTAATAGCAGTATATTTAAATTTATCTACTGTGAAGCGCGTGGTTTGCCGCGTATAATTGATCTTAATGCATTTGAATTTGCCACATACAGGAATAGCTTAATGTAGCCGGTATTACCTGATCTACACGTTACCACAGTTAATTCCAATAGAGGATATATGTCCATCATAAATGCAATTCTCTCATACTACATTATCATTATTCAATATCTCACGTGCTGAATATAACTCAGATAGATACATATTCGATATGCACAAACGCAGTTTAAACACGACCTTATTCATTTACACGAGATACATTATTTTCCAGTACAGAAAAATTTCATGTCTTATTTATATAATTATGAATTTATTTTGTGTAATAATTTATTCACATATGTTTTTATTTTATTCTATTTTCCTTACTACTATACATTTGAAAAAAGTTTATTGTATAATCCATAATATATTTTTTATTAAACATTTGTTTTAATATAATCAAGACTTGTGATAGATCATGGAAATATAAGATACTTACTTTGACAACAAGACCTTCGATTTCCTTATCATAGCGAAGAGCAAAATGTAATTTTCCAGCATATTCCATTTCTGTTGTACTGGAGCTTTCCGCGCTCTCTTGTCTCACGAGCTCTTTTTTATATAACTCCGGCTGCGCAATGTTAAAAAGATCAATATTATATTTTATAAAATCAAAATTTTAATTACATATGCATTCACAATAATTAAAAGTATCGATTAATTATTATGAAAATACCGGGAAAAATGCGAATATAGAGAGCTCTGTACACGTTACACGATAAGCTTGTTTCAAAAGGAATTAAATTACATCGCATTTGCACTTCAATATCTATTGAAACATGGATACAGATATCATCCAAATACCTTGATAAGACCAAGACTAGAATCGCTGCGATTCTCGAAACTGCAAATACTGAATTTAATGTTAGGCAGATCAAGCCGATGCGATAATTGTCGCTGGAAGCTTTGATGTCTCATTGGCACAATGGGTAAGGTGGTTTGACGCAATACCTAGTAAAATGTTAACGTCAAAATAACCACAGAATTTTACAAAACATCTTGATTTGAATTTTCGCCATACCTTTTTATTCTCCTTTTGTTCTTGAACATATTCGTGAGTGATCGGTTCCGATTGAAGATCCGGGAGTGAATGACTAATGCGAATTGCATTTTGTTGAATCTGATCGGTCTCCGTATCCTCGATATTCTCATGTCGAGTCATGCTCATTAACCATCGCCAAGTGGAAGAGCATTGGAAGCTCACCGCTGCCAGAAGAACCAAGCCAACTATGGCTACTCCTGCCGCTATCAGAAGCTGATAAGGAAAATTCTCGCTCCATTCCTCTGAAAAATATTTATAATCGCTAATTTATTATAATACAAGAAAACAAGTATTAAAGATCATAAGCTATAAATAAACTATAAACATGTATATAATAACATATTTAATATACATATTATAAAATGAAGTAATTTTTGATACATCTTTATATTTTTTGAAATTCTTTCCAATTCTTGGAAAAGTTATTACAATTGGCGAAATGCTAGGCTGCGTAGACGAAGCGTAACATGGTGAAAGGATTGAATAAAATATTCACAAGTCTTCGTACTGCCATAGAAGATATTGGATCACGTAATTTAAGCGACGGATAACGAAAATAATATTACATAAGTTGCTACTAATTTTGGGTTGAATATTATGTAATTTCAATTCAAATTGCTATTCGTAAAGTAGATGAATCATTCGAAGAAGAGAAAACCGAAACTCGTTTTCATTAGATTTATAGAAAATACAGGATGCAAATAAGAAAGACCCTTTAAATAAATTGCGTACGTATGTGTACATGCGTATGTATGTGTCTATGTATTGTGGAGAAAACATCATTGTATGCATCTCATGACTAAGAGAATGGTATCCTTGGCATCCTTGGCGCAAATGAAAAGATGTACACCAATGCTTCGAGCTTTTCGTTCTCGTTTGTCGTATGTCGAGAGCACAATGCGTGTCTTCTTAATGACAGAAATATCTTTGTTTTTGCTTTTACGTTAATAAGTTATCAGATATACATAAGTTTAATATATGACGTATTTTCCTCCGGCATATTTCAATTCTGAGATTAAATTATTTGGTGAGTAATCAGACAGTTCAGTGCAAAAATATTTCTGTATTGGTTGTGTGTATTGATAATCTAATTTATTTGCACGAATTTTACTTTTTCCTTTTTAAGAGACAAGGAATCTCAAATATCTTTCAAGTTTTTCATTGTTGGCGCATCTTGTTCTGTCTATATTGTTATCAAAAAATGTTATCAGAAGATTATTTTACAGAAATGATTCACTTGACTCAGAAATGAGTCAAGAATTATTGAAAATGCTCGTAGCAAATACGCAATACATAGAAACAGGAAATCGATGGGTGATTGGTCACACAGAACCTTTGATTGACTAAATTGCGCATGTATGAGGCAGAGTACATATTACCGTTTTTCTCCCTTTTTGTCCTTTTTCATGTGTGCGTGTCACGACTGTTTAAAAAAGGGAATAATACAGTGTGCCTTTTATCTTTGAAAACAATAGAACGAAACCAGCAAACAAAACCATATGCGGGTTTTTTGCTTGCTACCACCTGCAACGCAGATGAAATAGAACCAAACGGCGAACAAGGGTGCGCGTAGGTAGTTTATTGTTACGTTGTAAAGTTTTCATTTGTTATTACGATAGCAGATATCTCATGTCGAGTTAACTTTTGTCCCCGCCTCGTCGGACTCTATTCAATCATACGCGTATAAAATCACGTCATAATACAGTATAACAGTTTTTCCATGCAAATAATATTTATTAAAAGTAGCGTAAAATAAAATTTCAACGTCAACGAAAACTTACAACTGGTTGCAATATCATAAAGTCTTCCTGTATTGTGTAATTCAATTTCAACTTCTTCAACTCCGTAATCCGTTTTTCGATTCTGCAATTTTACTTCTTTAACAAACTACTCAAAAATATTTTATATTTTTTCATTGTATTTTCTTTTTCTTTGAAGACTGATAGAGAGATCAAAAATACTTTTAACAGCATTGAAATCGAATGTCATCGTAAATTAGTACACGTCTAGCATATTTTTTTTCACACTGTATGTATTTACATTGCAAGAGTAAAACTTATAATACTTATAACGCGTGACAAATTTGTAAAGTTTATAACGTAAAGTACGATTTACGACATTTTTTATTTGTGAAACGTAGCAATGTACACGGTGAAAATGATCGATGAGCTTTAGTGAATTACGAGGTTACTGCCATTTCAAGACTTCTAATATTTGTCTCACGACTGGCCGATAATAACTAAGTTTCATTTCCTTGACATTTCTTGAGAGATTTTTCTCCTTAATAACACTTTCCTCATTGTACATGACAAATAAATTTACCATTTCCCGATTTCTCTTGCGTTAAATAAAAGAGAAGAATTTAAATTGAATATATAATAATTAGTAATATTACTAATAACTAAATATTATTATATTATCTCAATAATTTATTTAAAACAAATTCCACACATAACATTTATTTGATAATAAATTAAAATTACAATATGATTTATTATTGTTGTTTTTACAACATAATTAACAAAAAGAGTTCAAGAAAAGATAACAAATAATATCGAAAGTCGATAAATTGTTTCTGACAATTTTAGTTATCCAAATTATCGCATACGTAGAGAAAAAAATTATTAAAATATTGTCAGCTTTATGATATTAATCTGTCAATTGATTTTGTTATTTAAAATTTTTTGAAATAGATATAGATTTAAATAAATCTATAACTAAAAACAACCGATCTTATTTTTTTCAACCAACCAATAATCAAATATCTGTTCATAACCGATATATGCACATTCCGTTAAAACATCTTTTTATGTTTATTCCTTTTTCATCTTCCGAATGATGTTCGCCGCCCTTGACCCTTTATCTAGCTATGTTACAAGGAGAGCCCGAATAGTGCTTTGCGTACTATATTATGTCCCTTACAAGGCCAATAGGAAATTTACATCTTTTGTGGCTTCACGTTAATCCCATGAGAAGGTAAACATCCTTCAACAATTCTAAAGATTTCCTTCAAGTTTTTACTTCAAGTTTGTATTAATTTATTAACACACTTATAAAGTTAATTTATCAATAGTATCAATGAAAAATTTCGTGCCATGTATATGAGAGTACATTATAACGAATTTATGCGGTCGTAGAAAACATTGCTCCAAACATCTCGTCGAGTAATAGTGGCCTTGACCTGTTCCTTCTACCTTCGAGTCATTTCTTTAGATCCAACCAACCCTCCTTTGCCTTTCCCTCTGTCGTATTTTTTTTTTATAAAAAATCCATCGTTGTCGAAATGTATTATTTCGAAAATGTTTTATATTATCTGTATTTATACCTATATCATTGCTTTTGTTTGTTAAAGCAACCATATACATTTAATTTATTTTTTAAAGCTGTTTGTTTATTATTTATACATACAATTTATAATTCATGTTTGCATTTGAAAGAATATTTTATTTATAATTTTATGTTCCATACAACACAGAGAAAACATTTTAAGAATCAAAAATATACTTGCTTATATTTAAATATAAATTATAATATTATAAATAGGATTCTGTTCCCCCATCAGATTTTATCCAAATTATAAATCGTTTAAAGTGAGCTCGGGTTTTATTTGACGGCTTAAGTTCTTTTCGTAAGCAGTCCTTTTTGTTTTTGCTGATTCTAATTTCAGTTTTCATGAGTAGCTTTTCTCAGAGGACTTGTCCTAGAATTGAAAACGTACGTACGCTTATCTTCTATCAAGGGATTGACACAATCCCGACATTGTCTTTGTATGTCTCCTCAGTATAATCCTCAAACATATAACCTTCACGTCATATTAATTAACTCCGTTATTAATAGTCTTCAATGTTTGAATTAATTTAGCATACCGTCATATTAATAATTTAATATTAATTATTGTTTAGTAAATATTTTTTCATTATAAGTAAATAAAATATCTATATTATCTTGCATCTTTTCTTTTACTTATTCATCTATTTTTATAATATTAAATTAAATTTAAAGCTAAAGAAATATTATATAAAGATAACTTGCAGTCATAAATTAAACATTAACAAGGCATTTATTTTTACAAGCCTTAGAGAGATATCAATAATTTTCAGTTATACTAGCAATCATGTTGTTTTATTTAGAATACACGATTTATAATAAATTTAAAGCACTCTATATGTTTTTATACATATACAATATACATGGATGTAACAAATTTCTATTGAATTGAAGTTATAACTTCAACAATTTGGAAATGTCGATAGCAAAACATATCCTGCAGCTCACATAACTTCATATATCAAAATATCAAGATATTTGTGATATAATAGTTACATGCCACGTGTATTTATTCAGCAAATATGAACAAACAAAATATATCAATAACTGAACCAATAAATGCTGTAGACATTTTGGACAATCTATTCGGCTTCGAGGCGGCTCAAAAACGACAAGAGAATTGTGACTTGTCAACTGAAAATGCGAAATCACATTTTAAGCCCTGGCGCATTTTCATCAATCATATTGACAGCTATCACGGAAAGATATTAACTGACGTATGTATTATTTATAATAAAATTTGTGTGTGTATATATATATTTATTTATTTGTTTATTGTAATATTAGATTAGTATAAGATTTATTTCATATTTGTCGAATAAAATTAAAATAAAAATGTAAACAAAGTGGAAGAATAATGTCAAAGAAAAAATTTCAGTAGACAAATATCTTTTTTTTCAAATTGTTTTTAAATTGTTTTTAAATTGTTTCAAATAAAATTCTTTTTTTTTATTTTCTACGCATGCAAATAAATAAATTTACAAAATTACAGGAAAATCGAAGAACAGATATGTGTTATTCTGCATATTTATCATTTTTTTTCAAAGAGAAATCTTTAGTTTTTAATTTTAATACACAGTGTTTTTATGTGTGTATTAAAAACAACAAAACTTTTTACCAATTTTAAATACACAGACACATTATAAATGTTTTGTATAGAAATTATTAAGATAATATTTATTTTTTATATTTGTTTTTTTAATATTATTTTATTTAAATACTATATTTTGTTACATTTTCTATAAATTTTATGTACATAGAATAAATTTGTATATACATTTGTATATACATTATACGTGTGATATAAAACAGAAGTATATGTGTTATTTTAAAAATAAATATGTTATTAACAAAATAATATTAATTAGATTATTTAAAAAAAGGGATTTAAATTATGAGAATTTAAATATTTGATCTATAATTTTTTTTTTGTAATATTTTGAGAACGATTTAATTACACAATTAAAGCACGAAATTCATTGTGCTTTGTATCAATCGTATTTTCAGAAATATGCGAGTACTACAATAAAATTGGTTTCAAAAACATGAAAAGTAGATACTTAATGCTGAAAGCTATGATCCAATCAGAAGCTTGTGAATATAGAAACTTTTGATTCAAGCACCACGTGTATCATTTTAATCATACTGACATGTAACGCTCGACAGGAAAGAATAATTAAAAGATCTTTCAACATTTCTTTTTTAATCATGTTGATTAAGACGATCGTAATACCGAAATATAATAAAGCATTTTATATTACTTTTTATAAAGTATATGAAGAATTATATGAGAATTATATGAAAGAGTTATATGAGAAATGATAGAATGATTATTATAACTTCTGATTTCTTTTAAGAAATTTTTTATAACAACTTAATTGTAATTCATTATTTTTCATTATTGTAACATAATTTATCTTATAAGATAAGTATTTGTGTAATTAAAACTAACATCATATAAATATATATCAAACTGCTTCGTCAGGTAGTAGACAATTTTAAATAAAAAGTATATATAAATGCGTATAAATAAGAAATAGACTTTATAAATTGCATAAAACAGACTTTTAACCAATTTAAAAAAATGTGAAATTTTCTTTTATTCAGATTCTTTAAAAAGTTTTTTATTCACATTAAATATGCGCAACAGTAATATCTTTTTTTAAATGCAAAATCTTTTTATAAATATGATTGAAATATATGATATTTCTCTTCCAATAATTATTTTATAACCTACTTGTTGCTAATCTAATTTTGATCTGAGAAAGAAATAATATATACACATATATATGTATATATTTACATAAGAAATAAGTAAAAATATGTATTTTATTAATTTTAATAAAAATAATTTTTGTTAAGATTAATTATTAAATTAATTTTAATTATTAATGTTCATTCATATAATTAATAAATTATGTTAAAATTTAATTAAATAAAATGTTTAGATGCTATCAGATACTGTGTATATCGATCCGCTAAATACACGTGCAGACGATCCACGTAAAGAAAATGAAGAATTTGAGGATGAAGACAACGAGGAGATAGAAAAAAGAAAGCAGCTGGGCAAAACAGTAGAAATTCCAAGAAAATACGAAATAATCGGTACAGTTAGAGATCGCAAGGTAATACTCTTCTGTAAAGTTCAAGTTCGATAACAGAGGTTTCTTGGTATTTTGAAATTAATGGGTTCGCCCTATCGCAATACGAATTTTTATTATGTATTTGTATTTTTATTACATATTAAAATCTAAAATTGTTAATAATATTAAATGTAAATATGGATTTGATTATATTAATATTATATCAATATTCCTGTAATACATTTATATCCTTCATGCGTCATTATATATCTTATTTTGTGTGATACAAGAATTAATAATAAAATAAGACAAAGACGAGTGCAGAAAATATAAAAAATTTAGAAAGCTTTAAAATTTAAAAATTTACAAAAACTTCTTGTTAATACTGCTATTTGATTTTCATTCTATTCGGAAGTAGTCGTGTCCGAAAGACATTATAGTGATTAACTCGGACGACAAAGATCTTTTCTTATCTGAATTAATGATCTGCAGTGTGATTATCTATGACATTACGCAGGAATCAGATCAGATTAAAGAAGCATGCTGGGTCTTGCAAGGTACATTAATATAAATATATGTTACTTTCATCTTATAGAAAGCTTGTAGAAAGAAATTCTTGTAAATAAATTATTAATTATTTTTAATAAAAAGATTTTGTATTTTACGTTAATATATTTCGTTAAGCATTCGTTAAATATCATACAGATTTTCGATGTTCAACTTGAAATTCTGTTTTCTTATTACTGCATAAAAAGAAAGATGCAGAGATTGGAAAATGAAATTCATCTTTTATTTAATTAATAATTAAAATACCGATAGGGTAATTTCATTATCCTTCCTGATGTCTATTATATATTTAACATAAGAGAAGAAAATGCTAAGTAAATTAATTATGTTAGATTGTATATTTTATTATTAAGATTTATATAAAAACTTTTTTAGATTAAGGAAATATGTAGCAATGATACAAATTTTCAGTCTTAAAAATAATTCATTTCTAATTTAAGTTGTGTAGTTAATAAGAATTATAAAATCTTGCTCATAATTTAAATTTTTATTTTATCTCTATGAGGGAGGGAGGGAGAGAGGGAGAGAGAGAGAGGAAGAGAGAGAGAGAAGGAATAATAAAATATTTATATCTAATTTACTCTCATTTGAATAATAAAAAAAGCTTGCTTGATGCATTAAGCAAATCAAAATCATTATTAAAAAGTAAAAGACTTTAAAACTTATAGGGTTTTTAATAAATAATAAATATAGCCTCTTCTATTTTTCCTCTTTTATCTCTTCTATTTTTTTAGAAATTGTCTGCATGTTAAAAAGTATGAAGAAAAAATCACCAAAAGCCTTCGAACGAGAGGAACCAATACGACATTTTATTTTAATTTCCACGATAATGACGTGGGCTTTGACAAAGCCATTAGATCCAGCAGATCCAGATTTACCGTGTACAGAAGCAGATTATCAAAAACGAAAACCTCATCCAAATTATCAGGATCATATTCAATGCGAGAAAGAGGTTGTGTCCGTGAAGAAAATCACTAATTTAGAGAATAAATTAAAAACTTTAGTTGTTTGTTGCGGCATCACATACGGTGAGGAGGAAGGTACGCTTCATTATCTTTTCAAAATGGCTTGGCTGAATGCGACTTTCTTACCAATATTTGGCAAAGGACAAAACAAGATACCCCTTTTACACGTTCGTGATTTGGCCGCGTAAGTAGTAATACAAAAGAAATATAAGAACATTCATTTTGCTCGAAAAACTACAATATTGGTATTTATTTTCATATCCAAAGAACAAAATAACATCTTGAAGTATATTATATAAGAAATTTTATGCTTATTTGTAAAATGTAAAACAATGCATTTGCAAGTAAACAATAATTTGCAAAGAAACTTTTTTCTTATTTATATAATCTTTTATATTAAATATAGTATTACTGGTCATATTAACATTAAAACTTAACATAAAATATTAACATAAAAATTTTATTACATAATGCTTTTTTTTATTATTTATATTAGCAAATATAATTTTATAGGTTAATACTTTTCTGTACATACATATTACTTTTTAAAGAGAATTAAGATGTGATATTATTACAAATATAATAGTAATAGTGAAAATAATTATAAATTGGTATTATAATAAATATATCATATTGTAAAATATTTCATAATCTTTAAAAAATTTAACGTTTTATAAATTTTGATGTGTGATGTTATTGCTTGGTGAAGCATGTTGGAGTTCTAATTGTCTGGTTAACCAAATCCGCTTACCGTTACAAATAATTTGATTTTCAGAACTATATCCTCAGTGCTACAAAATTGGCCTCCGATGTGGTATATTGTGGCGGTAGAGCGAGAATTAATCTCTCAAAATACGATCGTCAAAGTACGAATCCTTACATTTACTGATTATTGTTAAATATTTATTTTTTTATATTTTTTGCCTATGCCTTTTTATTTTACGAAATAAAAAAATGACAGAACATGATAAACTCTTCATAAAATGCAAACATATTAATTTTTAATAGCGTTACTACATTGTTATTTTTTAATGCGGTATTATTATTAGTGAAATAACTTTTCAAAAAAATTACAAAATAGACTAAGAGATTTAAAAAATGTACTACCATATATAAATATATAATTATATATATAATTTTAGTTTTTAAATATAATATCTTTAAACAGAATATCAGCCAAGAATTAACTACCGGTAAGATAAAAAACATATCAGAGGAAGAGGCTCTTTTAGTACCGGAAGTTTCACAGCAGATTTATGATGAGATGACAGTGGATTTAAATATCGATCCTGTGTACATTATTGATCGAATACATTGGCATTTGGGCTTGCCATTTCGAGATGTTGTGGATGTAATTATAAAAGAATACAAAGCTGCGCGAAATCTACATCCAGTGAAAATAATCGTCCTTGGCCCGCCGGCATCTGGAAAAACCATAGTCGCTCGATATCTTGCCAATTATTACGGAATACATTACGTTCATGTGAAAACATTGATCTCTAATACAATTCAAAAATTGGTAAGTCTGTATTTATTCACAGAAAAATCAATTGTTGTTAATATCAGCAATTCTAAGATCGACGATATCGAAGTTGCGGAAGCAAGTTTACGACGACAAGATGACCTGAGAGACACAGCAGAAAACGCTGATGGCGAGGATAAAGAGGCTCAAGAAGAACAGATAGAAAACAAAAAAGAGGTCATTGTAAGTCTGGCAAAGTTGCAAGAACAGCTTGACGAGATCCGGTCCAACATGGCAGCGAATAATGGTCGTCTCGACGATATTGTTTTGAACAAGTTATTAAACATTTACATACTAGTTTTTCACGAATTCCCCTACTTTCTCATTCAAAGTCAACTTCACAAACGTGCGTTTATCCGTACGTTCAGTATGAAAGCACTGCTCACGTCATTAACCGCTTCATTTCCCACGTTGCGGTACTGTAATCACATCGATGCCAAAATGTTATCAGATTCATCGCATAATGGCGCAATAGTGCAGTTAGCGTTAAAAGCCAAAATGGGGTATGCTTTCTCCGAAAATGCTAAATGCATGAAAACCGAATGCGTTCACATGCTCGTATAGTTTATGTGGATTTATGTTCCATTCGGATCGATACATCGACTATGCGCGTATGATAAGCGACGTACAAATCCATATTAAAATGGGCATGCTTTCTTTTATATTTTCTCGGCATTTTCCCAGAGTTTATCAAACTACTAGAATATACGAGGCTTTTCATGTATCATGCATATGCGATGCTCCCACCTATATTCTTGCCAGATAAGATTGGTGTATTCTTACATCAAAGTTTCAATGCAAAACTTACAATGCCGTAAAACAAGTTTCATTACAAACAAGTTACATCGCAGATCACAAATCTCGCCTGCTTTGCTTTATCAATTTTATAGACTGAATATAATATACAACACAAGAAAATAATACGCTGAATCGCTTATTTTGAAATTATATATTCAAATTCAGAATAAAAAAAATGTTAAATTCTGACAAAAATTTTCAAAGCGTTAAATTTAATCACTTTTAAAATTTATCTGTAAATTTTAAACAATATAATTAGTTAATGTGTTATTAAAATACACATAGTAAATATTTTGTATTGTTTGAATAATAATAACAGGAATATTAATTGACATGAAAGGTTGTTTCTAAGCCGATTAAATTCGAAGGACTGTTTGAATCAAGGATACGTGATGGATGGGTATCCAAAGACCCTTGAACAAGCTAAGAATCTATTTCTGGTTAGCGAGGAAAGTTTAGAAAAAATCGAAGAGGAATTCGAGGACAAGAATATCAAAGTTACAACCGCTAACATAACGATTCTACCGGAATTGGTCGTAGTTTTGGAAGCGAGCGATGAGTTTTTGAAGGAACGAATTATAAACCGCCCAGAAAGAGAAATACAAAACACGCATTATACAGAAGAGCACATGATACGACGCATGAGAAAATATAGGTATATTTATATGATTTTTTATAACATCGAGATAAAAAAGTACCTTTGAAAAATATTTTAACTCACGGGAAATATTATAGCTCATTTATATCATAATAATTTTGATGAGTAAATCGATACTGAGACTGCAGGTGGGATTGGAAGACATTAAAGTTCGATGTAAAATAAAATATAATAATAAGAAAATAAAATGTATTGTAACAATTATAAAAATTATATAATAGTTATTACTTTATATCTTAAATCCCGAGTAGTAATTTTAATTCGATAAAAACTTCTCAACCTTTAACTAAAACATTTTATATCTCATTCATATTTATTCCTTGCAAATTAATTGCACATTTAAGTAAAATAAATATTATCATCAATATGAACATTCTTTAATATTCCATATTTACCAAACAAACAAGTAAAATCGTAAAAATTTGGTTTGTATAAATAAGAGTTTATTAAAACGCAGAAGTTTATTTATATGGAAGTTGTTATAACAAATATATTAGAACAATATTCTAGAGAGAGAAATACGGACGATAATACGCTGCTGCAATTATTCGACGAAATGGAAATCCATCCACTCGTCATCTCGGTGGAAACTGACACTTGTCCGGATATGCTTCCTACGATTTATCGGTGCCTGGAAAAACTCGGAAAACCAAGAAATTACGGTGCGCGATAATTTATATTCTCTCCCGCGATTTTATGTCATCTCAACTTTTTACTTTACGATACGCGCATCAACGTCCTCTATTCGTTTAGAATGTTATTGCGCATGTCCTATTATCCTGCGCCCATTATTCCTGCCATTTCTAATCTGGCGAAAAGATAAATGTCATAAGATGATATCTTCTATTTTTCACGGTAAAATTTATTAAAGCAGACTTATTTTCTGATATATAAAACCGTTGAATCATAAGATAAAAACTTTCTTCAAAGTAATAATTTCTGAAACAGTGGCCTCCATTTTTAATATGCTTGTATCTTTTCTTAGCTAAAGGACGATCCTTTCGCTGCTGGTCAATCTTAGTTCGTTATACGGTTTTTTTTCCTTTGTTCACATCGTAATTATAGCTGCAAAAAGAAAGAGAGGACATTTACATTCAATGAACTTTAAATGATATTGAAAGACTTAGCTTTTGTGTCGATATAATAAAATGATATCTAAATTATTTTTATTGATTTAATCGTAATGATAAAAAAGCTTTCGTAATTTGAGTTTTCATAAAAATTATTATATTATTTAAATTATTATGTTAAATTATTATTATGTTATCGTAATAAATTATTATCTATCGTAATTTTATTTATTGTATTAGTTTTTGAAATTGCAACATTAAAATATCTTTTGTTTTGATTAGGACCAACAGCCGAAGAAATAGAAGCTGCACAAAGACGCACTGAAGCAGAAACACAAGCTGCTATAGTTGCAGAAAAATTACGAAAGAAGCAAGAAATTTTGAAATATAAAAGGGAACGTGAAGAGAAAATGATGGAATGGGTTTGTACATTTTTTTCATAAAAATTAACTAGATTTTACTTCAAGAACTAAACGTATTTTAATCTATCTTACATTTTCTCTAAACATTTACATACAGTGAAATATCAAATTAATGCAATATAGGCAGCCAATATATTAATTAATTCTCAAATTTATATCAACATTTTAACATTAATTTTGCCGAAATGTACAGGTTATTAATTCACACATCAAATCAATTCAATAATTATTTAAATTACAGAACTAAAGTTCCTTTAAAGTTTATGAATAGATGTAATAAATTAAAGTCATTAAACATAAAATAAATTTACGTTTGCAGTAACTAATTGGATATAACTCATATAACGTAGTCTACATATTAGTTATTTTTTCGTTTCTGTTTTTTATACTGTTGCTATATAGACGCGTTGCTATATAGATGTGTCTATTACAGGCGAGCTTTAATCTATCCAACGTAATCATAAGAGCAGTTATCAAGTTTCTGCTTAGCTGGGCGTAATTCTGGAAACAGATATTCGGACAAATATTCAGCTTTTTTTTCAATCATGAATCGTACCATCGGTTATAAATGCCGTACTTTTGATGCCAGTGAAATTTATGTCCGCATATCGACGAATATTTCTATTAGCCCAATATTTCCAATATTTCTGTTAGACGTTCGCTATGTACATGTTGTGTCATTTTACACACCCGCGTGAAGTTTTCAGATCTGGAAATTACTTTTAAAAGACGAATTAGTACCTCGTAAGCGGATCTGAGGATTAAATAAACCAGACAAGTTGAAGCGCTCGCTTGCAATATTAATCTGTTTTTTTACACGTGTCTGAAAAAGTTACGCGACTGACCAGGATTAGTCGCGTTAGAAGTTTACGGAACTTTTTTGCATACGGAGCTTGTAGCTGCATTAGCAGCTTAAGCTACCGGCAAATGCAAATGCGTATCGATCACGGTTGGCTGCTCGTAAGATGGATTCTTTTGTACACGTAGAATCATAGTTATACAACGGTAATCATTCGACTAGAGCAAAACAAGAATAAAGAATGAATTTCTGAAATATTATATAATACAATTATTTCTTAGACTTTTTTTCCCGTATTGATTATCATTCTAAAATATCTACTTTAAATACGAAGTCACAATCATGGCTTATTATATATTTTTTTATTTATTATGATTATTTTATGTAAAACAGAATTTTTTAAAAAAGTGTCATCAAGTTGATATGTTTAATCTCGAATTTCTTTGATTATCAATAAATAATATAAATTATATAAATCGCATGGCAGATAAAGCTTTGTCTTTTCCAGACAAACTTGAGGGAAAAATTGAAACAAGAGGAGGAGCACAGACTTTGTATCTTGGCAGAACCATTACGGCAGTACTTAGTGAAGTATATTTTTCCAACATTGACGGAAGCTTTGATAGAAGTGGCAAAATTACGACCGGAGGATCCAATAGATTTTCTCGTTAGTATACCATCATTTGTTAACTTTTATTTTATATATATATTTATATATTTCGCAGAATATCCAGAATAGAATAGATCCACAAAACTATATATATATATATATATATATTCTATTATTACCATGAAAATACTGTATTAATTTAATTACAATATCAAGAATAATAATAATAATAATAATATATAGATTTCCGTTGTATAGACGGAACTAATTACCATTTTATTGGTAGTAATAGCTCAAAATAAAAACTGTGAATTGAGAAGCGAAAAAGTTCTGCTGCGCAAGAATGTAAAATGGATTTGCTAATAAAATTAACTTGTCAAACTCGAACAATGTGCCGCGACAAATGGATTATGGTATCTGCTGCGTTCCGGCAGACTAAACTCCGTCTAAACGAGTTCAGTCTAAATGAGTTCAGTCTTGTTGTACTGAAGAAACTTAAGAGTAATTACGTGGAATAACCCGTTTTTAATTCCATTAAATTCACAGTTTGTTTGGCACACCCGGGAATATAGTGCAATATTTGGTGATTATTTTCCATTAGACGAGAAAATAATAATACGCTCGGAAGACAAATTAAAAGATGACCCTTTTTTACACAGATGTATCGATCATTGTAGCAAACTGAGACGATACTGCACCTTTCATAAAAAACGTGCTGTATCGAATTTAACGGTCGCCATGCCATAATCAAATTGCGTGCCGGAACAATAAAAAAAGAGTTATATAGTTTTACATATAGAATGTTTATTAATAAAATTTTATTTATTTTAAATTATTTAAAGCTCTAAAATTGTCAAATATATGTTTTGCACATAAAATAGATATTTACAAGTCGAGATTCATTGCACTGAAACTTATTTTTTCATTTATCAAACTCTAAATTGTTCATTATTTATTATAAATTATTATTTTGTGATGTTTCATGATGTTTCAATTAAATAAATAAAATATTTTATTTTAGAAGTGCAAAAATATTTTGAGATTAAAATAGCTTTCTTATTACTAAACAATTTTCAATAAATAGTTAATAATTGTATATAAAATTTAAGTAGCAACCTTGAATAATAATTTGTTTGAAAGATATCCGATGAGAAAAATGATAACTCGCATACATACGTGAAACGATTGCAATTAACGGGAGTGAAAGCGTTAGACACAGAATGGCAAATAAAATTCTATTGGGACCTGTTTGGTGTGCGAATGTCCACTCTAAGACATCGCCAAACTAGGTAATTCCGCTAAATTTTTGACACAGTTCGGTAATCGCCGCGAAAGGAACATTTCACATGTGCGAATACGAGAACAACTTTCACACTTCGAATCCCGTTCCCGTGAAAATCGATAGGTTACTGCTCACGATTAAACGCCATTCCACTCCGGAGCATCGAACCACAGGAGGAATAAGAGCATGACCGTTCTCTTGGCTCTCTGTCGACGATATCGGAACCTTCTATCTATAATTTCGTGATTTCGAGCTTCGTCGGTTTTGATCGTTCACTATTATAGAGAAACGCAAAGGGCAGAGGCAATTTTTTTCACTATCGGCTTCAGTAATCGTTTTAATTCATTCTGTTATTCCCGATCTCTTCAGAGGTCGTACAAACGTAATCCTACAATTTAAATTTTTATATCATCATCACTTAATTAAACTGAACTTAACTTAATTAAACTGAATTTTTTTCTATCTACATTTTATATATTTTATTATATTTTATTTTATTAATTTATTTTTATTTATATGTACACTTTAAATATTTTTTATAAAATATTCTGTATGTATTTTATATATAAAGTTGATTAAAAGATAAGTGTGTATGTACTTGTGCATATTTTAATAATGCAGCATGTAGAATATGCATATTCTGGATGCTATATTATAAGATAAATTTTGCCGACGTGAAACATTATAATCCTCTTTGCAGCCTCTTTATGAATAACAGATTTTATCGTCTACATCTTTATTTTTTCAATTTTCCATTTCCCTAATCTTAAAATCGCTTACGTAGGAGAAAGTTCTTTGCCCACTTTCAGTTCATTATAATGTTTTCTTTCAAACAGCGATTTTTTTCATTAAAATTGGTAATAGAAAGTTCTCATTGTATATACATAGATCCATAAATTGATAGACAGAGTGTCATAGCGAGGCTAAAGGGATACGAGGAGAAAAGAGAAGGAAAGAGACAGAGAGACATAGGAAAGAAAGATATAACGATAAAGTAAATTCGCATTACTTTCGATGTTCCCAGTGGATTTGGTGAATTGGCGTATCATGTTATTACAGCAACATGTCTGATCTTCAGAATCCATTATTTAAAAGGCAATCATTTCAAATAAATGCAGTCTCAAAATATGTTATCAAGCCAGACAAAAAACAATGTATGTTTTTTTCAAAACTGCTTTGACGTAGACATTTACGACTACACTCAATTATATATCATAAACTCTCTATTTTTTTCAGTGATAGAAAGAATCGAGTCTTTTTCGTTTGTTCAGTAATTTAAGCTTTCCTAAAAATTAAATGTTCTTTTATATTTTTTTGCTGATATTCTTTTGATGATCCTTATAAATTCATGATGCAAGAACTTATCATATTAAACTATTTAAAAATTCCATTTTAGCAACACATTTTTCATCGAAAATCCACAGGCCGATGAACTGGATGGGAGGGAATGTTAGCTGATAAAAATTTCATTGTCGCGTCACTTCGATCGATCGTATTCGTGTAGTCTCGAAAAAAATATCTCTTGTTTTGTAGCAAAGTGATACCAATATTTTTTTGCACAATATCCATCTAAATTGTTTATTATTTTATAAAAATTTTAACAAAATTTTTTAACAAAATTTTTTTAAAAATCGTTAGTCTCTAATTTGCTATTTTTATATTTGTCTTGTATTATCACAGACTGTAGAGATTTACTAATGTTATTTTGTATACTCCAACGTGCAAAATGCCTCTGTGTTATTTTATTGAGTTAGAAAAAAAAACGTGATCATTAAGATCGTAAATGTAGATGTATTGCTTTCCAAATATTACATTAGGTTTGCGTAGTCTTACCTCAACTGAATTTTCTGAGTCATATGCTTTCTATTATTACCGACGTGTGCAATACGATAAAACCGCTGTAGCGTCTCTTAGCATAGATAATGTGATCATTTCTATGCGGACCGCGTGCAAACAAATCAGGATTCTAACGTTTGGGAAATATCGAGACACGAGCGAATACGAGATTGCAAGGTAATAGAACACGATAACGCAACAATAAGCTAGTATCTTTAGACGTTCTTGCATAAGAGCTTGTCGCGCGGACCAACTTACAAAGGAAAATTAATAACAAGGTGGAATGTACGACGTATGGGACGTCATGATTGTGCTGAAATTACGAATGCGATGCACAATCTAATATTTACATAACTGCTATAAACACAAACGAATGGTAAATATAATAAACGTTTTATGGGATTTCACAAATTGCCATTCTAGATGTACGTACTCGGTAGACAATTTCAATGAGAAGCTATAACGAGTTTCAAAATAACAAATATCTCGACTGTTATATAAAATTTATATAACAACTATTTTTGTAATAAAAAATTAAAAAAATTTAAGAAAATAAAAATAAAAAAAACATTGTATTTAGCGAGATTTTGATTTTCTATTCATGTAATAAATCTCGTCTCGTGAAACTCAAGTTTAAATCCATCGCGATCATAACGACGTAACGGTAGATACATCCATTAAAAAGTTATATCACAACATCGGATATATCGGAGAAAATTGGATAAAATACATTAAATGGCACGTGAATGCTACCTGCGAAAATCTATTGAAGGAAAACAATGCATATAGAAAAAACAGGCTAACACATTTTTATTTAATGTAATCTGGGACAAATAATGGCCAATGCTTATTTGAGTTAAGTCCTTTTTATTAAAAATTCTTATAACTTTATATTTTATTCATTTTATTGCATGAAATGTTGTCAAATGAGCAGTTCGGATTATCTCTGTAATGTGTGTGGTATCATTAATGATATTAGTTATATTCTCATTTGTTAAAGTATTCTGTGACACTTGAGGTCACTATTGACTCTATTGTACTGGCACTACATTGATATTCATGCACGTGTAAAATATGGAGATGACGTTTATACCGTAATGGTAACTAATTTATTAACAGTGACAAACCTCATACAATTGGTAGTTGATATTCGCATATATGTATAATAATTCATTACTAGTTCATAATACAAAAAGGCATATTATTAAATTTCTATTATTATTAACTGTCAAATTAACTGTCAAATTAAATTTATAACTATCAAATTTCATGAATCATCATATAATAGTAGAAAATAATGAAATGTAGCGTTTAATACACGATAAACAGTTATAAAATAAAATTCTATAACTTTCATATTTTATAAATGTCAATCCAGACTCGCCATTTCCGCTTATTGTGGAACAATCCCGCATTGGGTATTGTTTACGGCAAAACTACATGGTGGCGTTTATGATAGCCGCATTGTTGTGCCAATCATTGTTGCTGCTAAAAATAAAACAACGCTGCAGCAAAGCTTTCGCATTGATATAGAAGAATTGAAATGGTGAAGGTAAAACGATACGTGGGTTGTCCAGTGTTAGACCGCAAGAAGAGTTCTGTTGCAAAAATCAGAGCAAAGTAGGACGAACGACATTGAAAGTGAAAGTCGGTCGTAATATCGGTTGTAGATGGAGAAGGATGGTACACGACCTGTTTTTAAATAGATTATGAGGTCGATCCTACATTCTCGCATATTCTCGTGTACGAATAAAGAATGCGGGAGCAGAGCCGAATTAATTATAGAAATTACAACAGCCGGAAAAAGTTCTATATACGCATTTCAATTAAAAAGGGACTCTATTGTGAGTTGAAATACTTTTGAGTCACTTTCAATGTAATAATTGTCTAAAGATATTTTGCTTTCAATCAGAATTAATTGAAGCTACTACGTTTCATTTGCGATTTCAATTAATTCGTTAGATTTTATTTTACTAAAATATGTTTATAGATAAAAATATTTTGCTTATGTTGCTTTGTTATTTGACATTCAAACTCACGACGCGTTTTAAGATTATTGTACTGCATAAACGTATTTATGTTCCAGGCTGAGTATTTATTTAAAAAGAATCCCGAGGGAAAAATGTTCGAGCCGGATTATACGGAAACAATGAGTATGCTTTTGGATGCTATCAGCCGGCAACAAAACGATGTCCTTCCGACGGAGAAATTGAAGGCTGATGTAGCTCACTTCCTAAAGAAACAGGATGAATGTACCACAAAAGAAACAGAAAAAAGCAAAATGCAAGATATAGATGGAAAGATGAAGATAATAGAGTATGAAGGAATTGATAATTCTGAAAAGGAAGAATTTAATTTCGCTGGACGAATGACCGATGAATCCGAAAATGAAGCTTAATAAATTTGTTCTTAAAATAGACAAGTGATAATAATTTTTTTAATACATTTTTTAAATAAATATTCAATCTAGATGTGTGACAAAATCTAGCCTAAATTAAAGACAAAAATGCAATTATATCTTAAACTTTCATGATATTTTAGTAATTGATCTCATGCTTATTCTATATTAATATATGTTTATTTCATATTTGTCATTTTAATATATTTCGTTAAAGCTACGAATTCCTAGATATCTAAATAGAAGACACCCGATATAAATCCTCTTTGATATTCAATATTATGCTTTTCATGCATAATAACTTTGTTAACTAAACTGTGACGACTTTTTTATGCGAACGTTATTTTTTTAACCCAATAATGTTGATGTTCATCCGAACGTGACTTTGTCTTTAGACACGTGCAATGTGAACTAAATATAACATAACGTACTTAAATAATCTCTCATCTCTTATTAAATATTTTTTAAAATTAAATTACATATGCGATACTAAAAAAAAAATAATATAGTTATTGTAATTTTTTGTCACTATCCTTTCATTGTATTGAGTATGTAATACTCGTCTTATATCTTCATTTCATATCTGATTTTGGATTTAAGAACCTATGCTATTCTATTGTGCAACAAGCAGGCGTTTCAAGCTGATCGTTCGAAGCGACGTTCACAAGGGATTTACCTTTTAGATATGAAATCGGATTTCACGCATCAATTGCATTAAGATAACAAATGATTTAACAAATGTTGGGTTAATTTATATTAAATAGCAAATACGCAAAAAGAAACTTAATTGAAAAAAGTTTTTTATTCCTTTCTTGTAAATGTCTAATTTCTACACGTGTGATTTCTTGAGAGAATTTCAACGAGCAAAGTTTACAGTCCTTGACCAAGTAAACTGTGTCTATGGGAAGCTTATACAACTTTAACCACATTAAAAGTTATTACAAATACTTTATAAAAATTAGAAAATACGCAATGTTTTTACTACAGATTTCAAGGCTACGAGAAGGTAATCCTTTAAAGCTAAATTAATGGGAAAAATTATTAATGGGAAAAATTTATCATTTCTTTATGATACCACACAATTATCAATTTCTACATTTAAGTTTTACGGTATTATACAGTATCATAAATATTACTGATACATTATACGTTTTATTAAACTTGTAATAATCAATTAATCATTATATTTCGTAACTGATGGAAGTCATTTCACGAGTAAACTTCTGTCGAATTCTGTCGAATTTTCGGTTTGTTGCCCTTAGGATTGAACTGGTAAATATTGATTTGTCTTGACTCCACTCATAGTTAATATGTGTCTTTCTAAATACTACAAACATAGGGAAAATTGACAGAAGAGATTTACCAAGTAATTAATCAATACTAATGAAAATAATATAATATTATCTTGGTATTAAAAATAAGATAATAAAATAAAAGTGAAAATTTAACCTACTGTTAAAAATAAAATTATAAATTATAAATTATAATTATGCAAGAAATATGTCTTGTATATTGGAAATTAGTTAATTGACGTCAATTTATACACGTGTATCATGAAGCTTAATTACACTGATGATATCGTTATAATGATAGGATAGGATGGATGATGGATAGTCACCATGCAAAACTATTCAATCTTTCAATATCTCGCTATCAGTTTTCCTTACGCCTTTTCATGAAAGCGAACGCTTAAGTGTGTGTAGCTTCTTCTCAAAAGATTGTAAGCTTTCTATTGAATCATTTGGTTGTTATGAAACCAAGGGCAAAAATTTTCGACGTTATTTATCACAAGAAGCTTGCCACATTTTTCAAAGTGTTTTTCTGTATTATTTTTGCACGAACGATATGTGAATTAAATGTTCTCGCAACGAAACGTGATTTCCTTTTGAATTAATATAAAATGTTTTTTTTTTTGTACAAGGACTTACGTTAATATAACGTAAAATTACCTTGTCTTGTTTTACATTAATTTTATTATAATACGTGTGAAAACAACACGTGGAAATATTCTTTGTGAAAGCAATTTTATGAATAATTCGGTTGGAATAAACGGGAAATCACAGGATAGGAGTAAATTATTCATGGGTGCCACATATGAAAGTAAACTCGAAAATTAAGGAAATGTAATGCGGCTAATTAGCTTGCAAATGCTCCACGTAGCTTTAATTCGCGTGGCCTAATCGATTCGAAACTTATGCCTATCGGCCAGAAATTGGGTCAGTTTACTAGTAACCTGGTTTTAATCAATACAATGCAATATCCGTATTGAAAGTAGATCTGGATCATATGTTCCTCGCTCGAATGATCGACAGACAATATTCTATCTATCTCATCTGCTAATTTCCGCCAACACTGTCAGAGAGTGAGGACATAGAAGGGAAATCGCCTTGTTCTTTGTAAAACTTTATCGCGGCATTTATCGATTCTTACAAGTATAAATAGTTAAAGCTCTGCTTTTTCGTACTAGAAGCGGTATGCACGCGTTATATCATACTCAAGTCGCGACATTAGCAACGCGACGCCGACAGCATTAACATTAACGGAGCATCACGTCTATATCGTTTTAATGTTTGGAGATATACAGAAATCTCAATATGCGAATTACGTGATTCAATATATAAACTGTAATCAATTAGGACGCGATGTTATCAGCGATTATAATCAAACATCAAATTTTGAAATACTCTCGCATAGTAATTCATACGATTTATAAACGTAATATTAATTTCTCATCAATTTTTAACGTTCAAATAACATCTCGAATGCTTTAGTTCAACACATTTAAAAGAATGCATGTTTAATGCGTGTTTGTTGTGTTATAATTTACCAATTTAATGCTGTTGCTACCAATTAATGCTAATCGGTGGTGTAATCGATCCACCAACGAATTCGCGACCGAGTGGTGTTGTTATCATTCCTTAAAATAAATTGTAAACCGCGAATCGAAGCGTGCTTAATTGTCTGACTGCAAATACGGCCTAATGTTACAACAGCGAGGATTGGATTTTCCCGGCAGTGCTGGCGTACGGGAGCCCCGCGGGCGATATATATCTGTATCTCCAAACACCTGTTAGCAGTCGCTCTCGGGTGGGCGGCTCGCCACATCGCCTTTAAAGCTACGGCGTCGCGAACAATCGGCGAATTCCCGCACCGAAGCCGGTCCGAAACCGAACGAACGAGCGAGCGAGCGAGCGAACGGCGGGGCGACCTTGATCGCGGCATCTGATATCACGGGGTGCGCTCGCCTTGCGCTCCGTCGAATTCCATCCGGAAATACGGCCTCGCGATATCCCTCCCTCCTACCATTTTTTTTCGCACAAATGACAAAAGAGAAATCAACTCCCTTACCGGCGTAACCCTGCTGCGAGTAATTCGCTTCTTCGCTCGGCACCACGGTCTCCTCGAGAATGCTCTCCGACGCCGTCTTCACAACTCCCATCCTTGGTACACGCTCAGACGCTGCGGACCGACTGTCTAGGTGGATAGTCACGGGGTAGTTTAAAGCTTCGTCCCACGGCGATTATCTCGTCTCGATTGTGCCGCGTTGTCTGGCGTCGCCGGAATGCTCGGCGCCGTTTCGTCCGCCTATTGCGTCTGCGTTCGCGCCTGCGTTCATCCCCCTCGCCGAACCCCTCGCC
The DNA here is from genome assembly GCF_055798465.1 of Pogonomyrmex barbatus. Lineage (NCBI taxonomy): Eukaryota > Metazoa > Arthropoda > Insecta > Hymenoptera > Formicidae > Pogonomyrmex > Pogonomyrmex barbatus. The sequence goes on along the minus strand of NW_028297099.1, from coordinate 3,183,151 downwards.
TCGCCCTTCTTGACCCTCGTGCATCCCCCGTTGCCACGGTCGCTCCTTACCCCCGTCAAGTCGTCACAGGAGCAAGGGTATCCCTCTAGGCCAGGGTGAGCGCAGTAGGCAGGAGAAATTGTGATAGTAGATGTAGTAGTGACGATGACAGTAGCTGTGGTGGTGGCGACGCTGTCTTCTTTATGCCATGGTAGGACGGCAGGGGTTGCCTGCTACCTCTACGCTGCTGCTGCTGCCGCTGCTGCTGCTGCTGCTGTTGCTCGTGACGGCTGATACTATCCAGGATGCTCCTGCCTGCTATAGGCTATAGGGTGGGGTGCGACGGGCACACGGTACAGGGGCAATGTCGACCTTCCTCGGTCTCGGTGAAGGTCTCTGTTGGTTACCCGTGCCGGAGTAATACTTCTCTCTGCGCTTTGCCGTCACGCGCTCTTTCTCGTTGCGTCCTTCCTCGGCCTCTTTCGCTCTTATTTCTTCTCCAATTTCTTTTTGCCCTTTCCCTCACGGCTTCCCATTTCAGTTCAGCTCGTTAATATGTTTGTTTGTATATTTTGTTGTATCTTACCATTATTACTAACCTGCAATTATTTTTATTAAAAAATAATATTATGTGAATTCAATTTGTACCTGATTGAAAAGTTAAAAGAGAGAGAATGGAGGAGATAGAAATATTATATAAAAAGACAAAAATATAAAGCATATAAATTTATCTGAATTATATATAGATAATGCATATATATATATATATATATATATATATATATATATATATATATAATCATGTTATACTATAAAATCTTTGAAATCTTTTTTCTTTTCAAAATATTCCGTCTATCTCTATGTTATTTACAATAGATATTTACATTTTGATCACTTTGACGGGGATATTGTTCTATTTTCCGCGACCTTGAGTTTCTTTTTTCATAAACTTGGTTAAACGCGCAACGTGTGGCGTCGTTACGCGCATAGAGCTCGGATATATCCATACGCATACATATCCGCCGAAAATCGGGGCTCTACGTCGAAGCTTTTGCAACACGTGTTTGCCCTTGAAACCTCCCACGACCGGCGCGGTATGCCTCGTTGCACGCAGAAGGCGATCGTTAAATCACACCCTTCGCAATGCTCTCGCGCTGATGATCTCTGAATCTCGGCTCTCCTATTATCTACGCTACGAAGTACTTTAACATCCACCTTAACGTCCCTTACACTCTTCTCGTCCGACTCGTACCTTCGTTTGCAAGTGTGCGACACCTGCGTCATCGGGCTCTCTTCCGCTTTATTGAGTGCACTGCCTGTGATCGCGCGGCTCTAAAGGCTTTTTGCCCCTCCAAACCACCTTCTCTAAGTTCCGTACATACAGAAGGAATCGTATTCGCATCTCACGTTGCAAGCACTTATACGAGAAGAGCTCTCTCAAGTTCTTGATGTTACTCTCAAACGGATTGTCCATTCTTGCGATAGAATATAGAAAAGATCGGCGTCTTAAGAATAACATGCCTTCACGCTTTATGCATTAAACTTGTAAATGTTTGTGTTTATATATTTAATTATATAATTATATAAAACATATGTATATGACAAATATATAATTTAAATAATATAATTAATATTAATATTAAATATATAATATTAAATAACATGTATATATAAAATGTTTTATTAATTACATTTTAACTCAATTACATGTGCAGTAATATGAAAATAACATATTCTCTCTTGGATATTACATTAAAATGGCGATATCAATATTTATCATATTAATATATGGATAAGGTAAATTGTATTATTATTAATATTGATACATAATAACACAATAAATAATAATTGTTCTACAAATATTAAATAAATATGTAAAGAAATTTGTAACAACTTTATACAATAGTAGATATTTAATTAAATATCTCTGAAGGATTAATCAAATCTAAGTTGAATTAATAATTGCGATCATTTGCATTACCATTAACTCATTAAAACCTTATTGACTTTCTATTTTACACATGCTAACATGGAAAAGAAGGAAAGGACTATCCCTGCTTGCTTTTAAGCCGATTACACTTCCGCGTTTACGCTTACGCATTTAATCTTTAGCCCTCTTCAAATTCTGCTGTTAATAGACCAATAAATATACGATATTTCTATTGTGAAGTTAAGACATTGCATGGAAGGATCGCATGTATTGGTTGTATTCGACATGATACTTGTTGCACACAACGCTACGTCGCAAACTATCATTTTCATCTCATTATTTTCTTGCAGTGTCTCTGTTTTTCTATTATTGTGCTTCTATTATTCTATTATTCTAGATCAAGTTTTTCTTGATTCTTGATTATCCTTTTTGATTATCCCTTGATTATTGCTGAACGAACACATATCAATTTTAAGGATTCAGCGAATTACATCATGAAAAAAATATTTGATTCTTTATCCATTTATCTTGACAAAAACTTAATTTAACTTCTTCTAACGATAATAGCATCCAAGATTATTTATTTTGTAATACATGCACTTGTTACGTTAGTTATTTTACGTTAAGCAATTTATGCAATAATATTAAGATACTATATTATCGAAATAAAGTTATCATGTCACGTTTGTCATGACATCGTAAATGGTGCATCCATCTATGTAAAGTATAAAACATTATCAGATGATCTTATTATAATGACTAATATATGAAATTGAATTCGAAAACTCTATTATCAAATGTTGTAATAATGCACAATTATAATAAATACGTTGTAATAACGTATATGAAAAAACAAGTTTTTAGAAGCCAATATTGAAAATTATATAATTGGTTTTCCATACTTTTATATAGAAATTTTTACTTTACTGATTTTTACTGATTATCTATACCAAAGATACCGATTTAATTATCCTAGCTGCGCGCGTAAAAAAAGTTAAACTATTATGTTTGAAAGATTATAATCCTGTGAGTAGTGAGTAGTGAGTATAAATTTTGAAAGTTTATTTTATATTCACTACGTGATGTGATGCACTCATGCACATCAATTCCTGGATATGTAAAAGTACGCAGTCAGGAAATAGCGAGCAATTTAAATTGACTACATATTTGTTTCCATTATACTCTCTTTGGTACATACGTAGTACCTAAATAGGTACATAAAAACCTGTTTTTAATTTTTGATACCTAAATATAATACCTCAAACAAGTTTACTGTAAATTTATTTTTAAGATAATGTGATTAAAAATAATATAATCGTCGTTAAAAAGATTTTAATATAACAGAGAAAATAAATCGACGATAAAGATTAACAAATAAAATTGTTAATAATAAAAAAATAATAAAAAAAATTTTATATTAAAATTTATATAAATTTATATAGACTTACTTTTTATTTAGCTACGTTAAACAAATTATTTTTCTTCTCGTTAACTTACGATGAGATCCTTCCTGAGTCATTTTCCTGTTGTAGATATTTTCTGGAATAGCAGTGATGATATCGATTTATAACTTGTTGCACGTATAAATAAAGGTAACCAATCCGATGTTATGCTTGGTCGCTTTTAACATGGTTCACATTAAATTATCAGACGGTGTTTATCGAGAAATTGAAACTGTATTTAGTAAGCCCGTATCCTTGGAGAAAATAGAATAAGTATACTATATAGACTGACATAACTGAATTTTAATAGCGTAAATGAAAGGTAATTATGTATAGTTGAACCAGGGATTTCGATTTCAACGTCAGGAAGTAAAAATACGAATGGAGATAAATGACATTTAGGTGCGAAACCGTGCAACCGTTTGCTTTTACTTAATGTTTCCGCATAATTATCATATTAATGTGACTGTATATTTGTAAATGAATACAAACAGCGATTATATCAAATTTTCACAGTAATCTACCTTGTCCTACTTGTTTAAAGCATCTTGGTTTACTTTACTGTGTAATTTGGCTGTAGATAATTAAATGCGATAGAGCATAAAGCAGTCATTCTACATCGATTCTTTCCACTGAAAACGTGAGAACACTTTTTCCTGCACGCTTGACGAAACAAAATGCAGAAGCACATTACCGTCATGCAGGTACACTTTCTCAGATATCCAATATCTATTTTCTTTATTTTATTCTTTATATTATTCTTCTTTCTCTACATAGTTTTATTTAAACAAACGTGACAATATTGTTTCCGATCAAATGCACTGTTATTTCATTTCACTGAATATTTGATCTGCAAATATTAATAATTTAATCATTCAATATGTTGTTTCATATACTTTATTAAAATATAATTATTGTCTCACTTGCATCTTCCTTCTAAATAAATAAAAATTGTCTGAAAAAAATAACGATGAATAATAATCTGTAGAAATAAATTAAAGTCTAAAATGTCTTGATTATTTGTAATATTAGTTTCACTATTGTCAGTAGGTCTTACATTTAGGTGAAAAAACAAGTTTCATTCTTATTATTAAAAGATATTTTCTTCTACCTTTATGTATTTAATCATAACGTGTCAAATGTGGAGGCAGCAATAGCATGGCATACCACTGTGTTTTACATCTTTTTAATTAGATCATGGACAAAGTGAAAGTACGTTTGTTATTCTAGAAATAGTCGGTCTGCTTTGGTTACTATGACAACAGATGGGTGCTCGTTGCAGGACGACTAATCCTACGACTACGTCGAATATTACCTTGCGATACAAACGACGCAAAATAAAGGTAGAGAATTGTAATATAATTTTATTTCCGGGCAAACACGCAAAAGAGCCTTTAGAAACGATTCGGGGAAGATCTCCAGGGATTTAAGGAGGCTTCAATGAGGTACAAAAAAATTTTGTACAAAACTTTACACAAAGTTTTATTAACCGATATCTTACAACATGCGACAGCGCAGCTACGCGATTAGTTAGTGTCTGTATGCGTTTCATGTATGTCTTATGCTTAAGGCATAGCATAAAATATATACTCTCGTAGCACCTTAAATAAAGATGTAAGTTAGTAGATGGTCGTTAGATTAAAACAAATGATTTGAGCAGGTGTACGTGGATTCCCTCGTGGAATTCCTTCAGCAATGCGGGCAACGTATCATACCGAAAACGTCACACTTGGCGCACTTTAAGGCGACGAATTCCACGGTGAACTCGTTGCGATGTATGGATCTCTTGCTGCCGTGACAGATGGGACACAGCAACCGCTGGAATCCACCGCAATATGGACAAACAGCGCATGCATCTTTACACTGAAACGCAGACATTTCATATTAAATTAAGCGTATTACTAAATCAAATGCAGGTTGTAATTGCCACCGTAAAGAGTGTCGCTTAATCTGTAATTTGAGATATATAATTATAATGGATAATATAAAAAAATAAGCTCTATACTTTGAGAAACATTATTTTTTATTTGATGGTTTAAGATATTTATTTCTTCATTATTCTTTCTTTAAGTCTTATATTAGATGCATTATTAGGCGCTATTAAATATATAAATATGCTAAGGCACATCTAACAGTGATACAGTCTGGTAATATAAATTTTAGCAATAAATTAGGTAAATGTGATTATGATATCAGAACAGACCCTCCATCGAACCTTATTCAACGTTACGAAACTGTTTTCACTTTCACTTTTACTTGTTACTAACTAAGTCTAATACCTGAAATGTAAATCGACTTTACGGAGTACGTAACGAGTTTGGGTGGAATAATGACTACCTCCTGGATCAAACTTGTTTATCTAAACAGCGCTAAGCGCCCTGCATTTGAGATTGATGAGATTTAAAAGAAGTAAAAAGAAATTCAGTATAAATTAGGAAACTTCATATTGTTAATATTTTGTGTATTTAGAAAAATTATATTAATTTTTGATACGTACATATTTTAAATTTTAATTTTTTCTAATATTTAGGAAAAAACATAACTTATGCTAATAAAGGATTAAAATTGTTACGGATGTAATTGTTGTACGGATGTTCTTAACAAGTTTGTATGTGTAACAACACCGATGGTATGGTAACAGAAGTAACAATGGCCGCAATGTAAACGACCTTTAGTTGCAACAAGGTAAACCTGAATTGCACGACAAAATTTATGATCACGATGGAAAGGAGGTGGGCGTTTAGACAGACAGAGAGTGAGAGAGAGAGAGAGAGAGAGAGAGAGAGAGGGGGGGAGGGGGGGCATGTACTTCAGATAAAAGTGAAAGGATCGTACAACCTTGCATTCACAACTACTCGAGTTGTTTGTATGTACGTTTCATCACAATCCGCTGTTCTATCTACTTTAGATAGCTGATTCTGCGTAGAAATAAATGCGTATAACGCGATCATGCGAATCATTCAAATCTCAATAATACTTTTATGAAATAGTATATAAATCCCGAATAAAAAAAGTACTGAAACTTTTTCACTCTGAATACTAACTACTTTTATTGCTTGCTTAAGAACTTTTAAAAATACGTCTCGTTACATAAATCATCTTATAAAATTTATAGAATGCTATTCTTTTTCCGATAATGATGTAATTAATTCGAAGCTGGATAAAATTATTACAAATGTGTATAATTAGATTTCAATATTACGTACATTTGACGTCAGGAACTAAAAATTCTAAATGCGTAATTTAAATTTAAAATGAAGACGGAAATTATGTACAATGTTTCTCGACTTCAAATGGTTTTAATGAATTGAATATGCCTGCTTACGAAACGCAAATTCATTAACTAATACGTTACGGCTGCTGTTTATTAAAATTTACGTTCGACAATATTTCTTTCGCAAATTTAAATTACCACGAAAAGTATTTCCTTCCGTATGACGAAAGAATAATATCAATCAGTAAACTCCGGTGTTGAATTATTAATTTCATACTTGGATGGATGGCATATTCGTGTTAAAGCATAAGGCGAAGAGGATATCTAGGATACGCGATTTTCCACAACGTCCCGGCGAAAATCAGCTTACCTGGTAAGGTTCCAGTATGCGACGTAATTCTCCTGACTCGTTAAGTCGTTCGACGGTGTCGACACCCTGTAACGAGGGAAAAAAAAGTTGTGAAACGTAGACATTTAATAGCACGACATTTAAACCGTTCGAGTTATCCGCTTTCTTTCCGCCTCGTTCATTTCATTCTCTTACTAACTATGGCTGTGCCGTAAACAGAAATTCTCCGGTATGTCACATGCGTCAAAAGCTTTCCGTCGAATAGACGGAAATCGCACGTTGCGAAATACGGCGATGTATTCGCCGGCATTCTCGGCCTGTCGTCGAGGAATGCGGTTGTAGCAAAGGAATTTTATCGCGCTACCTCTCTCCTGGGTCTTCCTCGTGTGTACACGGGTTAGGCGTAGCCACGGTAATGGCCATATCATACATTTTCATGTCGCCGTTAATGAGGCTTTTAATGAAGCACGTGATATCTAATTTGCAGGTTTGACGCGCCGTTGATTTATTCAAGAAGGAAATCTCGCTCTTTTACACCGAAAGATTATCTCTCACATTTTCTAAAGAGATATCGTCCTAAGTCTGTTAATTATATCACAATCTATTTTACCGAAAAATTTTTAATTGCTCGAATGTGTATATGTAAGTGTATCTGTGAGAGGGTGCACACGTATGTAAAACAATACGACATTTCAAAGGTACTTTTTGTCAGCGCACATCTTGTAATTTCATATCTGATGTAATGTAATAAGAGTTTTATTGCAATTGTAGCTATGACGTGACTCCTTTCACTACATACCACATACACAATTGTCAAAGATGCAAAGATGTGCAAGCGTGAAAGCAAGACAATATACAAATTGACAAATAACGTCTCGAAGACGTTTCGTCAATTTTCAGCTATTTCGCGCGAGATAATTGTATGACGCGGTCGGATAGGAATGCAGTTCGGATAGCTTTTATGTGTGTACACTTGTGTTCTAGACATCAGCAACTATAAGGCGGTGTAACGTAGGCAATCTCACCTCGCGTTCTTTCTCTTCGGCGGCCTTGGATCAAATAGCTTGACATTTCACTTACGCATATATCTGTTCTCCCAACTATCAGTTGCTGGAAGTAACTCTTGAGAAACGGATACCGCGACGGAGATGAGAAAATGAAATAACAACATAATTGACTTTTAAAGCTAAGGACATGCTGTTTATCTATTATTTTTTTATAGAAAGATTAACGTTTAAATTTTTGGAAAGCATTTGTGAGAAAAAAATTGATATTAAAAGTTTTTAACATTCGCACATTTATTTAGAAAGGCATATATTTTTAATTAAAAAAGTTGTTTAAAGAATTCTAAAAATTTTTTATACGTCAAATAAATAAATAAACTGTGCAAAAGCTTTTTATTTTATTTTCTGTATTAAATATAACATATTTAGTTTCCGTTATAAAAGCAGACCTTTTCATACAGAATTCTGTTGTGTCGCGTAAAACTTTAAATCACATTGGAGATATTAATATTTTCATATACGCACATACGTGCGATATTCATAATTTAATCGCTGACATCGTTTGAGAAAATTGCGTGAATATGGCTGAAACTTATGATTACAAAGATCTTTACCGTATCGCAATAAAAGGAACGTACTCTTTTATGACGATATAAAAGGCATGTTGTATGTGATGAACTTGTATCACCTCCATCGTGAATGAGAATAATTACGATAATGGAAACATATGTCCGTTTACTGTGGTCATTCCCAAGTGCTGTAACATTAAGTGACCCACTATGTTGATGATTGTTTGTTGTCGCTAATTTCTAATAACTATTCTTGATTAGATATTCAATCTATTATGATTTTAATATCTAATTAAATAAATATGTAATTACTGCAAATCATAATTTATGTGCGAAGCGTGTTTCTCTTTATTAATTGCGAGAAAAGATATATTGACAATTAATATATATATAAATATATATAAAATTTATATATATATATATATATATATATATATATAATATAAAATTTTTAATATATATATATATATAAAATTTTTATAATATATATATATATATAAAATTTTTTTTCTCCAAAAAAATACACTACTATAAAGGATTTAATATGTTAAATAATTTTTTGCTATTTCTTGTATTTTTTATATTTTTTTAAATTTTCCTTCATGTTTCAATAACAATCTCACAGGAGATATAGCGTAAGAAAATCTATGAAAGGTGACACTCTATACTTGAGAACTACATGTTGAAACAGAATACTTTACTATCTTCCCTATCGCATTCTGTTGCTTATATGCGAGAATATAGTTTCGAAGGTACGATAGAATTTCTTTAAAGTAAAAAAATTTTCCACCTACTTCTTTTCATTCCATTAGTCTATTATTCGTATAATAGGCAATCATTATATTTCACATGTTTCGTTTAATCAAATTTAATCAAATTTAATCAACGAGAATAATAATGTCTATTATATGAAATTTAATTGTGTTATTCTCCTTCATCAACTCATCTATTCACATCATCTACAAATTAAATGTAATTTTATATCAAATTTCCGTTCGTATATTTATCAAATTTTCACTCGACAGTGGACAGTTATCTTTGACATTTCACGTCATCCATCTCCCGACTTTCTCGATGTCGAATATCCCCAGTTGCATAACACGGCCTTGTACAAATTCTTCATAAAGCGTAAGAGGATAGATTTGAAAGGATCGTAGAGTACTCGAATGTTAGTATGCGTAATATAACTTTTCTTATTAGAAGTTATTCTACCTGTGAAAGGGCTGAGGAAGATCGATATCGTTACTAAGAGGAAAATAACTTGGTTGACGAATGTCAAACGCAGGTGACGGAACATTCAACACCAGCTGCTCACGTTTTATTACGTAATTTTTTTATATCCCGAATAGATTTTAAAATGATTATAAAACATCTTTGGATTAAATCATACATATGATTTAATACATTCATATGAATGAAAATACGTAAGTGATAAATTAATACAAAGAAATAATAAGTACTAATATTGTAAATAAATGTAATTTTGAAATGTAAATATTTCTAAATCATAGAAGAAATCATAAATCTACATATTTACGATAATATGTAGTAAATTTATTGAATTATTCATATCAATTCTTGAAAATATTCTTTTATATTTAATTTTAATACTATAATCAACATTCGTAATTAATAAATATTAAAAATAAATTTAATAAATATTAAAATATAATTTTCATTTCTGATTTAATTAAATTATTTTTTAAATAATATCCATTGTGTTAATTATTTTTTGTTAAGAATTTCCATTTATACAAAATTTATATTTCTGCTCATTTCTCAATCTCTGTTTTACTGATACTTTCTTCTCATTTCTCATAATTGTTTTAACAATTTTAATTAAAGATGAATACATACCCCAATATATTGACCATCGACGAAGAGCTGTGGCAATGTTACAACTTCCGAGTTCGTTCGATCCTTGAGTTCGGTTTGTAATTCCGTGTCGCGGAATAAATCTGCCTCGTCGTATTTAACCATGTTCGTCCATAACATTTGCTTCATCTTCATACAATTGGTAAAGGTCTCTCTAACGATGCCCAACGATGTCGTGTAAAGAACCACCTTACCTTTTTCTCTTTCCACAAAAGCCTAAAATAAGATGTGATATGTTAGAAGTATAACAAAACTCCATATGTAAATATGTGGAAAAGCTCAAGAGAATATCGAAACTATTTATATTACTTGTAAATTACGTTTCTTGAAAGCATTTGTTTTTTTGTAACGTACTCAATAATACAAATCAAATTATTTGTCCATTTCAATAAAAATGAGCATATATTTTACGTCCTATACTCGTGATCTGCTCTATTCGCTAAGTTTGCTACTATTTATTACTAATTTACTACAAATATGAGGACGTCGTAGTCATTGAGCGGTGTCCTCTTTAAAGGAACTAAACATTCTAGATTAAATTGAATATTAAGATCTTTCATCAAGGCATCTAGTGAGATGATTACTTTTATGACGTTGTATTATGAATGTACATGAATTATTAGTATACAATATACACTTCGTTGATACGTTATGGCTATTAAACGTGTATGCGAGATCAAACACAGATATTATGTCATCAATTTTCAGAAAACAACTTTTATTATAATAAAAAATAAATTTATCTTGATACAAGTTTTATACTGTATTAATATTTTCAATATGTTGCTAATAAAATCCCTTTCAATTTCTAATAACATTTTAGATCCAATTACTGTTTAATTCATTGTTTCATTTTCAATGAATATTATTATATTCTATAGATAGTAACTTTAATAATAGATCTATAATTTTATATGTTGTTTATGCAACGATATTACAAGTGAAAGTAATAACATTTATGAATTAATAAAGTTCCGAAAGCAACGATAAATGTGAAACTTCAACTTTTCCCTTTATCGACAATCGATTCTTGGATAAGCACGGGCGACAATTTTTGTATAGAAGAGAAACCTCTTTATGGTTCGGTGATTCAATCACAAGTTGCTCGAACTTCAATTCTTGCTCAGTAATGCGTGAATTCGTTGCTTGTTCTTTTACAACTTCATTGGCACATGCACAATCATTGAACTATGTGCATGAAGATGCGATGCATGCTTGATGGATTATAGAAAAAGTCAAGCATTACTACTTGTATTACTTTCCCAACATTACTACTAGTATTATTTATTATTATATTATTTTAATATTTATAATAACAAAATGTAATATCATTATATTAGCTATTACTTATAATTAAATATTTACATTATATTCCAGAATCTAATTCATAAAAATTTACTTTATAATTTAATAAACTCATATAAAAAAACGTCATATTTTATCATAACATACCACCAATATCATCTTCGCAATACCACAGACAAATGCAATCTCCATAATATTCTAGCTATCTTTTGAATTATTTGCTTTTTATATGCATGTATATAATATTTCAATATTCTTTTTCAACTAAATTATGCAATAACTAAATTATGCAATTTAGCTTCGTCAAGATAGACGAGAGATGAAGAAAATAATGGCAGGCGAAAGAGAGAAAGGAAGGGGAAATGATTGTGTTAAACTAGCTTTCACCGTGTAAAAGTAGCAAAATAATTCAGTGTCGCGCATAATGCAAGCAATGATTTGTTTATCTATAAAGCACTTTATATACATGATATTTTTACTATTTGTATTCGCATGATTAGCAAGGTCGCCTAGATATTAAATTATCAAATACTATGTGGAATCGATGAGTTTTAATATCACATATTCTTATACTTTTTGCTGTAATTTGTATGAATATATATAATAAATTGCACTATATAAAAATTATCATTTCTCTTCATTAATGTCCTTGTAAAAACCCGGACTGCCATTTATCGCGCTTAAAGCGTAATATAAAATATCCTCGTGCCTTCTGAAAAAATATTCATTAAAATTGTCTTTGTTAAAAACACAGTTAAACCTTTTACATTTATTTATTAGAAACCGCATTTTTTATAATTGAAAAATTTCGTTGCAGTTACATTTTTTTTCACATTGACGATATTTCAACACACAGGTCTTATGTGAAAACGTCAATGTTATCGTACATTTACTAAATTTATTCTAGTCTAGCAAATTTAATAGTAACGTTCACCGAGATCGATATAATTTTCACTGAGGTATGACCATTCCATATGCAGAGCGATCGCGTCCGTAGCGTTATAGATCACCACGTGCTCGCTCGACATGACTGCTAATGAATGTACTTCAACGGGGAAACCGGACTCGTCGTACCAGGTGCATGATCTGCACCATAAAAGCACATTATCATTGTAGAGGCACAGCTAAGATCTCGGCTAACCATTACTAACTTTTTGCTAACCTACTTGTTCATACCGATACCCGTTATCCTACGTAAATGACACGTATCGTAATTGCCTTCGATCATAATTGCATATCCTGAAGAAGGCAGAACCAATACGGCTATGTACATGCGAACCAGATGGCCTAACAAAGTGCTGGGCTTTGCATTATAAGCCGTAAAGTAATGGAGAGAGAACTTTTTGCGCGTGTATTCCGTACATTTCGAATATTAAACTGTAACCACAATTAGAGTTTATCGCTGCTCGATAAATCTATTTAATCTAATTTTATATTATTACATTAATATGTTAATAGAGAGCTATTTTGTTTGATTTTATGATTCACTAATTCTCTCCTCGTATCTATTAGAATTAATACTGTTATACAGAACAGATGGTTAAACTTGATGCGCACGTTACTTAATTAACATTCACCGCGCACACATAACTCGTATCCCTACTGAAGGCCTCTCGAAAAATCGAGGCGAGAATTGGCCTCGACTTGTCCTTTCTCTGACGGCTATCAATGTCGCACTGGATTTCATGACACGAAATAAAAAAATTTGATAAGGTCATCTATTTCCGTGCTCGTCTATCCAGAAGTGTAAAAGTCTGTCCTTATCCGTCTTGATTTTATATCAAAATATAAAATATTGGCAATTTTTAATTATATTTTTGTTTACCGGTAATTATAATCTTGTTATAAAGATAATCGTGATTGCCAATTATAATTAAATTAAAGTTTTTACATTTTTCACTTTATTGCATATTTATTATATATTTATTGTATATTATTTTATTTTATATATTAAGAATGCATGGTTTTTCTTGGATGACTGATGAAAAAGGAATACTTGCAAGAAAATAATTTATCCATCATGATTTTCATCATTATTTCTTGTAGGCAGCGTGTGAAGCCGACGCGGATCATACGACGTGAATAACTTTTTGTACGTCGCGATGACCCCATACAATATTATCCATGAATCCTTCTACAGAGATTTCCTCGAACAATAAGATACGACATAAAAGGCTTCAAGCTTGCAAAATCACATTATATAGTATACTGACACACAAATATAAAGAAGAAAATAATTAAAATGTGTGTTAATACTTTATGATCTACAGCAGATGGCAGAAACAAAACCTATTGAATTTATATATAAAGTAAAAAAAAAAATAATGAACACAAAAAATCGTTTGATAAAAAATATGATGTATATTTCATGTGCTTAAACACATTGTTGGTTTTTAAATATTTATATATTTGTTTATATTTTTATTTTTGTAGTATAATCGAATTGTTTAAAAAAATTGTTTAAAATATTTATATATCTTGACCAATTGTTTGTAGAATTTAAAAAGTTTTAAATTAAAAAGTTTTAATATATTTTATTAGTTTTAATATTTTATAAAGTTTTTTATTAGTTTTAATATTTTAAAAAGTTTTAATATATATATCTGTTTACAAATATTAAAATTCATCTATATATAATAAACATCATTTTTATATGCCTTTAAGAAAATAATATAATATCTTACAATATTAATCTATAAAGAATCAAGTGCTATCAAGAAGTTCTTTCTCCTTTAATTTATTAAAATAATCATATTTTTCCCTTTTCTCTTTTGTCTTGGTTTTTCCTTGTCAATCTTGATACTTTTTTTAACGTCTTTGATCACCGATCAGATGCAAATTAATCAACCTTGCCCATAATCTATAATTCTCAGAGTTCTCTTTCTGCTTTGCCAAGTAATTAATCTTTACAATAAAGAAATATATAATTTCCATTTTTATTTTAGCTTCAAAGTGATTCAATTTATGTCAATCATATATGACGCTAGACATTTATCATACGATTTATTAAACGTCAATATACTGCAAACTACAATGTAGGTATGTAATTATAACATACGTATAGCACAGATAGTTTAACGAGTGTGAATTTCATAGTGTTATAACATAGCATGGCTTGATATGGCATGCTTAATGCGTACTCGAGTACAAGATAATTTCACAGGCGTTTAATGAAAGCTGCACCTGGACGTACGTGTTACATACGAAACTACGGCACGCTTTGAATTAGCAATTAATTAACGTAGAGTAATTTTAGCCGGTAATGCAGACAAATCGAGGCGCCAAAGAGACGATTTCTCCGTAACTGGGATAATGTTACAAGAGATCAGGTCGTCCACTGACCGGAATTTAGTGTATTAAAACTTCTTTCGATAAATACAGATCGCTCGGAGAACAAACTGTGATCGTTATCACGTGGCAACTTGCATCACGGACTAGAAATACGCATTACAGAGGGTGATTAAACGAGCGTGAAATTAAGTTAACGAAGTTCCATGGCAGCGTCAAACTCACCCTGATATAAAAATGTAATATAAAACATTAATTTTCTCCTCGTCCATTTAATATCCCCGACTGTTTATGATAGAAATTTTCAGATAAGTGCCAGACGTCTTTTACATCGATAAATTCAATAGTCTATCACTTGATCCGCGTCACTTATTATCACACCTTTGCAACGGCAGCAATGGCATAATAACAACAGTGACTGCTAATGATTACGACGCAATAAATCGTTTAGCACAATCAACCGATTTAGCACGATTCAGTTTTTAGAGAGTGGGAGCTGCCGTGTACTCCATTATTTCTCTAATAATGATCTCTAAATACGACTTTCACGACTTCATATGAGAATGAGATTCGAGAATCAGAGTCGAGAAGAGAAAGGAATATAGCGGAAAGGGATATATAATGAATATATAGTGCGATGTAACGTTCAGATAGCAGACACGATCTCTTCAAATTCTCGCGTGCTAGCCCGTGATTGCACAAGACGATTGGCACGCTCGCGGAGACATCGCGATCAACATTGGCGCAGCATATTGACCAGACGTCCGAGGCAAATGTGTAAAAAGGTGAAAGCGTGTATGCACCTGTAACGCCTAGGCATATCGCCGCCGGGCCTGGCGAGGTATGATCCTATCGGCGAAAGACAAACACTTTCACGCGTGTGCCAGCGTACGTAAAGATGCCACGTTTGAAACGTACGACTTTGGAAACCGACGTTCCGTCTTAGATGTCTCGTATATTTTTCCACTTATACACGCGTCTTCGATTACGTAATGGCAAGTTCCGGAACGGCGTAGATAATAAAAGTCACGCGGCTACGTCCGGCAGACGTATACGACGACGCACGTGACATGGCGGGGTAAAGAAAGAAAATCTTTATCGCTCTTCGTGTTCCATAGAATATGTCATCATGCGATTTAACCCCGTTTCCCGCTTCGCGATGCATAACACAAGCACCAAAGAAGGAACGCACTCCCTCGTTCCGCACATATATATGGCGGCTCTCTGTATCCGTGTCGCCGCGTGTGCATCGCGGTGATGTCAGGCGAGATCTGACCTTTGTCGGGATAATCGATGCAAATGCGCCGCTGTCCGATGAATGCATTCTGCCAAGTTCCTCTCTTAAGGTCTACACGAGCGTGATGTAATTTCACGTGCATTTCCCGTTGAAGTCCGCGATGCGCGATCGATGAATCTCTCTCTCTCTCTCTCTCTGACTCAAGAACACATCCGGTCAAATCCCTGCCCTGCCCTGTATCGCATACAGGCATGCAATTTGCCGTCCCGCACTTTTCTACTTCCGAACTACCTCATCGGCGAAATGTCAACCGCGAATTCATACGCGAGGTTACATGTGGTTTTGCATGAGAGTACCGTCACATGTTCCAGTCGATTATTAAATCGAATAAATGTGGTCGCGAGTTGGCGCACGGAGTACGAGCTACGCGAGGGATTCCACAAAATCCGTGGATTATTCTGAAATGTAAATCGTGCGAAGCGTTACACCGGTATCAGCTAGTATCGCTCGCCGCTCGCGTTTCCCGTCGGCATTTAAAATTAAAAGTTGAGCAATTATACAAACAGAAAGTAAACATACCGAAGACAATTACACGTTGCAAAAAATTTTATTCGGAACCAGCGCTTCACCTCGTTTAAATACATAATAGGATACCGTGAGAATCCACCTTGCATTTTCTACCTCGTTAAAAAGAATTCTTTTCTTTTTAAATGTGCTGCTTGTTTGATTTTGCCGTTATCTTTTTGTACAGTATAAATACAGTATAAATATATTTTCTTGGCAACTTTAATTTATGATAAATTCACTACTTACTAAACGTAAAGTTATTCATAAAGATTAAGTTTAAAAGTTAACAACTATTTTAAAAGTATGATTAAAAGTTCATAACGTTTGATTTTTACCATTTCCGAAATCATAACGACTATTTTACTTTCAATCCGTCGAAATGTAAGACAGAGTTATTTAATTTATTTTAAATGACTTTTAATTGACATTTACAAACGCGAATCTCAACTTATTAAGCTGACATCAATCTCATTTCGTTGAAATTGAAAAGCGTTCACTGCTTATTAGATGTTCAATGTACGAATATTTGCAATCTCCGCACTAATTTCCGAATCATT
Source organism: Pogonomyrmex barbatus (assembly GCF_055798465.1). NCBI lineage: Eukaryota > Metazoa > Arthropoda > Insecta > Hymenoptera > Formicidae > Pogonomyrmex > Pogonomyrmex barbatus. Next base: position 3,165,835 of record NW_028297099.1, on the reverse strand, counting down.
ACCTACTCGTACATGTTTCGCATAATTTTATTATTAAAATCTTGAGTATAATTTGAGTATAATTTGAATATAATTTAATCTAACCTAGTTGTGTCTCTTTTAACAAATAAATTTTGTTCAAATAATTGTAAAATAAATTTTATAAAAAATATTTTATAATTTTATAATTTTAAAACGTATAATAATTCCTTAATAAAAAATTAAATATATTAAGTATAAAAAATAATATTCTTAAAAATTGATGTTAAATTATTTATAGAAATTACAATTTCTCGATATATTAATATTAACGACATTCAATATATTTAATTGTAAGTAATTCTACATATAAAATATCATTTCCTGTTTTTGAACTATGGAAGTGGGATTCCTCAGCTATTACGTACTTCTATTTTGAGAAACACAGTAAAGTTTAATTATGCGTCATTAAACAACACGCATCCTTATGAAATCATTGATGGAAAGTCAGCTTTTTACTCATCTCCGATAATGGGACGCATTACGAATGTATCGAAAGGCAATAATCATTTCGCAAACGTTGGTGGGTGCCGCACGTCCATCAAAACGAGGTGTGAATCTGAAGAAGAAAGTGCACTTTCATAAGTACGCTCAATTATTTATGCGTGATTGCAACCGCGCGTTCGCCGCAGAAATGTCAACGATCTCATGACTAGAAAGGAGCGTCATATTATCTCGTCGACATTCTCATTGCAAATATCGTAATATAAGTATTTACGATATAATCCAAAACATCTCCTGGGTGCTGTATTGCAAAGTCCTGACACGGAATAGCTGTTTTCTGGGCTTTTTTTTAAAATTAATGAATTCGTATCTGGTATACGAATATATTCGAGTTACGCATGAATAGCGCTCGCGGGACTTTTAATTAATTAAATCCGTAGAATCCGTGTAATTGCGATTGGAGAGTTATTGCAAAAGGCAAATAGGAAATGGATTGTACGAGCTCGTGCATTCCGCGCAAGGTTGAAAGTGCGGATTAGAAATTTTCTAAGCCAGAGAAATGGGCGCGTTTTTCTCTCACGGTTTAACACACCGTGCATTATTTACTTTGATACGACGAAAAAGAAAATAATGTGTAACTGCAGTATATATTAATGCACATCATAGGTCAAGGTGACGCTTCATTGCGGAGAAATATGACATATTTACGCTCGTCTACGTTGTACCAAATGATAATGGCAATGAAATTCCCGTTACTTTTGGAATATTACAATCTCCGTTATAGATCTGATAAACCGGTTTTGATCAAACGCAGTTTCTCCAAATTTTGAGTTACTCATGTCGCACGTACAGACATGCTATATGTAAATGCACATCTGTGTTCTTTCATCACTTGATAACGATGTAGTATGAAGCATCAAGTAACGTTTGTCGATGAAGAATACTTTGATACAATTCTTGGGCAAAAAACATGCGAGACAAATTATTCGAAGTAGCTCAAGTCGGATGGTTGATGGGAACAAAATCCTGTTCGAAATTACTCTCAGGATAGAAGTTGTTACTTTCAGAGACTGCGAAACAAACTATTAGTCATTTTGACTGGATATGGTTACGATTATGGTTCTAGTCACTATTCCGATACGCTGTGAGTGCATCGATATGTCCGTAACTTTTTTACGGAATTAAATATCACGTACTATGCGAAAAAAAGAAACATAGCTATATTTTATAATAGTTATATTACGTATATTTAAGTTTTATCTTATTTTAGACAAGATAGAACTGACAAGATTAAATGCTCGTTCGTGGAACAATTTATTGATACGCGAGATATATACATGAGATAATTTTTATATTTAACAACATGATAGCCATTTATAACACTAACAGCTTTTTTTACATAATATGTGATCCGAAAACCATGATTGATGATTTTAACAGATATTGTGTTACGCGTTAACTCAAAATGAAATTATTACGCAATTAATACGTGTACTGCAAGTGTTTACTTAATAATCCACTCGTAAATTCGATATCCGCATTATCTCACTCACATGGAATGATTTCACAATATCGCAAATCCTATTATTAGATAATTGAAAACAAGATGCTAAGTAAAGGACGAGCTTACGTCGCACAGTTTCGAATTTCTCGATAAACGTGCTGGACGAGGAAAGCTTTTGTAAAAAGCTCAAACGCAACGTGGGAGGCGAACGCAGGAGGGAAAGCAGGAGCGTAAAGGGAATACAAGACAACGGAGGGAGTGATGCATAAAAATACGAGGGAAGGATGTTTAATCGAATCCGAAGAGGAGACTAAAACTACTCGTTACCGTTGCCGCTGTCGTCGTGGTGGGCCTCTTTGACCCGCTTTCTCTTTTCCCACTCGATTTGTCTCGTGGACATGCCTAGCGCGTTTTCTTCAACCGGGAAATTCATGAAGCCGACCTCCTGCCATCTGGCCACGGCAGTTAGCGACCTCGGTGAATTCATCTCTCTTGAATACGCGGAATAGTAGGCAGCCTCGTAAAAGCGGAAATCGGTAGACGAAGTAGGTCGTGCGTCTTGGCCGTTCGGTGTTATCGTTTCGTTAGCAAAGCTAATGCGAGATATTAGTAATTCAGGTGTATTTACATAAGTCATTTACGCGGGCCGTTGAAACTTTCCGGATGATAAAAATGCGAGAGTATATTTACATAAAGAAAGATGATTGCAGACGCTCGATTTCGAAAGGCTATTATCAGCGAGATGCGACCCGTGGCATTTCATTGGTAGCAGAGAGATAGAGCCTAATTTAATATCGCGAGGTCCATCAATTCAATATTTGATCGACCTGTGTCGCGCGGCGGAAATCAATTCAAGTAACAACGCCGTTGGAAAATAAAGCCATGTATGGTTATATCATGAAAATAGATAAATCAATACGATCGTGATTTCGCAGGCACAATTTTCTTAATGAAAAAGAAAGAAAGTTGGTCTGCAACGAAGGAAGGCGAAGTGAAGTAGGTCGTATCTGTGCCGCGTTTATCATCGGTCACTTCATCTTCCTCATACAGCGGTCGCCAAGAAATTCGAACTGGGTTGCGTGCGTACACGTGTGAATCAGCTTCATGAAAATTTATAGTAATGCTAAATGTGAGTAATGCAACTTAATTTGCGACTGCGTATGCGTAGACACGTGCATCGATGCAGCACGCATAAAGTACAAAGCAATGAAGTTAGAGCTGTTTGGTCAGAGCAAGATATGCTGATAGTTCAAATATGACGTTGTTGTATGTTCATACGTACCGTACATCAACCGACGGAGTTTGACAGGAACGTTATTAACTATTATGGAAATGAAATAAATTAATAGTTTCGAGAATAATTTGCAGTCTTTCATTTCACGAATTATTGTTAATTTATTACATTTACCGTTCCACTTTCATGAGAAAGTATATGTTTCGAGAAAATCAGTCCATATTATCGGTTGAATGCGTCCAATATGCTTTTATACGTTATTACGTATAACAAAAACGGATAATTATATAACTAGTTACGCACTGATAAAACGTGTGCAGTAAAGGAAAGATAATGACTAGTTTTCTTCTAAGAGAAGAAAGTTTTACTTCGTATTAAAGTTAGCTGATAAGTACGTTAATCGATTTCAATACACATACATACAATCGCACTTTATCAAAGTTTATAAACTTCCTTTTACCACTGATGTTTAAACTGTCAATTAATTATTATCATAGTTTTATTGAATCCCGTAGAGATAATATTCTTGGATTTAACTTAATTATTTTGTGACACCAGTAACAGACCTGTTAAGACTTTATGAAGGACTTTTTTTCTTTAATTAAATACGCCGACAGTAAAATCAGCTACTCTCCATAATACTGCCCTAAGCGGAGCGTATATCTCTTCTCACTAAATAGATTAGTTGGCCATTAAATGTATAACGTTTTAATTGCGTGTACTGTTTCTACGGTATACAATCACTCGTTAAAATGACATGCAAATAATGCGCGAGGTATGTATGAGCTTCTCTATATATAATCATATATTCGATTTTCGAAGAGATCATTTTCATCATATTACGTATTAATTATTGATAAATATAAAGCAATAATATTAACTTTAGCAATAATATATAGCCTGATAAATATATAGCCTTAGTAATAATATATACTTTAGTAGTAATATCGTTTAATATATAGAAATAAAATGTTTACGTCATTGCAGACGCACACACAAGAGTAAAGTAAATTATAAGTTTTTTAACATGATTGAAATATATAATTAATTAATCAAATGTTTGTGTGTTCGATGCAAATGAGGTGTTTTTTTTGTTTTATTAAAATTATCAAATCAATTCTTGAAATTCAATCAACATGATAAGATTAACATAATGAAATGCTCTCTGTGTTTTGTTTCAAGAAATTAATGCCGCAATTGCAAACACGCATTTCAGGCACTTTGCTGTACTTGAAACTGTATTTTGAACTGTTAATTACACGGAAGTAGAGCTGTCATTTTCTATGCACGTTTCCCTTTGAAATCAGCCAAATCGTAATAATAATCAAACATCTCGATATTTATCGTGAAAGTGTAATCAAAATTTACAAGATTTTAAGATCGCCACAATATAATGTAAACAACAACAAAATTTTCAGACTTGGAAGTAATTCCGCATGATATTCCGGCATTACAACTCCGACTATTAGTCTTAACCGCAAGAATTCTGTTATGTAGAGAGAACGTTAAGCAATAGAAGAAAATTGTCACAAAGCAAATATCTGCTATAAGCTATTATAAACTAAATTTGCTCAATATATTTGAATATAATAGTTACGCAATGTATATATAAAATATATTTTGGAAAATTATTTTTTGTACAAACATCAGAGAGAGAGAGAGAGAGAGAGAGAGAGAGAGAGAGAGAGCAATAAAAAGCGTTAATTTTCAACAATATTTTAATTGCGTACGAAATAAATATAAAACAATTGTCAAAAACATTACAATTTAATTAATAATTTCATAATCTCTGTCTAATTTTACAGTGGAAACTATTAATGACAATTTAATATTCCATACATATTAAATTGCTTTTGTTATATTAATTAAAATATTTATATTAAAATTAATTGTGTATTAAAAAATAAAAAAAATATTAGTTCGTCCTTGTACTGAACAGATAAGATTCGCGGAGTTCGAGATGAATCTGCGTGCTTTCGTGTGCAATGAGGAAGCGAGAAACGACGAATGTAGGGCACACTGCACGGTGGTTTACCCGGAGCGATATTTATGATTTCAGGTCGGAGTCTCGGTACACCTACTTAATTTCTTCTCTTTTTTTTTTTAATGTGAAATCAAGTTTCTTACGCCGGTTAGTGGCGCGTCTGCAAAATCACGCATGATATTTTGATGTCGTAAAATGCAGTTACTCGTGTGCGGTTAATGTATCAACCACATTAAAAATCTATTGGTATAGCAGCATTCCATGGCAATCAATCAAATCGTTATCCGAGCTTGAAGCGAACATTCCGAAAGTGCAAGTGTTACTTTCAATCATTATTTCCAGAGAACACGCTACGTTATGCAAAGTGTATCGAGCATTATGATCGACTACTATATGTTTTTTTTCACTAACAAAATCTTTTTATTTATTTACGTCGATTTTTAAATGGCAATTCACATGTGAACAATCTGTATATTTACAATATGAAAACTCCTCGAGCTAATAAAAATATTATTTAAAAATATTATTATTTCACAAAAAAATAGTTTAAAATAATATATTTCTAAAAGAGCAGTTTAATACCGCGATGGACACACGCTACAGTTTCGGTAATTACAAGAACGTGCGATTAGAACGCGTCTCATTGAAATCGTCGTCATTTGCGTCGTCGCGAGTACCGATTTTCATGGGGAACGGAGATAATCGCACGTTCGCGGTGGACTGCACGTGAAAAGTGCAATCGAGGCGTGCCGTGGAAGTCTCAAAGGTAGATTTAGCCTGCGAGGAAGTGCGGGATTATTTCTCAGCCGTTGCTAGCGCATTTGCGTGCAAGCAAGGTATCCTCGGTCTCTGTAATTTCGCAAAATAGGCCGCACGACCGCACACAAACGAGCGAGATGGGATAGCAGCGCGGGTGCGCGATAACAAAGAGGAATACGCGAGGAGCACGACGAACATGAAGATGTAACATAGCTTGTGTTTCGCAGCCCAGATTTCTCAGTACGTTGCGTACGTCGCGTTTCTTACATACGTTGCCGTAATATCGTTTTATCGAATCTACCGTTACGTCGATCCGTTCCGCATCGATGGTACGAACGTCGTGTACGCACGACGTTCGCATAGCAACACCGGAAACTTTGCGGTAAAGACGCACTAATATATGTATTATATAAATGTATATGCGTGTATATTATTATGCCATTTGCCTCGAATGATCTCGTTTCGCGAGACTTTAACAGCCAGGATAGAAATCGAGAGAAATTTAACATGAAATGCATCAAATAATCGTGGGTGGGTAGTAAATAAGCTCGTATATGCTACAGGTAAGCCGATTATTTCGACGATTAAACATGTTCAACGATAAGACGATAGTTAAATATTTGTCAAAGGACATTGCGGGAAGATTATCATTTACTGTCGCACGATCTCCTGCCTGAGCTATCAAAGAATCTGTCTATTCTTGTCACTTTTCATTTAATATTTTATGACAGAGATACGACAGAGATCCCTTAAATAATTTCAGATTGATCATAAAATCTTAACGTATTGACAATTGTGAGAAAATAGAAATAAATCTTAGTCTTTTTCTTTCCAACATAACAAATCGTAGCTTTGCAAAGATCCGTAAACATAACTCAACGATGTTTTCTATTTTTAAAAATGATATAAAAATTGCTTGTTTCTTTACATGACTTACGAGACGTGTCTTACTGAGATATGTGTGGAATGCGAGTTGGAATAGGATGTATGATATAGTTCCATGCCATCCAATCCATGCCATCTGATTCAAAGTGGCAAGCGATGGAGGACGGCTATCTAACTGTAAATCTAACGCTTCGCGTCGACCCGTAGACGCGAATCAAATGCACCTAGCTTGATGCACGGATTTGAGCATGGTTCAAGCCCGGCGGGCTTGCGCCGAGCTGTTCGATACCGATTCTAGCTCGTCAATACGCACCTCAGGTACTTGCCAGTACCTGATTTGCATAACAAGTCGACCCATCGTTTACGGGGCTCAACCCTACTGCCGTGACGATTGGTCGATATTTAAAGTGCGTGAGGCCGCAAACGTAAAGAGAAACGTTATAAAACATTATTAGTTGCCTTTCTATATAAACGGAGTGAATATTTAACGATATGCGATGATGACGTACGTCATTAACGAGACATTCTCTAAATTAATTTTCTCTAACAACCCTTATCTGAAATTTACGTTAATTTCTGCCAATGCTCTGTTTTTGTGTATATTTGAAAATTGATATTACTGTAAATTAATTGCGCTCTTTTAGAACTAAATAAATAATTTAGCTTTGAGTAAATATTCCTGAAATAAATCACGCTCCTCTTTTTATCGCTTTTGTATATATTTATGAAAACACACAAATATATTATGTAGGACATTTCTTTTTTACTAAATAAATATTTCTAAATTGGATCATATTTTATTTTTTTATCGCTCTTTGTACACATGAAAATTTATAAATGTAATACAATTACAATTACATCGTGAATTGATTTATGTTTTTTGGAGTTAAATTTTGCACGAGTATTACGATATATATATATATATATGGATTGGAAATTAAATTATTTTGTTGATTCATACCTTGGAGGTAGGCGACTGCAGGAACGTTGCGATGCCCGCTCGTACTCTGTTCTTCACACCGCGCACGGTCCCTTTGGCACTTCGTATGGCTTCCTTATCATGAATTTTGTAACCGGCGAAACACTCATCGTTCTCGGTCACACCGTGTTCGCCGTTTGAGTTCTTATTGTTACGGCGCAACTCGTTCACATGGAAATTGTAGTACCTGTCGTCCTCGTACAGATATTTGTGACCGGTCGATCGATTCTGAGTGGCATCGGCGCACTCCTGCTCTATCCTTTCCTGTTCCCGTTGCTTCCGTTCCTCATACGTGTACTCCTTAACTACGGGTGACGATGCCGATTTACCGTTCTGTTCGATCGCGAGGTCCGGGCTCCTTACCCGCGGTGTCGAGGAGGCCTTCGACAGGGACGACGTTCCGGATGGTGATGGCGAGACGCTGGCCGACGACACCGGCGAGCACGACGCGCAGCCGAGTTCCGTTATCGCCGAGACCTGTTGATGAACGCCGTTCGATTCCGCGATTGTTTCGTCAATGCTGTTCGCCAATGCAATTCGATCGAATTTCTCAACAACGGATATCGTTTCCTCAACGTTCTTCGGTGCCTCGTGCACTCGGTATTCGCTCGCGTCGCCGTTCATCTCGGCGCCGTTCAAAGAGTCGCAGCTGATGTTGCTCTCATTGTCGTCGCTGTCGATCTCGGCCCCGCTGCTGGTCAAGCTACCGGTCCGGTTGTGCGTGCTGCTGGACAGTATCACCGTGCTGGCGTTCTTCTTCTTCGGCAACGGCGGCGGTGTGCCGTCAAGGTCGCTACAGGTGCCGCTGTCCAAAGTGTCGCTAGGCGAACACTGTCCGCTCGTCATCACCGTCATGCCGCTTAACGGACTCTGGTAAGAATTGTAGTAAAAACAGGCGCTCGAACGGCTGCCAAGTGTAGATGAGTTCAGCGTTTCCGTGGTTCCGCGGTGCACCATGTCTCTATTGTCGCTCCTATCGTTATCCTGACTACGCTTATCGCTGTCGTCGCTGTTGTTGTTGTTGTTGTTGTTGTTGTTGTTGTTGTTGCGCTCCCGATTGTCGGGATCAGTCGCCGGATCGCCGCTGAAGACACTGATTTTCACACAGCCCTCACCGACACCGGCACTTGCACAGTGTTGCTCGTTCACCAAGTTTGTCGCACTCACCACCACCGCACCGTCGCCACGTTTGACCGAGCGCTCGCGCGCGATACCGTTCTCGATCTCGCGATTCCGGTCGTTCTCGTCCAGGGTCAACCGTACGGTCGATATTACTCTACCGTTCTTGTCGCCATCCGGATTGATTTTGATCTTTACTATGTGCGCGGCCTGTTGATGCTGATGCTGCCACCGTTGCTGCCGCGAGTCGACGTTGCTCCGCTCCTCACAGCCGCCGTTCGCCGATTGCACTTCCGGGATTCTTCTCCTGCAAGTTGTCACGGTATCGGCGGTAGGAGCGCTAACTCCGACAAATACCGTTGCTCCGGGCCCGTTGGCGAGAGGCGGCGAGACGGAAGGGGAAACGGTCCGGATTGACACAGTCTGCCGAGTGGCCTGGCTCGCATCCCGGGCCTGTGTCTTCGCTGGTAGTGGCGGAGGTACGGTCATCGTGATGGTTTCATCCATACGTGCATACGAAGTCACCGTGGCTCACTCGATAGGCTTCACCTTGACGAGGAATTTGGAAAGTCAAGGATTAAGTCGAGCCTCTCTCTTAACGGGTTTCTCTTTCTCTTTCCTTTCGCGGCCTTTTCTTCTGTCTACAGACAGAATAGTGACCGTATCAATAACATTTATATTATCATTGATCTCAAGCGTACAATAAACTCATATTCATTTATCTCATCATTAGAAGGCGATCATTAGAATCATTAATCGCGCGAATGAAATTGTTTCCCGAAATGGCTGTGTGTTTTAAACGTGTGTAACTATCGTAATTTACCGTGATATTAATTTACCGTAAACGCAATGAGGACCGTTCGCTTTGAACAACTGCAATTTGGAGCAATATAACACTCGATCAAAGTCGAGTGCCGTTGGAACAAACCGCTTTTCATCGGCACGTTTACTTCACCGACACGTGTACGCAACGTATACATTGAAATACTAAACTAATATTGCTCCTTTAACATCGATCTAAACGTTTGAGAAAAAATTTATATATCTTTTTAATCAACTTTTTTCAAGTTGCAAACCTCATATAAAATAATAAAATCTTTTGATAGATTTTAATATCTGTTCTACCACAATTACGTCCTCGAGGTTTTCACGATCCTCAAACTATCGATCAAATTAAAATTGCTCTTATCCGATCTCGCTAGATCACATTGCATAATTATGTGCAGGAAACTTAGGACTGCACGAGAAAATCTCATTTGTTAATTTGTATGCTAAAATTCACAATTAAAATTGCACTTTGGCATCGCCCAATATAGGCGAACACTAATCACTTTGTGAAAATTGCCCAAATTCTAGCGATCGATTATAATTCGTCGATCGCGTTCTAGGTCCATGGTGCGCAAGGACGATGGATCGACGAGGGAGCCTGACGAATTGCGCCGCCGTTCGAATCAGGTCGACCAGCCGAGAAGCGTAAGGCCCCGCGGCTCCGCTCGTCGAGAAAACGTTAGCACCTTGCGCACACCTGTGGTCGTGCGAGATCGCGGACTACCTGCCGTGCGTGAAAGAGAGAGACCGGTGGGACGTACGGGACTGGCACGCAAAAAGAGAAAGAGAAAACCGTCCGCGAGATGTGAAAGAGAGGGAGACCGGGGGGGTCGTCGGAGATCGTGAAGAACAGAATAGCACCACTTACAGACCGCATATGTGTATCAAGAGCGGCGCATAGTAAAACTCGATTGTACTCGACTAAGATGTTAAAGCCGATGACGGTGACGACGAGGACGGCGACGATCAACGGCCGATCGTTCACAGCACGGAACGTCAGTAACTGTACTGAGTGCCGCTGACACTCACTCATGCAGTTTCGCGGTCTGGGTGGGGACTGGAGTCGGGCCCCGGGACCACGGCGAAAGGGGGAGTGGGAAGCTATCGGGCCGGGGTCTAAGGGGAAGAAGGTGTGCGGAGCTGATGGAAAGGGAGAAGGGAGAAAGGCGAGAACCGTGGAAGGACGAGAACGGGTTCTCTTCAAGTCGGCTTTATAGTCGTCAGACAGGTATCTACCTGGGCTAAGTGGTAGTTGTGGCGTCCTCTACCGAGCCACCCGCTGGATCGACCATCCGGTTCCCTATTTAAATATCTGACTTTTTACCGTTCACCGCCTTTCACGTGGACGCGCTGTTTCTCACGCGTAGGTGTGCGTGCACTCACGGTCGTCGGTGTGCACCTGCCAAAATTTCACTGCCGATGTTGCAGAATCTTCCTCTCTTCTGGCGGTGTCTTCCTTAGACCATTCTCCGTAATTCGCACAACGGCTGTGAATGGCCGTGTGAATGGAAAGCGCGGTCACCCGCAGGCCATGGCCTGCTTGATATCTATCGAACATCTTTCCACAATGATCGGTAATTCAAGTAATCGCGCTGCAATGGTATTTGCTGTTCATAGATATTGGTAAAAATATTGCGAATCAAAAAAGGTACATAGTATTTAACATGTACTATCAATAGCCGATTGTTTTTTTATTTTTTTATTATTTAGCATAAATGCATCTTATCGATTTAATTTTTATTTTCTAAGAATTTTTATCGTATATAAAATTTCTTAGGCTTATTTACATATTTATTCGACAAACATGAATTTAAAAAAAAATTTAAGGTGTTAGGAACTTCTACAATATGTAAGTTGTTAATAATAGCTTCTATTTTTTGCTAATAATTAAATAAAATCTATATAGCGCATAATTTTGAGACATGTCAAAATAGTATATCATACATAATAATGATACATTCTGTCTACTTATTAGATAATGCTTTATCATGTGTTAAAATTAATCATTGATGATTATTTATTTATTTTAACATAATCTCTAGTTTAACATTAAAATGTACTTGTATATGTTATCTTTAAAAGTTGCAAATTTTTACGCTTATGTACAATATAAGGATGCAATTGCATAATTGTTAATAATTACTGCAAATTAGATAATTTTGCAGAAATGATATAATCATTTATAAAGATATATTTTAATACGTCACTATATTTTAATACGTCACTTTTTAAATTTTACATAAATTAATGTTACATAATGAAGAAATAAATATCACTAGCGTTTTTAGGACGGAATGTAAAATTTATCAGATCGATCTTCTAACGTATATAAGATTTAAAGGGGACTAAAACAGGTTCCATCGCCTCTTCCAATCGAGTAAAATGTGGGTTACCCATCTGGTTAGTCTTGTTGATTTTTTCAGTTAAGAGGGCAGGATATCTCGCGTGACCTCCACACTGGAAGCGGTTATCGATGACTTGTCGGGTGACATCGAGTCGCGCGAAACGGGAAAGGAAACTTTTGCCGTCGTAATGTCGCCAAATAAATAACGATTATATTTGATTGCCTTGTACATTCACAATTGCTGAACAGTCGGTCGGGCCGAAGATAAAGTGTTGTTGCTCGATTTTATAATTTACTTGAGAACAATCATGGAATATCGATAATGTCCTAATACAATAAACTCTTTATAAACTTTTCCGCATATAATTAAACATATAGTACATGGTCATGAGAGTCTTTTACATAGAATATACTCATTGTTAATACTTTGTCTTAATTATTAACTTCTTTAAATAAATATACGAATTTTACTTGTAACGACGTACATCAATTTTAATCATCAAACTGATTTCTCGAAGTTATTGCTATAAAATTCATTGCTGTAACGATTTACGATGTCAGTTCTCTTTCTCTGGACAGGAACCACACGTTCATAGGCTCGGATTTTCCTTTCATTGAAACAGGACCTCTGTATTCCAAAAGGAACTGCGGATCTTGATTTTCTGGCATGCAAAGATACCTGCAACAAATCATAAATGTTTCTTAAAATGTTAACATTAAATCGTTGTTGAAACTACCCCTTTTACGCTATTATAAATTATTATAAATTATGTCGTATTGAAAAAAGCTTTAACACTTGTATATGTATAAGAAGCCTGCACCAGTCTTTTCTGACATAGATATAGATTGTTTCAGAAAGGGTGGCGTCAAAGAAGCCTTCGAAACGCGTATTTTACATCTAATCGAATTAATCTTGCCGTGTGTGTACTGGCTTGTTTCTTTTGCTGATAATCATTAAAACGTGAACGTTCACCGTGATCATAACGCGATATTTACGTGTCACTGAAATAATATTCACCATAGAATTCTGCATATGTTTCGCGTTGCCTAATTAAAAAACTCACTCAAATAACATGGAGGTGTTGATAGATTGCTATTTCGATAGATTGTTCTCGGAAATGGAACGCAGTTGCTTAGCCTCGCGATACAAACGTCGAGAGCTGGTCAATTATTTCACGGACGTGATAAACAGTTGTGCAGAAGGTAACAAGATTTATGATATCGACGTCGCGTGATATGCGAATATTTATGCGTGAATCGTACAAGTGACGAATAGACCACTGTCGGGAAGCGATAATCATTAGTAGCGGCAACGTCATTTTATCACTCCTGTCAGAAAATTCTTAAATTCTCTTATCGACACTGTCGTGGTGTCGTGATGTTAATGACGATAGTTTTATCCGTTAAATTTTTATCCTTCTCCGCGGCGCTTTGCCTGAAACAGAGAGATATCGTCGCCCATTATGATCTTATCGTTACATTAAATCATGTCTAATCCTTTCTATTTGTCTTCGTTGTTTTGCCAATGCCGTTGCAGTAACGGTGAAAAATACCACGCGCCGTAAAACGCATCGCCACGAATTCCAGGATAATTTGCATCTCTGTCTTGCCCGCTGTCTACGCGGAGAAGTTCTATGACTTTTTTTACTTGCCGTTTTATCCAATCGATGGAACTATCAATCACGCCCACTTGATGCTTCCAGCGGAAAATCTTGACAAGCAGGATGTGTGCGAGAGGATCGTTTTCTCGGCTCTGCGTTATCACAATATCACGATGATGGAGAACGGGTCGGTCTGTCTGCTTGGCAAATTTCACAACGTCCTGTACGTGGCGGCAAAACTCTGTTACGATTGGGACATCAACAACAACGTGCTTGTCAGTCGACTGTTGAATGATATATTCTACTGCGAGAAGACATTCGAGCGATTGTTTGTCGGGGCAATCTTCGGCACGCGCGTAACGCACTTCCTATCCGGCTGGAAATGTGACTTCGACGATCGCGAGGAGAACATCCGGGCTCTGGTGTACTTCTTGGATCATGCGATTAGCGGCCAGCTGGAGTACCGTTGCGAGTCCTCGCCGATAAAGAGACGTTTCATCGACGTACCCATGGAGTCGTACGGACAGGTTTTACCTCTAAGGGTCGCGATCCAACACGGTGCGCCGGACATCCTGTTGATCATGCTGCGCTATGGCGCGTCAGTCGAGTCCGACAAATTGGCTCCGTCGCCCATGGAAATTATTCTGACGAAACTCAGCGAATTCGAGGCGCAGCCAGGTCAGAAGGAAATTATTTATCCGGAACAGTTGCTCATCTGCCTGAAGCTATTACTACGAACTGTGACCACCGCTTGCGTCAGGACTCCTGATCACATCGCCCATCACAGCGGTATATTAAGCGTGTCTTTACACGAGCAATATCCCGACTTGGTGAACCAAAATCTGATACCTCCGGAACGTAGCGGGCTTCGTCCGGCGGAACTTAGGCATCTGTGTCGCTGTCGAATCCGCGAGACTCTTTATAACAATTGGGCGTTACCTCACGGAATTAAAAAATTGCAAATTCCAGAGTCGTTGAGAAATTATCTGGATCTACTGCAAGATTGACGGATAATCTCGTTCATTTGTAAGTTAAAAGCAATCTGTCTATTTTTTTTGTTTCAGCATAGAATCTCAGAGATATTTTATTATACCATATCCAATTATATTTTAGAATTATACGCAATTATGTTTTAAAATTTCACTGTTATTCAGTAAAATATATATTTGATTGATTTAACAAACGTGCGCATTGAAATCTCTCAGAGTCATCGTGTAAGTTTAAATCTTGAACTAGAGTTCGATAAAATATGTAGAGAAAGTGAAACGAAATTATAAGACGAAGACTTTGATAAATACGAATCCTATATTTAAACATATATTAGATTTCACGCAACATTTGTGCTATACGAAAGCGAAGCTGCATGAGCACGAATCATTCAAGTAGGTCTAAGATCTAAGGTTTCAGAAAAAGTCAAGTTCAAAAGGTCGGGTGAAGTATCTTACAATGTCGCTACTTTAATGAATCTTGAGAACTAGAAAAATGCTTTGTAAGAAGTACTTGTCCGCTCGAAATGCGAATACCAGAAATGTTTAAGAATAGCGAAAAGTATGTCGTGAGAGCATGTAATATGTACATGGTCGAGAAACCGAAGTTGTAATCCGTTAGAAACTTTCTTCAATTTGAAGGAAACCAAATGAAAGAGAAAATATTATAAAAAGTTATGTATAAAATATAATTAAAAAATAAGAAATAAAATTTTAAACATAATTTATTATATAAAATAATTATTTAAATATTTGTGAATATATACATGTATGTATGCTTATATATTAAAAATATTTAAAATATTTGTAAGCATTTTTACCTGTAAGCGTCTTCCGAAACGTTAATTTTTCCAGGCTGGCCGGTGGTCTCTGTTCGACTTGTAAGATTTACAGTATTTCCGAACAAACAATAACGAGGCATACGATGACCAATTACGCCAGTAACAACTTCTCCACTATGTATACCAATTGTAATTTTCTGTAAGAAAAGAAACAACATATATCAATATAATATTATGTATGAACAAAAGTTTAAAAAGAAATATAGTTTCGATATTTTTTATTCCTCTTATGTATATTTTTTATAAAAATATTTTTTACAAACAAATACGTAGTAAATCAATTTAAATTATAGAATAATTTAAAATTTTTAATAATATAAATAAAAAACATTTTAAATTGAGTCTTTTCTTTTAATTTTTTATTCTTGTAGAATTTGAATTTATTAGCAAATTGTATCGATTCTATCTTCTTTTCCATAAAATTGAATTGTGAGTTACAGAGAATATTATTTCTCATGATCATGATCATGATCAATTGTTAAATATTTAAGTAACGTGAGAACTGCATTGAACTTGGACAAAGAAATTAGTCTCTAGTGAAGAAATACAAAAATAGTAGTGAAACATGCCATCTGTCTCTCGGGAAACGGGCAGATGATTTGCACGCACAGTATATATATATATATATAATATATTGAAATCTTCGTACCTCTTTATACAATTTTATATATATATATATATATATAAAATTGTATAAAGAGGTACGAAGATTTCAACTTTCTATAAAAGTCGACGAACAGATCGTCGCGATAATTCCCTTTACGGTCTTAACTTCTTCGTCCATTTGACCATTGTGACGTATAATATTTAACATCCAATCTTAAATTGACTTATACTGTCAACTCTTTTCAGAACATGTTATCAAAGCGTTTTGTGTCGTATAGCAAAATATATCGAGTGGAGTGCAGACAGCTTGTACATACCACGGGTTCTCCATCGATCTGCACTTCGTCCGCCGCGAGATCCATCATGTCCAACGCTAGACGGGCGATGCATCGTGCATGACAACGACAGGGTTCCGGCAATCCACTCACTGCCATATATTTATCACCGACAGTCTCCACCTAGATCAACCAAAAGCGATGAATGAAAATCCGAGACACATCAAAGAATATTATTACATGAATAAAATTTATGAATAACTACGTCATAAGGTTTTCATTGTTTTTATAATTTTTATAAATATTCGTAATAAAAAAGGTTTTTTTATATGGAAAACTTTATTATATAAAAATATACAATAATTTATCACGTTGCATCTAGCAATCTCGAGATATTTAATTGAAAAAATTAAATTTATCGCAAATGTTTACCTTATACACGTTGGGATTTTTTTTCGGATCAGTCAACACATCGAAAGCTGTGTACAATTCATTGAGCATGTTAACGATTTTCATAGCGCCGTTGGAGTCTGTGTGAGCGGCGCAATAAGCTCCAAAACCGACTATACCGGAGAAGAGAAGGGTAACGCAATCGTACTTTTTTGCCGGTACCGGTCTTGAATGCCTGAGCTCGTTCGCCACCGAAATAGGAAGCACCGAGTAAAGCAACCTACAGGGAATACAGATGATCTTTTATTCAACGTCGCAAGTTTCCGTCGCGCGCGCTAGTTTTGCCTAATCGGATTAACATTCGCGAACAGTTCTCGGCAAAATTTTCTCAGTTGAAAGATTGAATTTAGGTAGTTTCGACGGAAAGTTTCAGTTGCGGGAAATCTCAGAAAAGATTTCTGTTTTCCTCAGAAGTCCGTTTTCCGCAAGCGGAAGTCGGTCCCTTCCTTTTGCGGTATCGTATCTCATCATAAATCTATTTCCGTTAATTTTCATCGAAGAGACTTCCTGCGAGGCAATTCGCTGCGGAGGAAGGAGAGTCGCAGATCTCGCGTAATCGTGTTACTGATAAACGGCGAACAGTCTGACGGCAAGGATTCGCTGGATAATCAGGAAGTGCCGTGGGCGGAGATCTTTACCTGTCGGTCTTCTGCTTCTCGCCATCGAGCTCGCGATACGTCTGTTGCAGCTTATCGGTGAGTAATTCCAAGTTGCGCGTCAGTTTGTAATCCGCCTCAAATTGCTCCGACATCAGGACCAGATCTCGAGTGGCGTCGTGCAGAGGGACGTCGCTCAAATACAGACCTCGCCTGAAGCCGAAAGAACAACAACGGGACTATATTGCGACGGCGTTTGTCATGCGTGATAACGAATCTACCCTTCACTTCGTATCAAGTAATACGTCACGTATAAAACTTTTGGTCAATGTCAATACGAAACTTTAATCAATTACGCTTAATATGGACGAACAAAAGATTTCAAAGCTGACCGAGAGATATAAGATTATTAGTAAAAGACGCAACTTTCCTTTCCGCAAAGGAAGAAAGAACAAGTTTAATAAGTCTTCCAATGACGATGTTGTTGCGCAGAAGTTTATGCTAATGAGCTATATATACTTTTCTGTCCCGTTATATATGTATATCCGCTGACTTCTCGCAACAGAAAAGCGATTAATAGATTTATAGAAGGATTACATAGGCCTTACCTGGTTAAGTCATCCAGATTCATAACACTTGGATAACACAGAAAGATGACTAAATCGGTCTCAGGTATATACAACATTTGCCCCTAAAATAATTATTAAATCGTAAAGTATTCTGCATAAGTCCTATCCCTTTATCCTCGATTTATCTTCATGAAATGCTGACCTTTAAACGTAAATTAGAATACTCCTCTGAAGCATCGACACGCATAACTCCCTTTTTCGTTTTTAACACATATACCGTATTAATATGCGACAATATATTCTCGAATGTTAATTCCAGGTGCGGTCTGACCTATGAAAATTCGAAATGACAGCTAATTAACCCAATTTCGTGTAATAGTTTATTAAATTGATCTACGTATATCAAAATTGAATATTGCAGGTATTTTAAATAAAATTACATTAATATAATACGCACTCGATGTATCCACAATTTTTAAAATAAGCGATTATAATGATAATTGACAACATTACATTTGAAACGCATGAACAATAATGCAAATTGTGTTAAATGGTCGGCTTGGACAACCCGCTCTGTGCTCATCACAATAAGCTGCATTTGAAATACGTTCGCATGCTTATGGATATATATGTAATGGCAGGCGCAATTCACTGTGCACTAATGCAATTCCTTTGACAACAATTAGTAAGGTTTATTGAAAATTAATGATCGATATCAATGCAGACACGTAATACTTTGTTCACGCGAATATGCAGTGTTAATGCTGAAGTGATATTATCAAGTAATAATTTTTATTTATTATTCATAAATTTTTAAGTTGTAACAATTAATAATGCAAGGAGAAACAGCGAGAAAACTTTTAATCTGTTAATCCGGATTTATTAATTTATGAAATGCAAAGTATTGAAAATCAAAAATATACGTATATGATGTACAAAATACATGAAAGTATTACAGAATTACGTCTGTGTTAAAACAAACGAGAGGCCAAAAATACATACACTATAACAAATAGATTATAGTTGGATACTCGTTAACTCACAGTTAAGAGAATGTCGTTTAGTTTGCAATGACCGCTGCAGACGCGCGGTATAACACGAGTTATGGTACATCCGGTTTGAACTATCGTAAGGTCCCGATTAAACATTAGATGAAATGGAAAAACTCGACAAAATGTCGTTGGACTGACCCTTGGCTCTACGACAATTTGTTAAGAAATTCTTTATTATCCTCATGATGAAAACACATCTTTATAATTAATATATTATATTTCACAATACGCTTGATGATTTTATTGTCCAATAATTTGTGCCAATTTTTTTTTATAACAAATAACAACAACCACTTACCAACAGACAATGTTTCCAGCTCAGCGATCATAGGATTTGATACAACTCCTGGCCCTGATGTGTCAGTTATGAGAAATTGCACATGATCGCATTCGCTTTTAGTCTTCACTATCTGCATGTCAACGTCCGTACCGTGCAGTTTTTTCGCGACCGTCTATTTCAAACATAAATCGAAATTTCCTCTACAATTTTTCTCACACCATCGACTAATCGTAAGACGTTCTCTCCTTAAATAAAATCATTGCTATACTTTTATTTTCTCTCGCGCGCGATATTTTCTGGAGAAAAATTTTTCCAATATTGAATTTACATTTCCAGAATATTCAAGGATTGAATTTTATTCCACGATTTCTCAGATCCGACATAACGAATTATATTTTTATCGGTGGAAAAATGGAGTACCTTAACAATTCCAATAACGATATGCTCCAAACCAGGTCGATCCGAATAATAATGCAAGATAAGCGCACCATCCTCTGGTCTCTCTGTACATCTAAACGATGGTGCCCTCATGCCCGGATATAACGTACCCAAATGATCATGAAGCGCATCCAGATTCTGCAATGTAATATTGACGTGTATGCATGTATCCGATAACGAATATATATAATACATTGTTTCCAATATCGAATATGAATTTAAAATGTATACCTTTGATAAGAATAATAATCTCAATGTTAGGGTAATATAATCCATATAAGTACATTTGAACAAATTCCTACTTTTATTAGATATGCATTAAATATTATATATTGCATAGTTGATATATCGAAGAGAATAAAAAATTAAGGAAAAGATAACAGAATGAGAATGTAGTTCTGTGCAATAGCTTATATTGATATTTAAAACATTTTTATCCGACTATTCTCAATGTTATGTTGCAAAGTGTAAACGAAATAATATGAATAAAAATCTGTAGAAAATAAAAAATGACATGTGCTGGATTTAATTGCGTTGTTCTCTTCTATATTGAAATGAATAATTGAGAGAGATTGAATATACCTTTAAAATTCAGAGCACGGTAATATAAATTAAAATTTTTATTAAGTTTTTAACAAATAATTGTACTGCTTATATTTATTTTTCATAACGTTACTAATAACGTATGCTAATTTATTAATAATAATTATTAATAAATTATTAATTTAATAATTATTAATTTAATTATATATTTATCGGATAGAAAATATAAAATTATAGGGGTAATTTCAATAATGAAGCTTTTTAATTTATTCATATAATGTATCCACGTGTATCCTAAACTATCTATGACTAGTTTAGCAAATGTTTTTAACGGAAAATTATATTAATAATATACCAAATGCATTTTAACGATTATTAAAGTTGTCCGCAATGCAATTCTAAAGCATAAGAGAAATCAAGTTAAGTATAAGATTTTTCGTATCAATAAACCTGTATGGCCAAGTGCATTGAACTATTCAAGATCTCAGAGAAATCTAGAATTAATGTGGACAACCTTCAAGATTTACCTGCAAAAAATCTCTAGGTGTTGCTCCAAGAACTTGAAGAATCTTGTCATAACCGGAATCTTGGCAGAACTCGAAGAACATTCGACCAAATAATTCAAGTATTTCATCGGCTGGAATATCTAAAGTATAAGATGTAAAATCTAATAAAATTTTCTGTTGTAAATAAATCCGTGCACGATAGATTATGTCGCAATCACAAAAGTATACGTACTAAGCTTATTGACAGCAGCGGATATCAAATTATACGTAATTTCATCTTCGTAGATTTGTCGTACCAGAAACTGTCCTTCCATATTAACTGCCGCATCTTTTCTAAATCATCAATACAATCGATAAAAATCCAATAAAATAGACATAATAATACTAAAACAATACGTAATATACATATATTATTTAAACAAATTCTATCGTTATTTAAACCATTTCCAAATTTATTATATTTTGCATATGTTTGTTATTATTTCAAGTTAATTACAAATTAATACAATTATTCTACATCAGACAATCTTAAATCCTAAATAGATCTTCATATATTTAATCACATTATAGGAACTTTAAAAACTTGATAATTTAGTAAGCGCTTTATGCGATCTTGCTGTCATTTAATTTACGTGTCAACAGTTCAAAGTGGTTTGATTCTTTGAGATGGATATCAGGTGTCACTTAGAGCTTACCTCAACGTCTTTTAAAAGCTTCTGCAACAGCTTACCAATATTCATGTCACAGAACAATTTACAATATTTTCCAGAAAAATTCCTCAAAAAAGGAAATATTGATAAAAAAACAACAATAATTATAAAAAATAAATGCATAACAAGAATAAATGATAAAAATAATATTAATAATAAGAAAATTAATAATATCATAAGGACAGATAATAAGTTTTATAAGAATTAATTAAAAAGATTAAAAATTGTAAGATTACATTTTAAATAAAATTCAAGCCCTTTTTGAAGTAACATTACTAAGTTTGTCATAATTAAAATCCAATTTGTTTTTTAACGTTATTCTTATATCTTAATTCATGTTAAACGTTGTACATTATATTCTAATTGTGTTATGATGTTGCTATAAAACCAGATGATACCTCCGACATTAGCTAACATTATTCTGCAACCCAATTTTGTGGACGGTATTACTAAACTTCATTTAGGGCGAACAAATTAACTCTCTTATAGATATATTTAAACGATGCCCATTTTACTCGTAAAATAATCTGCATTTTGAAATAAATATAAAAATATTTTTAAGAATATTTTTAAGAGCTAAGAATATTTTTAATTAAATTATCGATTATCACGTGATAATCAATAAAAAAATTAATTTGTATTTTTAAACTTATATTTTTGAATAAATTGAGAGTCTACAATTTTTACTTTTATAAAATAAAATAAAACTTTTTACAGAAATGGAAAATTTTCAAAATATTTAACAATTTTTAATATAATTTACAGATATAAGAGTGAATATAAGTGAAAAAGTACGAGAAATGTGATATTTCCATAAGCCTCAATATTAGTAGACAGCAAAAAAAGTCACATGTGGTACATCAATCTTAATGAACACATATAAATGCAATATAGCATCGTATACATATATACAGATTGTAATAAAGTGGCATACCACTCTCATGTATAAACTGTCCTCTCTGCTGATCTATGTCAATATTTAATTAATTATCCGAAGCCAAGCGAAACGCCACGAGGTGGTATAAAAAAAAAAACGTGCGAGAGAAAAAAACATGGAAGGCATCGGAGACGGGTTACTTATTCTTTACCTACTTTATCGTCTCCCACGTTTCGTTGCCGAAGGTCTTCACGACCAGGAGCTCGAGGGCGTAATTCACAAAACCGTACTACACAAACAAGGAAGAGAAATGACATAATTGTAATTCACCGTTGGTGAACGCACGCGTTCGCCGTCGACGTCGCAGGTGCTGACAGGCTCTGAACGCGAATGCGTCTCTCACGTGACCGGTGGCGGATACGTCGCGGATCTATCACCGTTCGCTTCGAATGCAAGATCGGTAGCAAGATCGCCAGCACCCGCGCGTCATCCCGCCGACGTCGCGTGCCATTATCGAGTCATCAAGTCTTCCGCACGGACGTACCATACTGCTGCGTTCCTGACAATCGGACTGGAGACAACAAACGGCTGATCTCACTTCTCACGCGTCACTCCATTCCGATTGCCGATCCGGTAATCGCCGCGTTTACCTCGTGCCCACGAGCCGCGTACTGGAAGACGGCCCGTCTCGTTCGCCGGCACACGATGGGTATCGATTTTCCGGTCGTCGCGGCTGCGCCCCCTAGATACCACCCTAGTTGTGCTCCTCTTGCACGAGCCGCCCTCGAGCGAGCCGTACACCACCCTTCGGTTCTCCCAATCCGCTTTGCCGCGGCACAGCGGAGCCGGCGGCGCTATAACTTCGCGAATGAATACTTATAAGACCTTCGTGAGATTAACGAACGGGAACGACTTCTGTCAGCTCACAACTCGCTCGCTTACGATATGGAGTCGTGAACTTCCACATTTCGATACGCAGCTCTAACTTTCTAATCTCTTTTATGCGGTCGAAGGGCTATTTATTTTTAATTAATCTGAGTTTTCCGACCAACGAAAAAATAAAGGCAGATAAGATACTTTTTGCGCAAGTGAGTACGTAGTGAGTGATGACGTAATGAAATGCAACCTTCTGGTGCCATGAATGTTGGGAAACATCGTTTAGGAAGTTTCAAACTGCAGCATAAGGGGTTCTTACATGAATTCTCTCTCTCTCTCTCTCTCTCTCTCTCTCTCTCTCTCTCTCTCTCTCTCTCTCTCTTTCTCTCTCGTAGTAACAAGCGATTTCTTCAAGCTGATTTTTTTTCTCTAGCACTGAGAGGATCAATACGTAATTTATGTGCTATTTGATGACATTTTCTTAACAGCATTTGAAGATAAATGCGCATAAATTATTTCAATGATATTAACTATATGTCATACATTAGTATAACTATAAGCAACTAACTTTAAAATAGATTGATGACAGCGTTTGGCTTAAATTACAATTAATGATATAATAACAAACTGAAATTTATTTCATCATGCAAATACTGCACGCGAATAATTTCTACGGTAGAATTATGGGTCCACTTTTGTTATACTGTTTCAATAACATTCAGTTGGATATTATACAAATATTCTATCTTTGAAAAGTCTATTTAATGCGACCAATGAATTTAATTACGATGATATAAATTACGTCTCGTCAATTAAATCTGCTTCAAATCAGGCATGCAGATCGAATATAATATCACTTTGATGTCATTAATTTACATAATAAATAACACTGTAGAAAAATTTATTACAAAATATTTACCGAAAGAAGTAAACCGCAGCGCATATCACTATGCTAGTTAAGATAATAAGATAGTAGTCTTGTTATTTGAATAAACTAATTGAGTTACAATAATTATAAAAGAGATATTATTAGCGTCAGCAAAATTAAATATTAAATTACTGAATTTTTTCTTATTTTTAAAATAATAATATACTTTCTTTCGCTTACGTTGCAACTTTATCGCTAATGATAACTTATATTGAGTCACATTCTTAAATTCGATTAATACTGATGAAAAAAATCTCCAAGTTTAGGAAATAGCAAAAATTTAAGTGCGCGCAGTAGAAGATTGAAAAAAGTCTTTTTCCAAGAAAAATCTTCAAGAATTGAACTCACATTATAAAGTTTCAGGCTTGGCAAATCCTCGAGAGAAATTTTCCGTAGGAATTGCACGAGGATAGTGTCTTTGGCGTTAACTATTCAAAGTGACCTCATTTCATTCAGTACTATGCTGAATAACGCTATAAAACACGTATGGAAGAGGGACGTACGGAAGAGTGATAATTTAAAAATGCTTAGTCACTAATTATATATCGTACAATGTTCCTTCCAGATAAAAAAAAGGAATAAAAAAAATTAACCTTAATTTTAAATATAATATCGATAATATTATTTTTGCAGGAAATCGGTCTATTCATTGATTCCTTGACTTCATTGTGAAGTGCGATCAATATCGGTTATTGACTAATAGAAAAAAATGAGCTGCCGCATAAAAATCTTATAAATCCATGTGGCATGAGAATTCAGTTACCCCCAAAATAGCGATTTTTTTTATTATTTCATTATTGCTTCTAGCAAAGGAATGGGCAATGTTATACCTATTTCCGTATCTATCGTCGCACTTGGCGGAATGCTTTTATCACTACGGCGTACGTAGCATTCCTAAGGGAGTTGCAGCGACCTCGTTCTCATTGTGTAAAACGAAAATGGTTCCACCTCTCTCTCCTTAGTACTCAATTTTCCAGAAATACGATGAAAACATCGTTCGTCTTCGTTCTTATTGATCCACCAATCGTATCATTCTAACGCGTGGACGCGTTACATACGAATCCGAAGAAGTAAAAGTAAAAATTTCAGCCGGTGAACACGTTCGACAATAAAATACAATCGATGAAAAAGGCGGGATGTGCACAGGCGTTATGAAAAAATGAAAAAGCACTCGACCAACGGCGGTACCACGATTTATTAAGTCAGTGTTGAAATTATCAATGACGTTCGATTTAAAAAATGTAAGAGCAATGCGCGATCTATAAGTGGATGGAGATGCATGGCTTCCAATTTCATGAATTGCGTCGCGTCCGAGGGAGCCAATCGCATCGACCGTCAAATGAAACGCATGGCTATCGACCATCAAGATTAAATGGTTTGGAGTGATTCACGGGTGATAGAGGAATCTGCGGGTGCCGGAGAATTGATTGGAGCCCGATTATTAAAGCAATAAGAATGAAGGGGAGCGCGTTCTTTATTATATTTCGGAAATATAATAGAGAACTTCATGAGATACGCTAATTGCTATAAATCCTTTCAACCATAAAATTAGTTCAGCTAGTGATTACGACTACGATGAGACATTTATTCTTTCAAAAGGATTTAAAAATTTTATATCAAAGAAGCAGTTGTGCATAAAAATATATGATAAAATAAAATTAAGTTTTTGATTTACATTTTAGTCTATAAAAATATATGATAATCTATAATATGTTGAACAGTATTTCCACGATAAAATCGATGTTGATAAAAACGATCGAATAAAAATGACGAAAAATGTATATCAATAATCACTCTTTAACTAGATACTTTAAATTATTCAACTTTAAATCAAGAGAGTAATAAGAAACTGTAATAGTGTTGTGATTATTAATGCAAATACCCGCTTATACATTATTACTATGTAAATAATAAGGAAATAACCCGAGCACTTTAATAATTATTCAACCTCCTACGCCTACAATATAAATTGCGTTGAAATAGAGTCATGACAGTGAAGGTAACACTTGATATTTCACTACCAACTACTCGTTCAGGCGCCTCGTAAATTTATCTACCGCCCTCTTAAGCGCATGTTATATAAATAAACATAACTCCTGAACACAATCTGATTACCCTTCGATAGCCCTTTGAAATAAAGCTGTATTGCTTTCGTTGTCCACTCGGAGATAAACCTGTTAAAAAATTAATGATGAAACGGAAATGGCAAAGCTATTTCGCGAATCGTATATTGCATACTACGTATTTTTGCGGCGGAAACGCTTAATCACTTATTACATACGAAAAACATATAATCCAATTGATGTGATATGTGTGCAAGAATCTCGCTGCATATGTGTTATGTACGATAAATTTGTTCTCTATGAATCGATATTTCAAAGTAATCAACAACAAATTTATCTTGAAACATATTTATTAGAATAAAATTTGATTCAATTACGCGTGCAACGATGCCGAAGAGTGCAGTTGATTCAAAAAGTATTTTAATTCCGAAACAAACTTTGGTTTTACATGGCAGCCAATTAATTTATCATTATCACTTTCAGCTGCTCTCCCATATCCGAAAGTAGTTAATCAATGACTTTCACGTAGATCCTTCAGCCGACCTCGACAATGATAAATAGCACCCCGGACTTAATTAAAAATACCGTCACGCGCCGAATATCGATGACCGGGTCTTCCCTCTGCCGGGGAAGATCGAGAAATGCGTGTACCAGCCGAAGCTCGCGATAATGGTGGCCATAACATAGAGATAACTGACGTCACCGGATGCCTTTCGATGACCTGCATTATCGATTTTATATCCTGATGGAGGTCGACGATGGCAGATTCCATCCTGTCCCTTGTCGATTTTTATAATGAAACGACACTTCGGGCAAGGAGCGTGATAATGTTCGTAGGGCGGCATCTTCGCGCAACCATCAATTTCCCTCTTTTCCATGATCTTGCCAGGAGGCGAAGATTAATATCGACTTACACGATTTTTGCGCTTGTAGATTCGACTGGCGCACGAAGCGTGCCCATTAAGATCACTTCAATTAAAATGAAATCTTTTGCGCGGCTGAAGTCGAAAGTACAAATAAATCGAGTAAAGGTAGTCTTGAAATTTCGATACGTGACCCAAATTTCTATCTTGCAAAACTAGAATTTCAAGAGAGATTCGTATATTTGGTGTATTCATACGATATGCAGCTTCTTCTACTTGCAGCATCTGACGAAGATAAATAAAATCATCGAAAACTAAAGCTCCCTATTTCTGGATATTTGCTATTACATTTGTATGTGTTTAACCAATTTCAATCAATTCAAATATTGGTTCGAAGAAATATTCATAGCTGCAAGCGAAATAAATATGTTCTTATAATTTTATTAAATAAATGTGAAAAGCACTGAAAATAATTTATAAAAAAGTATTACGCACGTGAAAAAAATCTATGATTTTTATAACTTTTAAAGTAGCAATAAAACTAGTAATAAAGTTTTTACAGTTAAATAATCCGATAGAATATATAACATGACTTCGTTTATGTCTGAAATATAAGTTCTGCGACTATAATCTAAAGAAAGAACATAAAAGATATGTGTTCTACACGATGATTCATATCGCTATAATATGGATGTGTGTGTGTGAAAACAATTCTAGAAAATAGTATATCATGCCTTGAGGAAAGCCATCAGATGCACGCGCGTGGAGCAAACAGGAAAAAAAGAAATAAAGGGGAGTGAAAATCGCTTTGTTTCGTTCCTATCGAGCTATAAAATCTTCGAGAATGCATACAATAAAGAGCTTCTAGTGACTTGAATATGTGAAATATGTAACTGTGTACTCTAATAAAGATATAAATACTAATATCATCAATATCTCTCCCTTGCTCCCTGTTATATGAAAATTTAATATAAAAAAAAAAAAACGATAAGCATTTGTAATATATACATAATTTCATACGTATATTAACTAAAATACAAATACGTATATTAATTTTTAAAATGCGTGATTATTATCGTGCCCTAATTATTGTAATTGTACGTAATGGAACAGTTAATGGATGCACAAATAAACGAAGAGGATAATCGATTTGCGTTATCATGAAAGTATCATTCGTATTTGCACGGAATTTTGTCCGGGCATCGCATATCAAACCTTTTTCTTCGATATGCAGCAGTAACCGGTCCCAACGCGACAAGAATACATAATACTTCGCTATTTTCCGGAAAGTTGTTCCATGAAATTCTGAAAAGGTAGAAAATATACGGGAAACTATTACACGGAATATTTCTTCCACGAACTCACTTGTCAGCGAGGTCATAGCAATTTGTAACTGGCTATAGTTAGGTGACTGACGGTAGCTAGTTTTTTAACAAACGGCTCGCATTTTTCTATGCATTATACAGTCTGATATTGTGTTGTACAACAATACTGGATTAGTAAATTATTTTTTAGTCTACAATTTCACGTTAATTTAAAGGAATTTCTTTACGGAAAGAAAATCTAACAAATATGACTCCAGATTGCTAATAAAAAGTCACATTTCCATCATCACAAAAACGATGCGTCTTGATAATCTCACCGTCAACGCTCGCTTAAGTTATTGATCACCAGACAGTTATTGATCACCAAGTTTTATGAGGCTGTCCTTTAGGATAATTTCTGAGTTTATGTGGGCTTGTTACTAACTCACGTACACTTCTTTTTTTAATAGAACAAATATTTCCAACAACTTAATTTGTTTACAAAAATTATCTACTCGTTGTTTCTTGTATTTATCTTTAATAATATGCATTTTAGTCATGAAAGCTGCATTATAAACATTGTGTCGTGTATTATTGTATCGTAATCCAGAATCTTTGGTATTTCTTCAGAAAGTGCCAAGATATGCATTTATATATATAATGCATATATATTTACAAGTTTCTTCGAAAATACGTAACGACAACCAATTATTAAAAACATTTTGATTCTGATTACTACCGCAGAATAAATTACATAATTTATAAAAAGAAAAGAAGATACACAAGTACATATATAAAGTGGGATAAATCTCTTTTCCTCTTTTCCTCCTTAAAAGATAAATAGAAAGTGACCAGTAAGCTTGGATAAGTATTGCTAACTCAGCGGCTCAGCTGTGTCTTAAGATAAGCTGGAACTCATCGTGATTAAAAGAAGGTGAAAAAACTTAGCGAACCGTGATCATATTATATTAAATCACATAGATATATTCGTGAGTTAAAATAAAAGCTCTTATATTACATAACTTATTAATAAAAGAAAAGCATTAAATATAAAAATGTAAAATCCATTTTTTAAATAAATAGCGACTTTTTAAGTTTACATTATCATGCATTAGGAGTCATATAAACTATATTTTACACTGAAATAAAATTATGTAATATTATTCCTGTCTCTTCTAAATATTATAAATTTGTTTTTAAAATAGGGCACGTTTTCTCTTCGCGCGAATAAAGACCTCTTGCAATTGTAAGCAAGATATACGTAAATTGTTTTAAAATTATACGCAGGAAAGAAACATGAGATCGTTGCGATACTGTAAGCGCAAACTCAGCAAATAAAAATGTAGTCTTTACGGTGAATAAATTTTCCAAAAAGAGCGAAAGAGAGCAAATGAGAGAGAGCAGAGAGGAGAGAGGAGAGAGGAGAGGGGACAAAGGAGAGAGAGAGAGAGAGAGAGAGAGAGAGAGAGAGAGAGAGAGAGAGAGAGAGAGAGAGAATGAAAAAAGGGAGAAAGAGTAGAGGTAGGGGAAAAACGAAAAACAAAACCAAAAATTGCATAGTAAAAGAGAAAAACCATGAGACTGTAGTCAAATTTCACATCTGGTGAATGGAGATAATCTGGCAAATGGAAAACACATTCTACAAATCGTATTTTCGCATTCGCGGCGTTTCAATATGCTGCCAAAAATGCAGTCACTAATGGTTATATGTAATTCGATTTGAAACAGCAGAGTATTACACGTTCCTTTGACCACGCGCGGATCAGTTGTCTGCGGTTATTAATGGAATGCATTATACGTATGGCTAGTATGCACGTTAATATCGCGTATGCATGTTTACAAACTCGTATAATAATATATTTTCGCGCTCATTTAATTAATTAAATTTGTAATCTTTGAGTAATACGCATTGTTGCTACAATTGTGTATTATAAATACGCGCATCATGACAAAATAACTATAATATTAGAAACAGTATATTTTATATTTTTAACTAGAGCTTCCATTTATTTTAATTCATATGTTAAACATAATTTTTATTTCTGTTACTATCTACCACTTCAATATTAATAAATAAAAATATATAAAAAGTATTTCGCAATTATTTGCAATGAGATTTAATTCTGAATTCATAAATTAAAATATACCAATACACAAGTAAATGCAATTTACTAAAATCTACAGTTCTTTTAGTAATACACAACGTAGTAATAAATTATGTCTATTATGCATTATTACAATGACTTAGCGGTTAATTTATTAAATAATAATCAGTGCAAACAATGAAAACAACAGATTCATCCAGACAATTCGAGAGGTCTTAATGAACTATGAATCGCTGATTTAATGTACTGATTCTGCAACATCCGATATGCGTCGCTCTTAGAAGATATTTATATCCTCATTGCCCCCATTTTATCACAATCGGGTGATTATTTTCTCAGCAATAACCTATCGACACTTATATATGTAGAAAAAAATATCATCGCATGATGCTGCGTATTAAATATTTGTTTTTTTATGAGAATCGCCCCACTAGCATTGTAATTGCATTATTTGTGCAGTGTGTTTTATTTTTTGTATTTGTGGTTTTTCTCTCTTTCCACCATTATTTACACAGATCTCTACAATGATTGTAATTTACGGCACGTTTCCGTTGGGAATCTCCTGAGCAATGATCGGACCAACTGACTTCCTTTTAGACAGACCACTGACATTCAGCTGTGGCACAA
The DNA here is from genome assembly GCF_055798465.1 of Pogonomyrmex barbatus. Taxonomy (NCBI): domain Eukaryota; kingdom Metazoa; phylum Arthropoda; class Insecta; order Hymenoptera; family Formicidae; genus Pogonomyrmex; species Pogonomyrmex barbatus. The sequence continues at coordinate 3,134,640 of NW_028297099.1, read as the reverse complement.
AGCAACGTTCCTCGTGATAATGGTACACATCGATCGCTTCGAATTGTCGAACATCGAGATGAATATCCTATCCTACGTCTATAGCACAGATACGAGACAGAAAAGTGCTGGACAAACTTCGTTACCAAACTCATCCATTCCACTATCCTTTATATTCTCGCCTGTTTCGTCGATATAATTTCATGCAATCCCGTTTTAGCACTCTATCACGATTTATAATTAAAGAATCATTTAGGAGAGGATAAAATAAATCAAATTACATTAATAATTATTAACATTATCGCGTTAATATGGCATTTGAATAATTATATTAAACGTAATAATTATCGATATTACAAGTCCGCATTGGAAAGCATTAAAGCATTCCGAAGAATATGGCACCTAAGTGGTTACGCTAGAGTTTCACAGAATAGGATTTGTCCATAGTAATAAAACGCGCAGAAGGAACAATAGTACAAAAGTGTATAAAAGTAATAGGATATACTTCAAATATCTCGCTATTCCCAAAGGAGAAATGTGCCATTAACTTGGGAGGTCTTAGGCGGTTTAATTTCGTAGTGTATCACTTTCTTGTGTTCAGATCATATGTCTGTTATTTAGATGCTATCTAAATTTTTGTAATAATCAAGATTAATTAATTTTTTTGCGCTTTTGATAGAATACAAATATTTTTATTATAAATACTTATTTTAAAAAAATGTTAAAAAAAATTTAAAACTTGTCCGTGATAAGAGAAAATCTTTGAAAAATTTTTAATTAAAAATTATCTTTATATTGTAACTTTAGACGTACAATAATTATCTATTGTGGACGTATAATAATTACAATGATGTCGTTGCAACTTTCGCGGTAAACGTTGCCTGGTATGAATATATAATATCAACTTACTAGACTATCTCAAGAGATGCAAAAGATAATAGATCTCAAGATCTTGATCATAAAAGAAACAAAAGTTATATAAAATTCAATGATAAGAGATAAAATAATTTAAACATCAAATATTATAAAATTGAAAATATATGCATTTACTGTAATGGTAATAAACAATTTTGAGATAATAGTTGCTTTTTTTTAATATAACAGACTTTCTTTTTTACTTAATTTCGCGGAGAGAAAATACGACGATTAGATTTGTCAGTTGCATTCCTCTTTTCTCTTCAATTTTAATAATTCTAAGAATTGCAATTTGCATTCTGTGCACGCAATTTGCGTTCTATTAATTTTATTACAAATATATTTGATGTTCAATAAATTCCTGGAATAAGCGAGCATATATGTCGTTTATACAAGATTTTCATCTGTCAGCTGCATATGCCACTTAGCGAGTAAATTACACAAGTTAATAATGATTAATGAGATATATGCTAAATTTCTTGAAAATCTTGCAGTAGAGAAACGTATGTAAAAGCCAGCAGATAATTGCAAGGCAAGTCAACCAGGTAAGATAAGCAAATAAGCACAGCAGGCAAGCAGCAGGCAGGGCGAGCAGGCAGGCAGGCAGGCAGGCAGGTAGGCAGGCAGGTAGATTTTCTCTTCTGCGACCTACGAGCGGAGAGGATGGAAAGCATGGTAGTTTGAGAGGGAGGCTGGAAAACACGCGCAGGCGTCTCCGTTGCCCTCCATCGTGGCGCCTCCACTCTCCGCGCACCCCTTACGCCGTCGACTCACCCTCGCTCGGGTGCCTTCCTCGTCGCTCTCCTCTCCTCTCCGCCACCTCGGAGCGTTGCTCGTTGCGCCTCGGTCAATCCGCGAGCAGTATGGCGCTACGCGCTCTGGCACGGCAACGTACGTAGCTGTCACGTCGTTCATTCGTGTGTCTGTGTATTCGTCGACGAGCCACCACGTCTCTGACAGGGTGAATCCGCGCGCGAATTACGGTTGTCGATTTCGCGCGACTGGATCGTACTTTTGACACCCCGAAGGAGCGAGATTGCGAGTAAAGGGTACAAAACGAGAAACCAGGTAACGAGAACGGCTCCACAAAGCCGTGGGGGAAGAGAAAAAAAAATGTAAAATACGATTTTAAAGAGAAGAGAATTCGAAAGGGCGAGATTAACTTCCACGCGTTAATATGCAACCGCGTGCATCCCGTCCGGCCCGACGGTGGTCGTAGACGACGCCGGATAACGTGCGCCAGTAGCGCGTTGCGGTGACGAAAGGCTTCTCTCCACAACGTGCGGTAAACGATAACGCGCGATCGAGAATGACGGGCCCCTCGATGGTCATCATCAACATCGGTACCGATAACGCCAATACGGCAATCGAGAAAAAAACGACGAAGGCAATGATAGCTTCAAATTTTCGGATCGGTCTCACATGTTCGAACGCCGTTTAAGACACGTCGATATGACATTAGGGTTGAGAACAGTCTCGTAAAAGAGCACCAGCTTCATATAAAATTTATTAGAGAGTGCGGAAGTACACACGGACGTAAAAGTCCAGCACCAGCTGATCGCTGATAAACACGACGGGACGCGCGGCATGTTCCTTATTAATTAACACCGCGTGTTCACGTCTCACTTGATAATCTGTGGGCGAGCCTCCCGTTGGATTACAATAAGCGGCAAATTTGCAAGATGGCATGTCCATTCTCTAGCAGACGCTTCAAACTAACTCACAGGGATGATAATACCAGGGAAGGGGACCACCGCAGGACCGCGAGACTCAGACAGGACGAGCGAAGCAAAGCATCGCGGCAATCATCGGTACAGATAACATCGTCGCTTTTAGGAGAAGATGGTGACGATTTCGAGGACACACAGACACTTAATCTGAAGCATCTAAGAGCCGCAGTGACCCTCTTGACTAACCCTTCGGTATTAAATAAATGACGATTTCATTTCTTCAGCTTTCGCTATCGTTACGTACACAATCCTGGCGCGTCCTCATCGTAGCGCGCTTTGTCGTTGTCCAGCATGTATCCCTCTAATTAATATCTTGTTGGTATTAGTAGCAAAATTTACAAATCGATGTTGCATGCACTCAAATCCTTAGATGAAAACCGAGACCTAAAGACGATCTGATAAATTGAATAGTTTTAATACGCGAAGAGAATCAGCTGGTTCTTATACGGCTTTTCTTTCGATGAGTTCAAAGTCGGATTAGTGCAGGCGGTGACACGCAATTGGTTCAGCTCGCTCGAGGTTTTATTCTACTTTATCCTCTACGTCTCCTCACTCCTCCTCTGTTTGTGAATTTTCTTCCTTACTCTTCTCGCCCTTAAAGCCGACATAACCGCGGATTTGGAGTGCGACCGAGTTCCGTTTTCAAAGACGGCAACGATCGTGATAAACGAGACGCCGAATTGGGGTCGTTTTGATGTGCAGTATCTGCGCGTCGATTGGTCGAATTTATATTTATCACATCGACCTAAATGTCGGCACGGATAAATGGGAAACGACATTTGCCTTAATTTAACTGACTGCGTTCTGAAGAGAGCGAGAGATAAATTATATATAAATCAACAATGTTCTACAAATACTTTGTTATTCCGCGCTGTCTAATAGCCCAGCAAGCTTATCTTTATTATGCTCCGTTATGGGCATATATACATTAATAATAATGCGCGTTTAAATATATTTCTGCCAATTACGATACTGCACAAATTCCGTATTTTCCTCCTGTTATATATAAAACCGCTATCAAACTTTCCATACGATAAACGCGTGCGCAGTTACGGAGATCACCGGGAATCGGGACAGTTTTTCATTGAGAACTGGGTCAGAAATATGTAATAAATCTCAACGAAAAGTTTCCTGCCGTTAGAGAAAGCAGGAGTTTCCAAGTTCTTCCTCTACGCGGAAGCAAACCACGTTAGCGACTCACGCGAACGGCCGATGTTTTCAAACCTTGTCTTACAAAGGTATAGAGCTTCTTACTCAAAGCCTTTTACATTAAACTTGGCACGAAAGTCTTGTCTCTTCTGCTAATGTGTACTCCTTTCATAATGCTTTCACAATGCTTTCCTCACAGCTTTAGAACTTGCGTAATAAATTGCGTAGTAAGCAATTTAAAAAGATATGCGACATACATACATATTGTTTATCACTGATGTATCTGCAGTTGTTTTGTGTATAAAACCATCTCCGATAGTCATAAATAACAACTTCTTAACGTGAAATAAATTGATATTCGGGAAAATATTTATGTTACATTAAAAAAAAGAGAGATAAGATTATATTTTTCGTTACATCTTGAAAAATATATGATGCCAATTGAAATCAAATCATATAAGTATCATCATTGAGATAGTATCAGCCACTTTTGATTATTGAATTGCAGCACCTCGATGAGTTTTCCATCGCTACCCAATCCGTTGGATTGATTCCGTCACGATCGTATCTGTAGTTGGCAAATGTCATTGGTATTTCAGAGAGTTAACGGCGTTTGATGGCAGATTAGAGAAGACGAGAACGCGGCACTTAGGATGATAACGTCGTGTGCAAATCCAAGAGGCGTTAAGCCACATACACAGCCCATTATCGGCACTCGATATTCGTCGAGTGAAGTGGAAATGAATAGTTTCTTGCAAGAATAGGCATGAAAGCGGAACGTGACGTGAAATTCATATTAACGAATAAAATGGAACGTACCCCGAACGATACTTGTTGACTGCGTTGTTTTATATCATAATTTTGTAGAAGTAATTTTTACTTCGTGGAAGACAGATTCTTTTCGCTTTTCCCCAAATTCCATCAATTATGGAACAGACGCGAAACGATTAATCCCTTTGTTTATTTTAGACAAACGAAGTCGGGAGAACTAAAATAAACGCAATAAATGTTTTTTCATGTCTTTTCCTTGTTTTCACTTGATATCTTTTATAACAAATATAATTGGAGAAAACGTTTCGCGAGAGTTGGAAGTAATTGAAATATTCTGAAAACGTAGCATATTGCGTTAAAGCTCTGGATAAATATTACTGAGACGAAGATTTGAAGGAACAAATCAGAGGTTTCATTATCGATTGAACTTTTGTGAAAGTTCAAACGAGACAATGGACCGTGAAATAAATTTCGTTTAATTCACGTACAAACGATGTCTCTAATATCGTATTCTAATTGACAAGTACATCGAAAAAATTTCCAATGTCTGAAACTTTCATCTTTAATGAAAGACGTATGTTTCTATGCTATGAACATTCAGTCATTCTATTAAATTCTTCTCTTTCAGTTCGACGTAATGGCGTAAACTGTAGCCTATTAAATAATGGCAATTTGAAAATTATAACCGCAATTTGAGAATTCGATTGCCAGTTTGCTGTAATGCAGTTACGACTGCAGTTTCAATTTCAACGCGTGCAATTGTATGATATTCTATTGATGTCACGAAAATCAATAAACCGTACAGAATTCAGTTCGAAATGAGGCTATTGAAATTTTGTAATATCTGAATTATGCAATACAGAGTGATACGACTAATTGTACATTTGCACGAAAATATTTTTCAAAAATTTTTCTTACTCCATGGAAATGTAACGTTCTTTGTTTGCGCCATAATTGTAAGTTCTTGGAAGCGTACGTTTCTCGAATTTCTTTTTCTTTTTTTTTTTTTTTTTTTTTTTCAAAAAAATCAAGCTCGCATCCCGAGATGACGTAGAAACGAGTATTCGGCGCAGCTTCGTGCTAAAAGGGTCAGGAGCAATTAGTCTGGGAGGGTGGAGAACACGGGATTGCTTTGTAACGTGTACACACAACCGAATATTCCTCCATTCGTCGCAAACAATTGATATAGCAAACAGTTTCCTAAAGCGAATGAATAAATGACCACGAAGGGGAAATGTTACGAATCGCTAATGTGCCGTGAAGAACACGCTCTAAAGCCGGCGAATGCTGTAGATCTGAAGCAAGGGTCAGGAGTTATTAGTCTAGGAAAACGCAGTCTAGCAGTGCGCGACGTCTTTCTATCAGCTTCCGTTTTAATCTTTCTAAATGAAAAAAGAGATCCTCCCAAGGACGTCCCAAGATATTTCTGGTATAATGGATGTCATCGTGCGCGCTCTTCTTCATCGAAGAACCGATATTTTATGATAGCTTCTCATCACAGCTCGGTATGAGACTAACATTAAAAAATAAAATCCATATATCTATATATGAACCATTATATCGATATCAAGAGAATTAACACAGTGAATAAAAAAAGATATATTGGATGCATGCATGCGCGCGCGCGCGCGGTATGTGTGTGTGTGTGTGTGTGTGTGTGTGTGTGTGTGTGTGTGTGTGTGTGTGTGTGTGTGTCAGAGGAAAGGCGCTGTAAAATCGGAATTGGATTTTACGAACACAATATCTACACGCAACGCAGCGTGGCGGTAGAAAAGGCGGATTGCAAATTCCAAATGCAATTAATCTAACGAGCGGGATATCAAGATATTGTTTCTGCAGTTGCCTTTCGACCATCGCACTTCTCCAATTACTTTCTTTTTTTCCAACGTTGTAGAAGAGACGAACGAAAATGCGATACCGTTCGGAGAAGCAGTCGAGATGAAGAGAGGGGAGATGAAGTAGTGCGCCGAGAAGCACGGCACAACCACTTCTTCTACTTCTCACTTGCCGGAGCATTGAATTTTTTTACAGTAGAATGTCGAGAAATTCCTTTGTGCGTCTAAAAGAGCTTCTCGTAAACGAGCATTAAATGGATTATCCCGTCTAATCCTGAGAGCGGCGGTATTAAACGAACTGTTTCTAACGGCGGCTTCTTAAACGCTGCTGTGTCGTGAGAAACGCCCGTTCGCAGTCCGCGAGAAACTTCAGTAGCACGTAACTTACTTATCGTGCCTGACCCAATAATGGTGTACCTCGATCGTCAGCTCGGCGTTAGAAGCACTATGATGTATCATGCGGCTTGCGTTAATCGAGAGATCATAGTTGATACCAGGCGAGGATTGCACGGTGTTTTACCTCACGCGGAAAATTCACTAAAATAATAACGTAATATCGGGCGATGCGGACATTAATTACGATTTAATAAACGTCGTATCCAGGGAAAATGACGGGCAAAATAGATATATTCGGATTTGATGTCCCGGCGTTTTATTAAATTTCACCCGGATGCCGGATGCGCGGATATTTTTAACACAATATTTCTCCGTCGAATCATATCGCTCGTAGCCGATGCGTGATATTAATATTTCAAGCTCTTCCCTTTTCTCCCTCCCGCTCTTTCCGCCCCGCGGTCCTCACGCGAATCAGCTGCTGCGCATCCAACGACGGATGCAAATATTGTGTATAAATTCGCGGAAAACTATGAATGCAGTCGCTACGATAACCGGCGGCACTATATCACAGCACTTTGGAACTTTAAGCACAGCCGAAAGTCCGTACGCGTGCTACCTGTCGCATGCACCGAGTTGAAATTTTAGCGTACACGTGGAAGAGGACAGAGATAAAGTGCTGGGAAATTTTAATTACACATGCACAAGCTTGAGGCATTAGCCAGAATTATCGGGTATTACTTAAATGTAGATTAACGTACAATTTTTCAATCAGTGGCTTAAGCTTCGATCTCCGGTAGATTACTCGGGATAACATGGCGCAGATATATCACGGCAATCGCTGAAAAAGCACAGGTACCATTATTAATTAAAAAAATATAATACGGTTCGTGAAATAATATGAGAAATTATTTAATAAATTATTTAATGGAGAATTCAAAGAGAAAAGAAGGGGTTGAATATATATCATTCTATATATATAGTATGTAGCGATTATTAAAATATACATTTTTATGCTCTTCACAAATAAATCTAATAACTCACGATGACAATATTTCACTTCTCGACTTTGGTAGATTTCCTAATCGTGCTCGTTGCAATGCAAAATACGTTCTTCAGGGGCGATCGATACATCCGTCGTTTCTAACAGTTCTCGCAACATCGTCGGGTAATCGTAAGGGTCGTAAATGCAGTTCCATCGTATACCACCCTACCGTCTGCCACGCTATCGCAATGTTATGGAAATACGACGATCGATTTGATAGATTTGCATAACACGCGTGTTACCTCTACGTACGTTTTTACGACGGGCTACTCGTGATAGATGGTCCTCATTGCACGACGCTCCTCGTCCTACGCGGACGAATGATCCTGAGAAGCGCAGTTCTTCGAGGAACTAGCTGAATGCTTTCAGGGCCATTACGGCGAGAAATATGCCAGATCGATAAACGGTCGCAGATATTCTTCCGTATCTCTCTTCCTCTCTCTTTCTCTCTTGAATAGTTTCAAATGGATGTAAGTGGAAACGTGAGATCGAATAAAATTTCCGGTGGCGCCTTCAAAAATTATGTTACAGGAAGATGGTCTCATAGGAAATTTAATAAAATTTTTTTACTCTCATAAACATTTTTCTCTTAAACTGAATCGAGGTTTTAACTGAATATCTGGCTTTTTCTCTGGTTCCGTCTCTGATGCCTATCTGAAATAAATATGTTTGTATTTTCTCTACTAAAAAGCGTTAACGTAAACATTATTGTACGCTGGGTGAATTGGAGGCAATTTATATGCTGGTTTTACCTTTATCGAAACATAAATACTAAAACTGCACTAGGGAGAGATTCAACTTTTATCAAATCGACGTTGCAATATACGCTTCATACTGAAAATCCCAATGGGCCAATAATATATTGATCGCATCATTTTTATAGAATTTGCAGAATTTCCAGAATGTTTGTTAGTATTGAAGTTAGTATTAATTTTTACTAGATACAATAATGTGTTATAATACGTCTTATGCATATATGTATTGTATAAATATATATCTACTAAGGATTGTACATATATTTGTAACTTTACGAGTAGTTACTTAGAGAAAGATTTCAAACGAAATTTTAAACGAGAGAGACTTCTCTTTTTGTACACTCTTAAAACACTCTATCTAGAAACTGTTACAATACTTTTTACAATACAGCTTCTTTACGTCTGATATCTTTTGTGTTTATCTTATTGTGATTATTCTTGTACCAGACGGTGTTTCATTAAACTCAGAAGTTCGCTGTATAAATTGTATCTGTTTTAACTCGACGTACAAATACGAAAGTAGTCAGATATTATGATTTCATGACTCCCTCTGAGAGTTGCATATGATATTTCGTTTGACATGAGGAAAACACGCGCCAAGAAGCAACAGAGAAATACCGTAATCTTGTAGTAACTCCCAAAGTTGGCCGAAAGTCAGATGAGATAAATAAACCAGCGGAATAATGCTCGTCAAGTCAATTTGGAGCCACACCTTTTGAATATAAAGATGCGTATGAGACATCTCATAAAGAATAAAAGATTTTATTTATATCGTATTATTTTATATCTAGAGATGTATTCTTTCGGTGAATATATAAAGTTTCTTTTCAGCAAAATCTTTTTTTTTTCCTTATGTTACAGAAACTTTGTTCATTATTTCACAAATGTCATTACATTGTTCACATGTCGTTACATTGTCTCCCTCGAGTGTACACTCTCGGATGTGCTGGTTCAGCAATATGTACAAGAATTCTTTTCTTTGCGAAAAAGAGCTGCTAAAAATACCGTGCGACGGTCGAGTTTAAAAATGTGAGCTTTATAAGACTACCCGGTCATTTTCATAAAACGGAAAGACATTCATATCTTAGTTAACCACGAGGCATTCGTTCTTACCAAGCTGTTGAATCTTCATTAAAGAAGAAGTTAGATACGTTCTACGTCAGGGACATGTACGAGATTAATTCTTTTCTTTATCATTTTATTTTCTCGAGAATAGCATCCCTTTGTGCTTTGTAGTACAAACACGAGTGCTTTATGAGAAGCTGGATTTCTCTTAAGAAGAGACTGCCCGCAAAGAAAGATATTTAATGATATAACAAATATAACAAAGTATCCTGCGACAATGTTTATTTCGAGGATGGAAAAAGAAGGGGAATATTATACTCATATAAAATGTAATAACTATATCGACATTTCTTTAAATAATTAGAACAGTTGTAGAATTGTGAGCAACGAACATTAAGATGTAACGTAAAGACTGCAATTATTTCTGTATAATAATACACAAATGGATTTGGCTAACGGAATGGTGCAACTGGGTTACTCGAGCAATCTGCAGTAGCACGAACATCCAGTGCGCCGCCAAAAGTAATTAAACTATGCCATTCAACAGACAGTCCGTACCTATTACATAGTTCAACATTTCGCAGATTACAGTAGGACACAATATGGCGGATTGTTACGCCTGGTTCGTATACTTTACTTTAATCCGTGCAATTCCGTCACGTAAATACTCAAGGACGAATGGAAATTGCAAAAACGCATTTGCGTCATGATTTCGGGAGATGCGATCGTTGCTCGTGACTAATCATTGTTACCGTGAATGGCATGTCGGTCGGAGACAAGCTTTATGGTGACGGGCGAGCGATTCGACACGGGGCTCCATTTCACTCGATGAATTGGATGGACGCGACAGAAACTTCGTTACTTAGTTAAATTGACGGAAATCAGTTTTCCTCCTACTTGTGGAATCGTGTTGTGTCGATACGCATCGTGACGAAAGCGCAGCTCTGCTTCTGCATGTCCTTCGGAATGTCCGCGGCTCAACATCGTCATTTTGCAAGGAATTGCTTATAATATGTTTGAAATGAAGATTTGCATGATCTTTCAAGAAATTTTACATAGAGGCTTTGTTGGAGAATGATGAAGCTAGTACGTTCATAGGTTGTGATAAAATATATGTATACGACATTGTAATTTATACGCCTTGTCGAAAATGAAGAAGCGCATAAAAAGCGCATGTAATTTTATACCTTTTTTAAAGGACAAATATTGTAATTTATGATATTTTCCGCGGTAAAAATATTATGTTTTATGAAAAATAAATTGCACGTTAATTCGAGCACAAACTTTGTATCGTTTCGCGGATATATACACTTTTATGTATTGCTCCGTTGCTACGTCAGTAATTTGCTTTTCATCATTTATTTCCTTTTTCTTTCAGACAACGAATATTCCCATCGTACGAAAGTGCCCGATAAAATAGAAATATTGGCTGTATTAATGTTAGCGGTCTCGCGCGCGAATCTCATCGCCATCACGTTGGTGAGGCATTTGAAATGCAAAAATAAAAAAGGGTCTCCACGTATTAAGCCACTTAAGTACCTCTCGCGGTGCACTTACTTTGATTTCTTGAAACCAGCGTGAAATAATGGGTGGCCGACTTTCCATGCAATAAAAATATTAGCTTACGACATCCCGGAATGATATCGTAACTCTCTCACGCAAGTACTGTATATACAATTCTAAAGTAATTCAGAAATGTCACCATTAAAAATATGTATTTTTCAACTTCCTTTTTTTCTTATGATAATTACAATATAAGAAAGAATAAGATAATCACATTGCAATAAAAATGATTACCTAAGAGAACAGATGTGTAAAATATATTTTAATTATAACTATACGACAGCGGAAATATTTAATACAATCAAATTTCAAATAGAAAATATCAGATATTATTTGACAATTCAGCGTTTAACAATAAATTGACGTAATATTTTCTAAGAATGCACAAATTGACAAACATGTCATTTCGTATGACCATTTTCCCCCAAGTAGTTTGAATGACCTTCCTCTGCCATTCTAAAGCGACCTCCTATCGATTTTGGCTCCAATCAGAATGTAACTATCGAGGCGTTGGTTGAACAACATTTTGCATTGCCAAATTTCTATCATATTTTTCTCTTTTGTCTTATATAAAAAATATAATCGTGAAATGTTTTTGTATAAGTTTCGTAAATGATTTTAGGCGAAGAAATATTTTTAAGAGCGCCGTCTTCTCAGCATACTCCAGGTATATATAGGTCAATCGATTCGTAATCAAATTAAAATGTCCATTATATTCTTTCGCTTTGCCTTTTGATATATTAGTCGCACAGGGTAATATCCTATAAAATTTTATATTTTCTATTAAGAACAGCACTGTCTCTGGAAAGTTAGAAAGTAATTTAAGTACTTATACACGAGATAGTAATTAAACCGCTTTTCCCATTTTCCTCCTTTTTGTGAACATAATTTCATTATAGCAGTTAATTTATATTATATTATATGTGCGCGCGCGCACATACGCACACATACACACAGATGAGTTGAAAATTAAGATGTGATGAATTCAACATGATTCGAAACAATGCGCCTGAAATCGACGGCGTACAATACACAGTTGTTTGTGTGTTAACATAGCATCTAACATAATTATCCTAATCCTCTGTTCTTTGTGAATCTGTACATTTAACTCGCATTATTATGATTCTCATGACGTACGCACGATAAGAAATGTTAATACGCAAAGAAGATTAGCTTATTATTCTGATTTTCCGCAGGATCATCCTTGATCTAATTCCCAACATAGATTGCAATGAATCATTAATAAATGCTGGTACATAATTCATGTCCTGTAAACTAACTAACATTTAGAGCTTAACTAATCGTATATCCTAACAGATTATATTAAAACTTTGGATGTTGAATAACGTATAAGCTCGGATTATAGGTAATTTGCATCGATAATGTTGCTTTATATAATTTAAAAATTTTACACAATGTATATATCTCATAAATTCCATTTTGCAAATTATTAAGTATATTAATACAAACTATTGGACAAAAAAGTAAATAATTAATAAATAACACTGGTTATTACAAAATTATTATTTTTACATTGATTTTACTCGCTCAAGTTATTGATTACTTTGGATACTATTCCTCGCGGTGTGTCAATACAAATGGATGTCATCTGTCAATATTAGTGAATAATGTCATTTGTCGGATATCATTGTGACGAATTGTTACGAAGTGTATCGAATAAACCGTTGAAACGAAATATCCAAATCAAAAAGACTTTCTTCTCCTCTTCTGAATCAAGTTTCGTATCATTTGTGGAAAGAGACATATTGATATATGAATTTTTCTTAGCTTTCTTAAGATGCAATAATTTTTAACAATTTATTAATCTTTGTTACTAACATTTTTTAAATAAATATCTAAAGATATGCTATTTAACTCATGTCATATTTAACTCATAATAATAACGAGAGAGAGAGAGAGAGAGAGAGAGAGAGAGAGAGAGAGAGAGAGAGAGAGATTCAAATATTTGGCGTATAGATCATATCTAACTTTTGTAATTAATTATCATCATGTTACATAATAATAAAGGATTGCGTTATAAAGTTTTCAGTGTTCAATATTCAATATTCAATATAACGTTGTCAAATTCTGCAACAACTTTGTAGAAGCCATAGTCTTGCAATTACCCTATTTTATACGGTTCTTAGGCGTAACAGCTATATTATATGTGCATATAGTTAACCGTAATTAATTACCATTTAACATGATATTAATTGTAATTTAGTATGAATCCGTGCAAGAGCTAAGTTAGGAAATAATTCTGCCTCCAACAACGTTAAGCAATGAAGGTCACGTGGCTGAAGTAATGTCCCATATGAGTGCCCCAAGCGTTATTCTCTTGAGAAGAATTGCCCATACGAGCGTCCCAAATGGTGCCATAATTCTCGTTGTAAAATGCAGGTCATAATTTACGACGAAAATCTAGGCGCCGCATAATAACTATTGGATTATTACTACACAACGATTGCCGAATTGCACGCACTCGTGCACGTCGTTCAAACTTCGTATAATTTAGTCACATTGATACACGATCTGCATGCACGAGCTCGTATCAATCTTTCAAATGCGTTTATATATATAAGAACCTACAGCCTCCACTAACAACATTATTCGATAAAAGTTTGGAATTACTACCACACACAGCATTGAATTATGTATATGCACTTGCTTTTTATGGCATGCTTTCACAAATTAAATATTTTTGAATATAACATACTGCAATATAATTTTTTTATTGATTTTATAAGAAATGAGGTAATTTGTTAAATTTTATCATATTTCTTTAAACAATATTTTATATATTATTTTCGGAATTTATAATATATTACTGTACTTTTCAATAATCCAAGTTACGAATATGTCAATCATTTTTAATATTTCATTAATTTTTGTCAAATTTGATTGAATATATTGATACAAAATGGCTACGCAATGAGAAATAAAATTATTTTAACACAGTAATTATCACTTTGTTCTTGCTAATAATTATTTCTTAAATCCTAATTTTCTTTGTAGAACGACGTAGTGGCTGTGGCATTAGAAGTTCTATTAAATAAACATGAAATACCTCTTCCAACGACGACAACATCGTCTTTGTAAGTATATTTATTAAAAACATATTCTGTTATACTGCAGGTAGATATTATTTTATGTAAAAAATGAAATATGAAATATTTTATCACAATTTTCAATATTGTGAATTAACTTTTTCATTATTAAACATTTAATTAAAAAATTTTTGGATGTACTAATAAATATAGTCATGCTTCTATGTTATATTTTTAACTGAATAAAGTATAAAGTATAAACATGGTACGATCTCCCAAGAGATTATATAAAATTATCAAAGAAATCCATTAAGTTTATTGAGCAAGAAAATCTGAATACTGCATAATAATTAGAAAAGTAATTTTTTTAATGCAGTAATATTTTTAATTTATAAATCAACATGAAAGTGGTTATATTATGTATAATTTATTTAATTTGAGTCTGATTAAATTAAATGAGAGAGAAAGAATTTATATGTGAGTACTATTATATGAGCAAAAACATTTGTAATTGTTAATGTAATTGTTAATCCATTATTTTTATAAAAATTTTGTATTTGGAAAAAGCATTTAAATTTTAATTAGCAACAATTATTAACAAAGCACAAAATAACATTCACGAAAATTCTCACGCTTAAATTATAATTAAATATATGATTTTTAATAATAAAGTATCTGATTTTATATTGCAGAGAAAAACTTCTAAGTAATGTTGAAGAGGAGGAAAATTATAACCTACTAGAAGACATTTATGAGACATTAAATTACGATTGTGGTGAGATGAATTTATTTTTATAATTAAGTAATAATAGAGAGGATTAAACAAATAATTATACAAACTCATTATATACTGCATAAACAAAGAAGACTATTTGACATCACAATGTTGAATAAATTTTTAAATCGTGCTCATTTATTCGTTTCCATGGTACAGTGAGCTGTTATTTATTAGTTATTTCATAATATAACGGAGAAATATAACATAACATAACGGGATTTTTAAGAACAAACAAATTGTAGTCGTACGACGCTATTTGCATTCATTAAAGTAAATTGTTCATTCGTGTTTTTTCACGCTTTCTACCGGCTTGATCTACCGGCTTTAAACGTTGAGATTATCATAAATCTATCAGAATCAAATTATGAAAACTTATCACGTCGACAAGTTGTTTGCTTGGGTAAAAGTTCAAAATGTTAGTTCCAAGATTAGCATTTGTCAGAATCGGTACAGAAATTGTACGGAGAATGACTCTTATGATAATGAAAGTGTTTAATATATTTTATTCAAAAACAATTTTTTTTAAATATAATTTATAACACAGATGGAATTGCATAATTAATTTCACATGATTGAAGAAACTGTCAAGAAAAGGATATGAAATTTTAAAAAGTTTTTCTTCGAACAATTTTGAATTAACAGGTTTTTAGTCATTTTCTTTGAAAGAGTGGAAACTAATTATTTTTTGCCAGTTTCAAACGTTACTTTTAAGCGATTATGGATTATTTGTTTGCATTTTTCGCTATTATTTCTTAAGCACCATTGTCTGCTTTGGTTTTGCCCCGCAGCTGATAACATGAGAATCCGTTAATACAGGCTTGACCGAGTTTTTAATTGAATGAGTAAAAACGCGGAAAAACTATCGCGAAAAACCCCAATCAATATTTACTACGTCTCAAATGAAATATCCAGTAATCAAGACAATAACAATATGATCTATCAATTGATAAAGTATCTTTTTTCTTGTCTTTTATTCTTGTCGAAAAAATTAATGGATTTCCTTCAAGCAGGGAAAGAACAAATTCGATATTACAAGAGTTAACAAAGTTATCAACAAACGATCGATTCGATATAAAAAATGCAAAATCTCTGATGTAGTAATTTTATATATATATATACACACACACACACACACACACACACACACACACACACACACACACACACACACACACACTTGCAGTAGAAGTTAAAATACGAGAGCTATGAAAGTTGCTGTCGTTACAAATAAAGCTTGAGGGGTGAGGCAGTCGTTCTTCTTCATATTCAAATTATTCCAGTTTTACTAAATGTGTTCGTCCCGGATCCTTGGTTACGCGTTCTACTTTCCCTAGCAACTGCATAGCGACCCGCAATCTGGCGTCGTATGATAATATTTTAATTTTGTCCTGCGTTTTAACTCATCTGTCACATACATTTTTGATTTCAGTTTAAACTGAAGCGACGAGGATAATTTGTGTGAAGAAAACTAACGTTAACATTATTTTTAAAGCAACGCTAATCTCTTTTAAATGTGCAAACATCGTAGTTAAGATAAAAGAAATTTTTGTCTAAATTATTCTCATTTGTGCAAATTTGCGCATGTATATTAAACAAAAATTTTACAACATATTTCGCTTGGTTTATTTGTTTTGAAACAGTTTGAGTAAACTTCTTAAATTATATAGTAGTTTATATAGTACTCGTAGTTTATATAGTATTTATTGTTTGAAATTAGAAACTATTAGGTACTGAAATACTTTCAGCGATGCTTCGATCACACAATTTGATACGATTTTAACACACGAGGATGCTGTTACAAGGCAGATAGACTACACAAATAGGCGACCATGTGTGGAGGTTTCCTGGCATTAATGAAGAAACCTCCGGATAGGTAATACGTACTTCGAAAGATTAATGAACTAGATGAACCCGATCTTGGGAAATCATGCCCACGATGTTACATTACGTTCTCCGTTATATAGCTCTTATCTTATGCACGCAAGCAGCGCCTTATCGATTCAATCTTACACGCGACGACAAAGTAAAATAATTTTTCCTTGTCCGTCAAAATTCGAGAAATGTGTCAGTTTTCTCTGAATTTGTCATGCCTCTTCATACAGTCCCGTGAGGATAATCTTATATTATAAATGGACCACCCGTAGGCTGGCAAACTCAGCCGAGACTGCCAAGCCTTCGCACGAGAAATGGAAAGACGCGCGAGGCGCAACTGAATATTTCATCGATAGTAGATAGAAAAGCCACAGCAAAGAGAAACGAAAAATTATTCCATCTTACCCCTTTCTCGTGCCATAAACGCTCTTTCCATGAGTACGGTTCTGACTTCAAACAATAACGGCATTATGCCCCTCAATATCGTACGTTGTATTACAATACAATTGCATGATTCTCACATTTCTATTTCGCGATTGAATTAACTTGTACCGTCTCTCTCATCTGTATTAAAGATCTCGCTGATATGTCCTATGTATCACAATTTTCATTTAATAAATAACGCGGTATACAGAGTATATTTAGAAATTTCTATATATCGTTAATGGATTATTGCCAAGCGCGTTTTCTAGACAGCATATTTATTCACCTATATTGATAATAAATTGTAAACAAAATGCTTATTATCAAAAATCAATTGTTTACTATATGCAAATACAAGAAATGTACAGCGTCTTTGAAAACTTTGTAGACTACATCGAATTTATTTATAATCAATCTAGAATGTTGAAATAATGACACACAGCGCAATGTGCACACGCAAAACTGGTATACTTCAGAATGCTAATTGAAATAAGCAAGTTATATTCTTTGGGAAGAAGTAAAGTTGTTAAAGTCTTTTCAGAAAGTTATTACAGAACTGTCACTGGGAACACTTGTCTGCAATTAGAAATGTAACAGACTTTTCTTCGTAGATTTTACATACGTAAAGTTCTTCTACTTTTATACGATTGTATTAATAACAAGTAAATATGTCATAGAAAACAAAAAAAAATAGTAAATGTATAGAAGTCTACAAAGTTAATCAGCTCTAAATATTACATACACACGTTTTCTGCTTTTAATATGCATTAGTGGATTAATTTTTCACCGATGTATGTATATATTAACATGTGCCTTTACCTAATACACAGGAACGCAAGTTTTTATCTATTTATTTATCGAGAATTACCGTCTGAAAAATGTCAATTGTCTTAAAATTTTGGATTTGTCTGCAAAAAGGTCAACACCTGTACCGCCGTTTTCATTTAAAATTAGTGAACTGCAATCATAGATTTTGATTATCCGAGAGACTCAACAATAATGCCGTTTGACGTTTGTTGTCAGATGGTTTTCCACGATCCTTCATCTTCGAGCGCATATTAACCCAATTTACATTCGGCCGTCGAGTACTGTAGTTACAGTGGAGTGCGCTTCAGAAACGTCCCATTAATCATCACAGACAATCGATATGCGCATGCAATGTATTCGGATCTGACTTCCTCATCGGAACTTATGAATGGGGCTCCCGGTCCCGCGTCCGTTTGCCGAAGACAACGGTCGTCGTTCGAGTAATGCGCCCTTTGTGACTAATAGTTCTGGCACGTGAAACGCATCGCGGACGGAATTTAACGCTCGTAACTTAGAAATACGGTGCCCTAACACAATAAACCAGACGCGCGATGTTACGTAACCACATTAGAGGGAAACGCTGCACCACGCTGCGAGCACACCGTGAGCGATTATGTGAAATGCCTGTTTACCCGCCATAAAACATGTAACGCATCATGGTAGTTTTCCGTTAAATATATCGCCAACTTATCTCCTGCGTCAAGACGTTCCTTTGACGACGATAGCACCATATACATATTCTCGGTCGAAGTGATCTCCGTACCCAAGCATGTAATCCTGAAAAAAAAAAGGACAAGGGTAGCGTAGCGCGGTAGCTCTCAAGTTCAAATAAAATCACCCTGCGAGCTCTTTTTTTTTCTAGAATATATGAAGGCGTACACCGTGAGGAAATTGCCATCCTGGTGGAATCTCTTTCCCCCGCGTTAACAATTACGCCGGCCCTTGAATATCGAAGTTCACTGCTAAAAGCGCATGCCGCGTATTTTAATGCAATTAATGCGATTCAGTACATTGCACATGTGAGCATAAACAAGAATAGCTTTGGAAATATTTAATATAGCATATGATTAATAAACGAGATTGCGATAATAAATTAACAATTTCCACTATTTACTTCGCAATATTTGCGCCACTAGAAAATCATCGGACCATTAAATTCTCCCGTGCCAGCAGTCTATTAGCAGCGATGAACGATGCGCGTATAAACCGCGCTTATCGCCCGTTGACAAATACGCACAGTCGTTCATCAAGCAAACGGAAAACATGTATTTTTGCTTATAAGGACTCGTCGCTAGACAAATCGTCAGCATAAGCCGCACGTTATTTCCTCCCCCGTGACTCAGAAACCCCCTTTCATCCTTTCACTCGCAGCGCGATCACTTCGCATTTCGTATACACGTCAGGAAGTAGTTGTTGCTGTGGTTACCGGAGCATAGAAGATGGTACTTCTCGTACCAACGTAATGCAATCTCAAGAGAAACTCTAAGACCTCGCCTGTCACCAAAGATATACAGAACATTAGGCCATTTGCAAGATTGACTTACGAACAGTCTGTACGCGACACGTTATACGCCCGGAATTTCGTAATGTCGAAACACAGTAAAATCGTTTACCGTTAAAATTTATGATATGACGAAAATATATAAAAGAAAGCGTTCGATGTATTCATACATCGGTATAAACGCAGACAAACCGGCGTTTATTTCGCTCGCATATCGCCGTGACCCAGAAAGATCTAACCGAAAATTTCTTTGTCCGCGCTTCCGGGTTAATCGCAGCGTAAATATACATAAATCACAGATAACATTTCCATTTCCGGACAACGTATTATCCTATATCGTTGCTCGCGCATAAACATTTGCAATATCTCGTCGAGTAATCTATCATATTTATCAGCTAATGACATACGCGATTACCATAAAGCTTGAAGGATATCGGATTAGAAAGAGAACGAGCCTTATTCGTCGAAAGCCCGTCGATTAAAAAATGTCGATCGATATCGGGCGAACAAGTTTATTGGAATTTGTCGCATGATGTGGCACAATATTATGGGAGCGCTATGCAACGTAATCCGAATAATTAGCTCGGAGTATCACATCGCACGACCGCGCAACCGCTATTATAATTATCGTGTTTTCGTAGCGACATTCGATGTGAAATAATACGGGATCGTTAGAGCAGCCCTTGCTCATCGCGTCTATTTCCGGATTTGCAAGGGAACCGACTATGCTGGGCTTAACAGACCTGAAACGCGGCATGTATTATCGATCCCGTGAGATTCGCTCGCAATTCTCCAATACGCCGATTTTAGTATTCAATATCCTGTTAAACATTCATAGATACTTTTTAATAAAAGTTTACATGATAGATAAACTCCCTGTATAATAATATAAAGCCAAAGGAAGAGCCTTAAAAATTCGTACTCGTTGCTACTTCCTACTTCAAGATAAACATAAAGTATTTTTTAACAAAAAGAGTATTTGCGGTAAATCCACTTTTCGTATATAAGGGCTCCGTATTGTATACTTTAAAACGACGTGCCGTATACTTTATACCTATTGTTTGTGAAACCTAGTTCTCTGAATATCGTAAAGAGAGAAATAAACGGTTCCTGAGTGACTCGACGAAATTCCCTCAAGGCGAATTCATATTTGCGGAACTTTTGCAGACGTCGACGTGAACGCGTTTTTCGATCATCTCGGACAGGAGCTGATCACATCGGCTTGCGTGGGTCTCTTAGAGCGGGCCTTTCGTTGCCTTGGGAACGATCTGACCGCTTTCCTGACAACACTCGACGGCGTAAACGACGTTGTCCAGCATCAGTCGGGATCGGATACCGAGGCGGAGTTCGTGTGTATCGCCACACCGGAAGCATTGGAACTACATTTCACCACCGACCACCCTTCCATCGCCTATCTTCTGGTAGGCAGTCTGAAGGGCATTGCTAGGCAGTTCTATAACGACAAAGCCGATGTGTATATACTGCCGGATCCCTACAATACAAAATTTTTTAGGTAAATCTTTTTATGAAGCCTTATTCTATTTTATCACGCTTTTAGCAAGCTCTATCTTTTTTGTCGTATGCCTTTTTTACTTTTGTCGAGAGTATTGATACCGATCTCAGCCACGGATTTTAATTTCCGTTTCTTTTCAGTCCGATTTAAAAAAAAATGTTAGACACAAAGAATGCTCTCGCAGAGCACAAAGGCAAAGAAAATTTTCTACACCATCTCTGCGTTTAGAAGAATACAAAAATTGTTATCAAACGTCACGCGTGAACGAATTTTCCACGGCAATGAATACAGAGGTCCGCGCTACCTCACTTTAAAGCGACACAGTTCTGATTCGACGACAGTCAACGACTATTCGTAAAACGATAGAGAGAGAGAGAGAGAGAGAGAGAGAGAGAGAGAGAGAGAGAGAGAGAGAGAGAGAAACGGAAAATAAAATCAAAGCGATACAAGCACTGGAAATACGATTTACAAAAATACAGTGAAAATTGGCGACACATAAACTGCGCAACATTATTATGATCTTTTCGATATTCATCAAAATTTTTCAATTCAGTTGTATATAATCCCTATGTAAATAAATATAAACGGTAACTGCAGAGATAGACATATGAAATTTCAGCATTGTTACCGACCAAAACATGAGTACGTTCTGACATAAACTCTAATAAGCGTTATGTACCGAATAATCCTTGTGACAAATGTCATTCCTTGTGCAAATCATTTATACATGTTAATTTGTATATCATCCGTTATTTGCGCAGATAATTCATGTTTACATAGAATTTTCATTTCAATCATGCGATGTATTCGTTCAGATCACACACTAAATGCGATATCCCGAAAAAAAAAGACCGATCGTACGGATTTATTATATCATATATCGCTATATCGTTCGTGTGCTTTTTGCACGGTGTATTTAATGTTTGCTCATCGAATCGCGTGTACCGAAATAATGTCACGTGAGTAGAATGTAATTCGTGCAGATAGGCAAAGACAGAGCATGTGAGAGTACAAACCTTTCGTTTGAACAAATATTGATTCTCGTCAGTGACAAATATTTGATGATAGGTGCGGCACTACCGAGTCTCACGTTAATTCTGAAAGGATCAGGCCGATGCGAGCGCGAACATGTAAATGACGTGCAAAACATTGTCACCGCACATCGCTTACATTTCTCAGTTTAATTAAACGTTTCATCGGACTGGTTACATTTATCTACGCGCAGAGCGGCAGTAATTGCCGCTGGTTGTTTATAATGTCATCATAAGAAATATTGACTATCATTAACATCTGCGTGTAGGTGTAGAATAAGTTCAATCCCATTTTATACGCGGAATGTCCCGCGATATCGTCGAAGAAACACTTTCAGGGCACATATTGCTTCCTGATGTATGCGGAAAAAACGCGACCGACATGCTCCCTTATTGAATACTTCTTCTATGTGGCGAAAAAGGACAGCACCTGCAACCGTTTTCTTGAATATTGCAGATACCGCATTACTCCGGAACGTTACAGCGGACAGCTGGACGTAGACGACGACTACGATGTGGTATCGCCCACTTTCCGTCCACTCTCCACCAAAGCAACGGACCTTCGTATGGGGGTAGCGAGCTTTTGCAAGGCGTTTCCGTGGCACTTTGTCGTCGATCGTCAGCTGGAGCTAGTTCAGCTCGGTGTCGGTTTCATGAAGATTTTCGGCCATCACCTGAACCGGCTCGGCAGAGAGATATCGACATATTTCGTCTTTACACGACCTCACGGCGTCACTCTGACCTTTCACGAGATCCTAAAGCACGCGAATACACCATTTATCCTGACTCTCCAGAGACCGCATGACGTCGATAAATATCCTGCGGAGGTATGTTTATAACGTGATTACTAACGCAGGATGATCAACTTACTTGCGAACTCAGAGTAGTTTGTAAAATACAACAACATGTAAATAAAAGTAAACTAGGCAAGGAAATTATTTCATTTCACGACACTTGCAAAGCAAAGCAAGTAGATTATTAATACTATTCAAACGCGCGTGATAAGATAAATTTATAAAAAGAATTCTATTTTGTTTTGTCTAGGGTCTGGAAATGAAGGGTCAGATGGTACACTGTCCAGAGTCAGATTCGATTTTATTTGTGAGCTCACCGTTCTTGAACGGTTTGGAGGGTTTAACGGGTCGAGGACTCTTTATTTCTGATATCCCTCTTCACGATGCTACAAGGGACGTTATACTCGTTGGCGAGCAAGCTAGAGCACAGGTGAGTAAATTCAGGGATCATTTGGTAAATCAAGTACTCGAGTTATTTAACGTAAAAATTTGAGTCATCTGTATTTTATATCATTAAAAATAAATACTTATTAATATATTACTATTTCGTTGGTATAAAATAATATATAACAATTCGTTACATTTAGCATAATTGGAACATATCTATCTATCTTACTATCGTATCTTGATCAGCAGAAAATACAATAGCGTAATCTTCTTTCAGGATGGCTTAAGGAGACGTATGGATAAATTGAAGAGTTCTATAGAAGAAGCTAACCTGGCCGTCGATGCGGAAAGAGAAAAGAATGTCAGCCTTTTACATCTTATATTTCCGCCGGATATCGCAAAGCGTTTATGGCTGGGTAAATTATATCATTTATATTCAATCATAAGATGTAGCAATATTTTTCTTGCTTCTTTAAAATTCTTTCTCTAATCAGAATGAAATATAAAACAATATATAAAAATAAAAAAAATTTATTATAAAAATTGCAATTATATATACTATTTAACTATCAATGCGATTTCTCATAAATATGACTTTGTCTAACAATATGATTTGAATATAATTAATAATTTAACAATTACTTTATAAAATAATCATGTATTAAATCCTAATGTCTGAATTATTTAGGAGAGACAATCGAGGCGAAAACGTATCCGGACGTTACGATGCTGTTTAGCGACATAGTCGGATTTACATCTATTTGCGCTACAGCAACACCGATGATGGTTATCAATATGCTTCAAAATCTGTATGAGCAATTTGATCTTTATTGTGGTCAATTGGACGTGTATAAGGTATGTTAATAATATTTTCATACAGACTCAAGCAAAAATGAAAAATGTATTTAATATAATTATCAGTTTTTTTTATAAATTATAGCAAGTAAAACTATATATTCTTCATCTTTTAAAGCTTTTAATTGAAAAAAATCGAAAGATAAATCGCATTTAAAAGTTATCTACGCGTTAAGTGATTGTTAGTTTATTATAACATATTTAAAAAATTTTTTTAAGCAATATATTTTCATTTGTCAATCGATAACTTATAAATACCGATCGTTTCGTTACAAGTTGCAGTTTACCTCGCTTGTGTAACTAAAATGTATGATGCTGCCATCTGTGAGTCATCAAAAGAACTGGATTTAACTTACAAATAATTTCTTCTTTTTTATCATTATCGACTTTTTTTATTTCTCAACAATAACAAATAATTATATATGAATTAAATAAAGAGGCATATTGTTTTTGAGTATTTATCGAAAAATTCTGATTATGTCAAACATAATCTATAAAAACAACTATTACATGCGAGCATAAATGGAGACTGCTGATTGATTTTATTTTTCTTATATAAACAGGTAGAAACAATCGGCGATGCCTATTGCGTTGCATGCGGCCTTCATCGTAATACCAATACACATGCACAACAAATTGCTTGGATGGGCCTAAAGATGATACAAACGTGCTCTCATCACCTGACTCACGAAGGCAAGCCAATAAAGGTATTACATGGATGATTACATTACTATAGATAAGATTATACACTAAGCAATCTTCTTTCAGCACGATATCGTAATAATATAGCAATAAATGTAGATAGTTGCAGATTTATTGCAATTTATCGTATTAGAATTTATTTTACATTACATCGAATAGAGGAAACACATCGCGACAGAACATAAATACTAATATTTAACTAAGAAAATATATAGCATAATATTTCACGTTCTAATAAATATATTATATAAAACAAATATAAACATTTAAATTTTTAAGAATATTTGTATACAAATGATATTTCTTGACATGCCAAAAATATTCAAATACATTTTTATAACATTCTCTAATTTCTTTTATGCATAGTATTTAGTTACATTAATAAATTTTCTTTCTCTGTGTTATACTTGAAAATAATAATCAGTAGAATCTGTCTACTTTCAATTTTCGAATTGTAACTCTCATCGTTTCTCGAAAAATACCATATTTTTCTCAAAGTTTTTCAATTGAAAGATATTTCTGATTATTGCATATCCAACAGACAGTCTGTTGTTTATTATTCTCGCCTTGAATACTATTAAAACTTTTCCCATTTAAAGTATTTCTTAACTACGATAACAAGTGGCCGGTTCGAAAATACGAGAAAACACGAAACATCCCTCGTTGCATTAACATTTAAAGCAAGTTTAAAGTACATTTCTTTTTTCTCATTGATATTTTCCTGCAATTGTCATCTAACTTTTTTATACTTGCCAATACTGCGGCATACGAAGCTCTTATCGATCACTAGATCATTCTGTCTACTGTTCTCATCAGATGCGCATCGGCATTCACACTGGAATGGTGTTGGCGGGCGTCGTGGGCAAAAAGATGCCAAGATATTGTCTCTTCGGACACAACGTCACATTGGCGAATAAATTTGAATCTACGAGCGAGCCACTTCGTGTCAACGTCAGCCCATCTACGTACCTGTATGTGTTTCGACAAGATGTCTCATCTCATGTATATTTACAGCGCGAGTGTTACAAAAATATATTCACAGGTGCTTAATACAAAAATCGGGATTCATATTGGAACCGCGGACCAAGGACAATCTACCTAAGGAAATGCCAGCCGGTGTATCGGGCACATGTTACTTTCTAAATGGGTATCAGCACAGCAGCGTCAGCGCGAGCGAATCTCTCGACGTGCATATTCAAGCTGCAATTACGGAATTCGGCATCAGTAGCAATATGTAGATACCTATCTTCTGATATGGGGACGTGTACCGCTGATCAGTGTGTTACTTTAACGATATTACTGTCGATAATAGCGATGGCACACCCGACACTATCGGATCGATCGATGTATATGAAGCTCTCAAAGCTGGCACTAAAGGTACATTAAAAGCATGGCGCTAATTATGTACGAACACACTAAAAGAGATCCTGTGCGGATATTATTTATACGCAGAGTCTTAGGTTGTAATCATTATATACCTACTAAATATAAGAAGCAAGTAAAACTCTACTATGGACTCTATACTTGTGTGTGTCATTTAAGAAATCCTATCCCGAACATATCCATACAGACAGATCGATTTCTTTGATTTCTATATTTAAATTGTGACAAATAAAACCTTGTGATTATCATTTCTATACATAGAGCATCCAAGACGGAAAATATAGATGTCTTTTCCAAGAAATTCTATGGAAGAATACAATTCTACTTTACTCAACAATAATAAATTGCTATCAATAATAAACCGCTCTTTTGTATTACGAAAGTTGTTTTCCGCTGTTTCTTTAAAAAAACAACATAAAGATTTCATAATCTCTTTCCACACTGTACTCACGAATGCAGCCACTGCATTTATTTTGTTTCACTTCTTCTTAATCTTCTTAATCTTAACAAGTAACTATTTTCCGATAAGATTTGGATCAAATTGGCACTTTACGCAGTTTATTTTTGTACATAAAGATGTACATTCGCTTCAGGATATCGAGATTAGATGAATATACCTTCATTTCTTTCCTTCAGATAATAAATAAAATCGATAATGCAGCCAGTCCCTCTGACGAGAGATAATGCGAAGTTCTACGTAATTCAACGCATTATGCTGCCTTACTAATGACCGATGTGCACTTTTTCATATAAGAAAGCAGCGAAATTTACGAGGCGTGATTTATGGAACCGCTAATACTTTAACTTTCTGCGGAAGCATTTTCTCCCGAAGAAACTTCCGGCCGTTGTATCGTAGCGGCTTTTAAGATAATAACGCCGGTTTGTGGATCGGGATAATAACTAATTGTGCCGTTCTCGCGGCGAGACGCAGCGGCAGTCCGCTTATTGAAAAGCGCGGCCTCTTTCCGCTTTAACGTAACCGTGCGCGCATCGTTTTACCAAGAGGCACAAAAGGGAGGTGGCGTGTATTGTAAAACTGAAAGCTAAGAGGTGGTTTTACAAAGCCACCACTGTCACTAACGGCTTCTTCGTTCGCTCACGCACGTATCCTTACGTGTATGTGCATGTATGTGTCTATATACGTGTCTGAGTGTACTTGCGCACAGCCACACCGAAGCAATCTGCTCGTATATCCTTAATGTTTCTTATAGTGGCATTTATGCAAAGGTGAAGAAATTAAACATCGCCCCTTCCGGCTATGTCGTGTAATCAAACGCTCGGCAAAGAGCGTAGTAATCGGTAAAGGGTCTTAGAATGAGACTGTGACATGGTATGGATATTAAAGTATATGAAAAGAATGAAAAGAAAAATTAGAACAGCTAGCCGGAATAATGATGAAAATGACACAAAAACTGACAGTTAAAGTTTATACATTCTTGCAATTTATTAAAAACGCTCATTATAAGTAAGTAACTGATTGGTAATTAAAAAATTAAGAAATATTTTCAAAATATAAAATAAGTAGGAAAAAGGTAGAAAAAAATCTATTAAATATAAACGTTGTAAGAAAAATCTATTTGGATTGTATTAAAAAGGAATAATATTGATAAAACATAACAAGAGATTTCTTTCTCATTGCAAATTTTCCCAAATGCCTTTCCTAATTTCCTAAAATGTTGAATAATATAATACAACAAACGACAAATTTATTTTTATAATTGTGTAAATAGAATAAAATGAATAGAATCTACTTTATCGATTAAAATTTAAAAACTTAATTCTTCAACGATTTTATTGATAAATAAAAATAATTATTTTGTATAATTATATTAATAATAAAATTTACAATTAAATAAAATTTATTTATTTCACTTTTCTCTTTTTGTTTCATTATATTTAGATTGTATGGTTATAATAATAATAATAATACATTAAAAGAAAAGTCATCCAGTATTAATCTAAAAAAATTCCTATAAAGCATATCGCTCATCATATTTTTAAATATTAAAGAATTTAAGTCAAGAAGTCTTATTATTTTTAGAAGTCTAGTCTAATTGAATTGGTTTGACAACGTTTCTTTGTCAAAAAATACGATGCTTATTAAAGCAATTTAATTAAACTACAAAATTTCATTAAATAGTGGAATTTACATCGCATTTAGAAAGTACTCTGTTAGGAAAACGTTGTATTTGCACAGAATTTAAATATATCCAAGTTAAGTTTTTATTTAGAAATGTATTTAAAACACTACTTTTTAATATTACAATGTTTATTAAAGTCCTTAAATATAACTGCAAACCTCTTCAACGAGTTTACATAAATTTCATTATTAATTTTAAGATATTGCATCTTACGAATTTAAGAAATCAAGATGTGATAAATGGAGTTATGTATTTCTCCGAATCATTTATTAATATATATATATTAAAACGTAACGATTTTATAGATAAAATATAATAACACGTTTAAATCGAGTAAATATTTTAATAAGATATGCGCATCGTTAAGCATCCTCACGGTAGATATTTCGAGTGCCTCGAGTTTAATACGCGTGACATAATCCACATTCTTCGCTTAATTACATTCTCTTAATAGTTCCGAACAGTGTGAAGTAACTGGAACATTAGCTCTATAAGTTTAAGAAACCACTATATCGGAATTCACATTATTTCAAATAGCACTGTCACTTTTTTTTAGAATATTTAAAAATATTTTGCATTAATTGGATCTCTTACATTATATTATTCATATAACATCATTACCGCTCACATATATATTTATCACATTATCGAATTATGTCACTAATATATTTCTACATTTAGTTGTTTTTAATATTTGATTTAGAGAATGATGATTTTCTCTAAGAATAATAAAAATGCTCCAACTTAGCACGCCTTCATCTTATGAGCGTTACAGCCACTTTTCACACAGAGGGACAACTATGAGACAAGTCTGAAAAATAGCTCCTTTTGCTACAAAGGTTTCATTACAGGAGACCTCATTATTTACTTTCCTATCTGTCTCACGTCTTCACCATATTGTGTTGAATCATTTTTAACGAAGAGGCGGTAATTGGTTAATTAATCTTAATTGACGTAAATGGAACAGTATTAAATCGATGTTATCTATTAATAATATGTTCTTTTGAGTATTATTAATTTTATAATAATGTTAATAGAGAAATACATTATTGAATACTATATATATATTCTCTATTTTATTTATATATAATGTTCAATTAATAAATGATCTTTTCAGAGAATAATTAAGTTTGCGCTTTTCGTTTCAATGAAACTGATTTCAGCTTCCTGTATATTCTAAATGATATAACATGTACACGTTCCGAAGACTATTGTGAATTGCTATATGCTTTCTCTCTGTCATATTTCTACTAATAGAAATTTATTATTAATTCACTCACAGAATACGAATATCTGCATATTCTTTAAGCTACAGCGTCCAGCTGTCTCAGTTTGATTAAATTACAAATGCATATCCATTTACTTGACTATTGAAACAAATACTAAGTACACGCTGTCATGTAACCGCATGCATATTAATCCTTGTTTTTATCGTGTTTAAAAAAATCAGCTGAAGGAACAAACACAGTCTGTCGCAGTATGGCGTTCATCTGTAATAAAACAAACTTTCGTAACATAAATCGTAAAAGTAGTAAATGTCAAAATTGTACAAGCTATTGTGTTTGAGTAACAGTCAGCGATATCTTTGGATTGAAAATATGATTTATAAGCAGAGAAATCCCTTGATAAAATTATGAAACGTTGTGGTTCATTTGTACAGAAAGTATTGTATGATAAAAATTTACCAAGTTAGTATAATGTATAAATAATCTTGATTTCTCATTTATAAGAATTGTCAATTACGTGATATTGAAATGGAGAGCTTTCCGGCTTTCCATGTATGTAGAATAAAAAATGTAAGATAATGCAGATATGTAAAATGTAAGATATTGCAGCTTTATTTCCGTATCAGTTTTCATACAGAATTCACAATTCAAAGTTCATTGGACTCGTTTCGATATTTTTTAAGACTAAGCATAATAAAGTGAACGTTTAATAAATGTTTTATGTAATACGAAATATCCGATAAAGCAGATTTTGCAAATCTCATATTTAACTTGGTTTCATTCATCTATATTGTTAAATGCAATAATATCTAATCCGCAATATTTAAAATAATGCGATTTATAATAATTAAATCAACGCCTACGGCGTAAATTTAATACGTTTATTGATTTATCATATGTTCATCGCTGTACATTATCTTCTTTTAATATCAATTCGATTGTTATATAATAAATAAATAATATATAATCATTTTTCGTAATTTAATCTATATGTACACGTGTGTGTGTGTGTGTGTGTGTGTGTGTGTGTGTGTGTGTGTGTGTGTGTGTGTGTTTGATAAAAAATTTTCTCTTTTATTTCCTAAGAAATTGGATAAAATATAGGAAGAAATAATAGTAAAATAATAATAATCAAATAAAATTTCTTAATTTCTGTGAAAAGTTAAATGTATTCAATTCTAATTCATTATCACAAAAAATCGATCGTTTCTTTATGCATTGCAACATACAATTTAATTTATTTTTCTTTAATGCGCTTCAATAGTTTATTATTCATTGCGATAAATTACTGCATGCTTAAAGCGAAAATGGAGAGAAGGTAAATGATGGAAAAGATTAAAAGAGGATGATAGAAGGCAAGGGATGAACGATGGGAACGCGAGCGAATGGAGGACACAATGAATGAAACATAATTTATTCAATTGATATTAATAAATGGTATTTATCTGCCGCCTATCCAGTAGTTACATCAGAACAAAATTTGTACATTGTTATATTGAAAAGATTGTTGCACAACTTGAAACATTGACAAATAATATACGACGACATAGCGCCAACGTGTAAATTAGTTATTTCAGAAAAGAATTTTCAGGTCAGTTAAAAATCGCGAATTATACGAATTACGAATTATATAGCGATATAATGTTCAAAAATTTTCGTAGCTGTAAAAAGAAAAAAAGGAAGAGGAAACACGGAAAATTTTATTAATCGATGTACATCCTATATATCAATTACTAAAAATGTGAAAATCAATTGCTAGGGCATTGTTCAACTCGCCTCTCCATTATTCAATTTTCATATCATGTTAAATTGGTTACGCTATATTTTCTGCAAATTGATGGAGATTTGATCATTGAATGAAGATGGAATTTATTACCTTGATTAAACTACACATCAAATTGAGCTCTCTTTTCAAAATGTCACTGAGCGAAAATTTATGTCAGTAAGAAAAGATAAGACAAGATAAAACAGAGGAAATGCAGATAAAATTTTGAAAAGAGTTTCGATAAAACGATTTAATATATATATTTAATATATATACATATATATATATATATATATATATATATATATTTTTTTTTTCCTGCATTTACTTGCACCGACAGAGATCTGCGAGATAATGAGAATATTTTATTTACTACTCTCTAATGAGATAGATTCAGCGATGCGATAAAATATCTAACTTGTTTCCGTTGGCAATGCAACTGCGCTGTGCACTGTATTATTCGTTTGCAGGAGACTCGAAGTTTAATTAATCGCTGCTATATCCCCAATGCATGGAATTACGCTTACAAACGAAACTTAACTGCATTGTAACATGTAGAGCTTGATAATAAACGTTTAACATAGCTTCAACATAAAAAGGTAACCCGCAATTTGATGTTTTTCCTGGTTTGCTAATTAATAATTATGTTCCGTGGAACTAAAGATACATGCACATTAATGAATAGTTTTGTTTTACACGAGGCATTTGTATAGCGTGCCTCCCGTTTGTATAAGCATACGTTACCAAATACGTAAATTATTACGAACAATGGCAATTGCGCGAAATATGTGCATTAAAATATTGAATCTAAATTTATGTGCGTTAAATATCGCGGTATAATTGACATAATATGAAATTTACTTGTTCCTTATTCGACGCGTATGTTTTATAGCATCAGTAATTTCCATCGTAAACAACGGAATTTTTATTTTTCAGAAAATTACATTCTAATTAACGATTTAATCAGCTTTGCATAGAATTAAGAGAGATCCGTAAATGCGATTCTTCATTAAGCGCGATTCTCGCGTTCGCTAAGACGGATTACTTCGGCATATCCCGTTGGGGATAATCAATTCGAAGTTTACGAAAGGGTTCCATTACGCCGGGGCATGAATACGAATCTTGGACAAACCGACATTACTCACATTTGTTGGCGGATGTCCCGTCGATCTTTTTATCGTATGTGAAACCCAGGTCCTTCCCTTAGGGTCGGAAAGAGCATTCGGAAATATCCGAGAAAATCCAGACGGGGTACTTGCCCGTCACCCTTCACGTCCGTCGATCGCACACGTATGTACCGTACTCCAATTCCCGGCGTGAATCGGAGCACACGAAGATCGGTCAAAGGCGCTCCGGTCGCCGCCGGCCGCTAGGAGCGCGCCGATCGCGCGAGCGCGCACCTCGGTCACGTCTCGGCGCTCAGTCTGCCGCAGCCAGCAGCGCACGTAAGTTGTGTTGTTGTTGCGTCGCGTCGCGGCCGCGTCGATCTCTCTGTCTCTCTCTATCTCTCTTTCCCCTTTCTTTCTCTCTCCCTCTGTCTCGCTCCTTCTCACGCACGGATGAGAGATCGCACGAGCTAGATAGACCGCCCTGCGTGTCGGATTCGGCTGCCGTGTGTCAGTGCCCGAGAGAGAGATCGCCCTCGTGGGAATCGCATTCCTACGCGCGAGATACGCTGCGTACGCGGCACACCGGTGCGACGGTTACGTATCCTGTTTCGCGCGTTACTTTGTATTATTGCGCAGAGACGCGCGGGCGAGCGCGCGCGCGCGCGCGCACGCTTGTGATCCTTATACAAGGATCCTACGTCCTCGTGTGTATTCGCCACATTCGTGCGACCATCCGACCAACCGACCGACCGATCTTTCTCCGAGCATCCTTTCTTAGTGTTACGACGCGCGCACGGTCTGAGTGTATGTGTGGTTTCCAGTGCGCGGGATGATGTGACGCCGTGCGTCACGTTCGAACGACGCGGGCCGGGACGACGCGCGCTCGTACGAGTTAGTACGAGTTCGAGAGTGCACGGAGTGTGCGGGAGGCCGGAGATCTCCTCTCGTGGAGGTATCGCGGTGTGTCGCGCGGCCGTGCGTTGCGGTATCCTTTGTGGTCGACGCGGGAGATTAAGAGGAGCAACAAGAGTAGCGAAACGAGAGAAAGGGAACCGAGAGTGGACGACGGTGTGAAGTTGCCTGCCGCCGCTTCGATTAACGGATACGGAGCGACGAGTGAACCGCCGGACGGAGACGAGAAGGGTAAGTACCGATCTTCTTTTTCTCCTCTTTTTCTTCTTAGTTTATCCGCTTCTCTCGTGCTCTCGCCTCGTTGCTCCGTTTTGCCACACACGACCAAACGCATACACACACACACACACACACGCGCGCGCGCGCGCGCGTGTGTGTGTGTGTGTGTGTGTGTGTGTGCATGCGACCACATACGTGCGAGCGCGGATACGTTCCTGCGCTCGGATGCACGGGAGAGTGCCGATCGAGTCGTCTATCTACCTTGCACGCTCGTCCATGGCACACGAGGCGCGATGCACGCCACGATCGGCCATGCGGCGGTAACGAGCCGCATTCGTTCAGGTAACGCGGTCTCGCCCAGAATGGAATCTCGTTCGGAGCGGCGAACTTCGTGCGCGATCTCTCACGGGATCTCGTTGTCTTCGACTCTTCCAACCGGTGAGTCAAAGCTCCGCTATTCGTTCGGTCGTGCGCGCGCGATGACGGTGCCGTCTCGTTCCGAGGCAGCGATCGCGCGCTCGCTCGCTCTTTCGACTCACAGTATTCTCACAGCGCGTCTAATATTAAACGCCACCGTATTTTCTAACATTTATCTGCTCCGCATAAGATTCAGATTGTGCGAGAAAGAATAGAACGTGAAATAAGAACGGAAGCAGAACCAAAACTATCGAGATCGAATTTCGATTATTTCCATTGCTGAAACAAGAATTTTGCAATTTAATGACAAAATTTATGATCACGATATATCATGGTGTATTAATACACTCGATGACAAATGTTCCAGAAGCGATTAACGTTGGATGAAAATACGATCCTTCGATATGCGAATATCGGGCAATATCGGTCATCTGTTGTGGAAATAATAATCATGTTCGAATATCTAAATTATGTAGCGCAAATCTTGGAAGCTTTACCCGATTGGGAATATCGTGATTGTACAACCAAATGTATTATGTGTAGCGCATTTTGATACAGCGAACTATATCACGAGATAACAATGGCGTCAGTACTCGAGATAGTTTCGTCCTATTTTATGAGACCTACCGATAGCACGAAATAGATTGATAGAAATAGCGTTGATCATTCAAGTATAGGTAGAACCACTTAAGATCGGCACATATCTCTCATGTTATCAAACATTAGTTTTTTTTTTAATTACATACACGCTCATCGAACCATGAAATTGCTTTGTGATATAAATAAAAGTGTTAATGTTTTCGTTATATACAAGTAATACAATTAAATTTTTGAATACACTCCGCCATGTACTTATTAATAAATTATCTTTCGACGAAATTGGAAAGATTACGATAATAATTTTATTATTACCTTAAAATGTGCAGAAGCGATTATTTAAGGACATTAAAACATTCGCGAAAGATCTTGTGTTAAAAAGCACGAGATTTCTGCGGGATAAGGAAAAAAATTCAGCCGCATTTATCGTTTTTTCTGAAACAAAACTGTGAATGAAAAATAATACGCCTCGAAAAGCTATTAAAACTCGCGATGCTTGATAAAAAGATGGGGATCGTAAAATAAACTTTTCTTGCGTGAAAAAGGCCTGACAAAACGCACACTTTCAATGTTTACTTTACATGTATCAATCTTCCGCAAGTCACTGTTGTCCGGAGCAACAGTTTCGAAGCGAGATATCAATTCTTTCGCAGAAGTGATCAATCTATTGCAGCCGGCATGAAATAAGATATCAAACTTTAAGAGTCAGAGGCCGGATGAGGATTCATTTCGATCTTCCTTGTTTTATTACCTATTTATATCGCGCCTTTCCTTTCGCGGAGATATATAAATTCTCGTTCGAAATGGAGGATAATTTCTTTGTCCAAGTTCCTACGTGGCGTTAGTGTCTTTTCATAGGTGTTCTTTTTCAGTTTCCGAAATATCGTTAAATTACTTCGATGATAAAACACGATAATTGGCGAGAAGTTTATCACTCGTTTTGTAAATAAATGTCGTTATTGCTTCCGAGATGACAAGAGCCAGTTTGCCAGTATAATTGGTGCGTGTTTGTCAATTCCGAGTGTGCGTTATTATTAAGTTCGAGGAACTTTCTCCCGGAGACGAGAGATCCGCTTTGCAATATTATAAACGCAGTTATTTGTACGAGTCCTTCCTTCCCTCCATTGAAAGTCGAGACAACCGAACCGTTCTATTAAAATGACAATTGAGCCGCTGAGTAGCGAGCAAGGGTCGACAATTTCGTAGAGCATTTAATTATAAGATCTCATCTCGCAATTTAGAAGATTCTTGGGCGCGCGAAGTCAATTTCTTCGGCAAAGAGCTTTCGTTTGATGAAGCACGTCAAAAATAACTGGCGGGAACGTTTCTGAAGCGAATGGTAGAATACTGATTAAATGTATACACTAATTCTGAAGTGACTTGTAGATAACAAACTTGTAGTAATACTCTAGTAACAATCATTTATATGCAAGTGATAATTGCTTTTCGTTGAAAGATTTTAAAATGTAAAAGGCAAACTAAAAGCTCTGATATATGATTAAATAATAATTGCTGTATCCTGCTAGATTTTGTACGTTGATTTATTCCTCGGGCGACAGTGAACGAACGGACCTGAAACGGTCATTTCCGTTTCAATAACGTTCCGACGGATGTATGCCGTTTCAGTGCCTGAAAATTTGAAATTGCAGTCTGATATTTTTATATGCTCCGATCGTATCCTGGGCGGAAATATATGAGGCTTTTTTGTTTATCGATTTTCACGTTGATATGGAAATATAAAACTATATTAACGAAACCGATTCGTTTTTTGTACGATATTTACTTCATGTTTTTTCAAGGTTGAGTGTCGCTAGTTAAATATACTTCTCGGAATTGTTTTCACACATTTTTGCGCGATACATCGATGAAGATACATCGTTCGCAGACATAAATGCTAACAAATGGAATGGAGATTGATTCTTTCGTATTTTCTTTACGTTTGTTAACAATAATAATAGTTAATGCGAAAAATATCAAGTGTCACTGTTTTGTAATCGTTTATCTTTATAGCTATAGAACCATGATATTTGCATATTTGTGTTACTTTTAATTTACCTGAAAAGAACAATTTTGCTGTAGGATCTAAAAATATGATACAGATCTAAAAAAATAATTTTATCGGACCAT
Organism: Pogonomyrmex barbatus; assembly: GCF_055798465.1. Classification (NCBI taxonomy): domain Eukaryota; kingdom Metazoa; phylum Arthropoda; class Insecta; order Hymenoptera; family Formicidae; genus Pogonomyrmex; species Pogonomyrmex barbatus. The sequence continues at coordinate 3,097,894 of NW_028297099.1, read as the reverse complement.
CAATATTATTATATATAAGACATTTAAATATAAGGATAATACTGCAAAATTTTTTTTTATATTCTAGCAACTAATTTGAACGTCCTATATAATTATTTTAATAGCCCAATAAAATTATTTTTCAGATCTATGTATGTTTAGAAAATTGTTCTTCTTTCCATTTATACAACACTAGCATTTGTCTTACATTACTTGTATAATAAAATACTGTATATCATACAATAGAACACTACAGAATAATAGAATATGTATCGACTTATCTAGTTACATATAGAGGTATGGTATACATATTGGCACATTCCAGCTACGGATGTTCGTTTCGGTCATAAATCGACTACGTCATTGAACTCTTAAACCCTCTCGCCGTGTTCCTCTACTCCCCGTTGCGAAGCGTCAGGAGACGTTCTCTGATAAAAGTTACTCATGCCGCGTATGAATCATACGAGAGGCATCGAGTTCGCTGTTGCTCTGCCTCGAGAGTCTGTGCGTGTCGTGTAATCGTACGTGTCACGTAGCAGACCTCTCAGTGATACCGCGCCTATGTCGCAGTTCCGAAAAAAATGTGTTAGGTAGAGAACAACCGAGGGACCTCTAGTTTAGATATGACGACGTAAACTGATATCGGTCATGGCGATTTTCGGAGGTTTCTGTCGAAACTAAAATGGAATATCGGGAGAAAGGAAACTCATGTTTTCGCTGAAAGAAGTAGATATTTATAACAGGAACAGAAGTGAAAAAGAAAAATAAACGAAGAGAATAAACGAAGAGAAATAAACGAAAATAGGACAGTAATTTATACTTAAAAGTAGAATGTTAAAAAAAGACTGAGAACAGTCTCTTTATGCGTTGTATAAAAAGAGATAAAATAAATATACTTAAAATAAATAATACTTTAAATTCAAATTTTACGTAGATGCAATGTTAAATAGTTAGATTCCACTTTTAGCGCGAAACATGGATCTTTTTTTAGATAATATAGCTTGATTACTTCAGTTATATAAGGAGTATTCTTAGATAATGCATTTAACTTGTTGTACACATATAAATAATAAAAATAATTTTTTCACTTTTTCTCGTGCATTACTATTAAAGTTTAAACCTTTAAAACGACATCGCAGGATTAAAAGTCCCTCGCGTAAAGGGAATATTAAAGTCGGCAAAATTGTCAATGAAATCAGATAATTATAGATAAACGGTACGTTTGCACTCTTTGCACGCGTTTTCAACGTTTAACATTGCTTCGACATCCTTCGATATCGCGCTAATCTGAGTAGTATGATCATTAGTCACGTTGCTCCACATCGTGCGAGTTCGCGTCATTCATGTTAGAATAGTCTCGAGAAGAGATTGAGTCATGGCACGCTTTGGAAAGTCATTCATGAAATCGAGAATGCTCACTCACGATTTGCACAATTTTATTGAATTGTGTGGTCCATGCGGCTGTGCACGGCGGCACGCATCGCGCAGCGGCGGCGAAACGTTTCCTTGAAGTCGGCAAGTTCCTGTCGCTCGTCGTGACATTATCTCCGACGAGATCGGAGGATGGTGGCTTACGTTCATACTGATGTTACATGCCGACTAAGACGACGACGGTGACACTCCTCGTTGGAAAATGCAACGCGCAGAAATAGAAACGTCGGACGAGCGCGGAACGTTTTCGTGGAAATCCGGAAACCGTCGCTTTTTCCTCGAGCGTCGAGCGTGCTAAGTCGGTCGAGTTTGCGCGCCCATGGCTTTTCTTGATGGATCTCATTTACGCGTTAAGATTAACAGGTTAACCAAAATTCTCGTGTAGAATCCCTGACTATAATTTGATACATTGATTTTGTGTTAGATAATTATGCCTATTAAATAAATATTTCCAACAATCGTTAATATATACTGATACTATTAATTTGCAAATAGCTTCTGTAGAAATTCAATTGAATTTTACAATATGTTCGTGCATGGTTTGTTTCATGTAATTGAATTTAATATAAAATATTTTCCACATATTACAATACATATTAATATTAATTAATACACGCATTAATTACCTAAATAAGAAAGAAATAGATGAGTATTTTTCTATGTATTGTTTTTGGAAAAGTTTTATGAGGTTTGCTGACATTGTTTAGGATGCGAGTCAGCATAAGTTTAGTAACGTTTTTTTAAAAGTGCTGCGTTTGTCAGTTTGAGAACATTTTATCTTTAAAAGAACGACATTGGTTAAGTTACATATATAATATCCAAAATAAAAACTAATATAAATTTAAAGATCCATATATTTTGTAACTTCTCGTTGGAAATAAAAAAATAATATTAGATTATCTTTATTTCATAATATATTTAAGAAAGAAGAATAGTATAGCTATATAAATCTTCGTGCAGGAATATATTTATATATAATTTATCATTATAAAATAATTATAATAATTATTACATTAAGATATTAAAAGAAAAGATTAATTTGCTAAAATCAAGAAATCTATTTTTTGATATTAAAATATCTAATTTCAATTTAATAAATATTGACAAATAAAGATTGACTCCGGTATATATTAATGGAGAATAAAATAAGAATAGTTTTATACCGTAAATAGCTACATGTTACGTTGACAGACAGCGCTACATTATGTACATTCCATAAAGGGCACTTACCTTGATTAAGTCTCTAGGCTTATTGTGCACCACCGGTATAAACGCAGATGGGAGAGATGCATCGGATATTGCTGTAACTCAGCATATGAAAGGGTCGTGTGGAACGTTTTAATGATACTTTCGCCGCGAAATCAATCCTTTATTTCAAAATGTTAATTATTCCGAACATATATACTCGTTCGCGCGATTTTGCGGGATTTGTCCTAGAGCGCGAAACGTAATGTCCATTCGATGCAGCTTGTTTGTTCTCTCCACTTCCCCCCCTCCCCCGGTACACATATTACATCGTATACGTGCGTGTTTTCACTTCTGTTGGCGGGAAAGTGCACACTGTAATCTGATTTAAAGTCCACTCCGAGTGTGGCACCGTTGACTGTGGCCATAGGATATACAGGAGCAGCACGCAATGGAGATCTACGTGACCGATAATGACCAGGGCACGCGGGAACTTTTTTTTTCTCTCCCTCTCTCTCTCTCTCTCTCTCTCTCTTTTTCTCTATGTAAGAGATGTTTTATTTCGTGCATAATGCTCTTTATATATTCGGATCATTAGTGACGTTGCTTCGAGGACTATCGAGCGTCGTAACGAAGCGCGGTCAACTCCGGAGTCGTCAATCAAAACGATAAGACGTTTTAGTCGGTGGTTATTTTAACTTCCTTGAATTTATCCCCGTGCAACTTTCTCGTCTTACCGTTTCTCTACAACTTTATTTAATCTTTTTCCAACGCATAAAATCTTAGGCATTTACAAAGTCAAGGCAAAACTTTCGATCTTTTAAATTTCTAAGCGATATGGGTAATACTGTCTCTCTCTCTATATATTTTTTCTCTTATTATATTTTTCTCTTATGGTCCTCTATACTCCTCTATCCTAAATATAAAAAAAGGAAACTCGGTTCCTATTTTTTCGTTTGTTTGCGATTTGCTTACTTTCTTACCGTCTTTCTCTTCTTATCTTTTTATTCGCACATGATGCGAGTCGTTTGGGCTGAATGGACCGCGAAAGGAACAGATTGAGTTGAAGCTTTCTAAATTCCCATCGATCGTTCGTAATGGACGAGACGACATAGCGGGATGACTATGAATTTTTAATACGATCACGTTGAAATCATTATGCCTTGTCAGCGCGATTTACAATCCCCGTCGTGTGCGCGTAATGTAAGACTTATGAGACCTTATCGTGCTTCGAATAATAATTCATCCTATGTTATAGAGAGCTACTTCAGATTCCTCGGACGTCGTCAAATAAGGGCGACGCGTCGCTGAACGTCGAAGGAAAAACATTTCCGCGCCGGAAGTTAACTTCTGCGATTCGCGTACTTCTGCTTGTATTTGTAGCTTTAACACTAATATGAAATCTAACAAAACACTCGAAGACATTAAATCTATGATCCAATGTTCAGAAAACTCATTACATCTTAATATTAACGGAGAAGGAAACTTTTATATTTCTTTTCTTCATTATATCGGATTTCTTAAAGATTCGATATTAACAATATATTTGATAAATTTAAAATCGATATTACATAATAACAAATTTTTTTTTTTATTTTGATCTTCAAGTTTGTATCTATAGGCGACAGAACTTATAGATTTCTGGACGCATTATTAATTTAAGCGAAACGTAATTATTGGAACTCTTGAAAGAATAAGAGATTTATGAAACTTTTTGAAGAAGAACAGAAACTCTATCAGTTATAGTGAAAACCTTCAAAAATGAAATTACTTCAAAGAGATGCCTTTCATGCAGTTAAATTGAATTTTCTATATACTTTATCATTTAATGTTGAAAATGTAGAAATTGTAATAAATGATGATAAAATTCAATCTGAGGAAAAATTAATTAAATCCTAATAGAGCATAATAGATATCATTTTGCAAGTTAACTTTGATCTTTATTTATTCATGATTGTTAAATAGCTCTATATACATGTATGTATATATATATATATATATATATATATATATATATATATATATATATATATCGCTCTGAAATTTCCCAGGTTGCTCAGTGAGGAAAAAACGCGTTTGAAATATAGGGCTCTATCGTGGTCGGATAACAAGGGCTTCTAGCGGCCACGCGACAAAGCCGGTAATTGTTGTTGGATTTAGTATAGCCATGATCTCCCCGAATGTGCACGTTTATCACGGTGTACTTCGGCTCCGCTGTCCTGCAATAAAAATATTCAAGAATATCCGCGCAAGATAACGTATGAAAAAAATATTTTTTTCTCCACGTGCGGATATTATAACGAGATTATGTTATGTATAATTAATGGGGTCTTGAGTCTCATGCTATTACCGTAATTACTTCGATTAACATAATCGTTATTGCGATTATATATTGCCACACCACGTATTATTACATAAATACACTGAAGAAATTAATCTTTTTAATCATACCGTGGTGTCGCTATAGTTTAATGAAATTTCTGCTCAACAATAAATAATATATGCGATTAAATATCACAACTTTTAACTTTCATTCACTGAATCACTTTCACATTCTCATGCAAATATTTGCAAAAACTTTTAATATTTTTTTTACAAACTGCACAGCAACATGATTACGTTGAAAAGAGTAAAAAATTTAAGATCACAACTAGTTTTAATGTCAATAAAGATTGGTTGCACAAAGTGTTCTTTATATTACATGATGTGCTAAGTATACGTCACGCGATAATACTCTCACACGCTCTTTAACGCTTCTTACGTATCTTCAAATAGATCTTGCGCGACGCATTGAATGCTCCACTTCCAAGAAAATTACTAAAGACTTAGCTATAAACTTTCCAAGAAGTGATATAAATGTGAGAATATTTACGCATCCTTATTTAATATACTTATTAAACTTATTAAATTTAATATAATTTTATTATACGTAGTGTAAAATCAAATCCAAACTGAGCGAATAAGCGCGAATGAATAGTCTATGAAACAAGTTGTTCGTTTGTATTCGTTCGCATTGATTTGTTTAATCTGGATTCAGGCTTAATAGTGACAGTGGCTATATTTTACATTGAATTTAATCGCTTGTCAAGGAAAAACTTTCCATGAACTTTCATGAAAATGAAAACGGAACATGGTACTTTTATTACGTTCAGTTCGTTAAAAAAAAGAATAATAACTTAGCACAAATGTTGTATTTGCGTAATAAGAAATATAACTCAAATATTGTAGATAAACGTCGAAATGATATCTTGCTTGGAAACATAATATTGTTTTGTTCGCAACAAGTCAAAACAAATGAGGTTTCCTTACGCATATCAATTCAGTTAGCAAGAATCCGTAAAGTTGCAGTTAAAGTAAACCCGTTGCTTATTTACATTGCATGCCATCATGTTTCTTAGTACGCACTCCATGGGAGGTGAAGATTGATACAAACGAGCTTGTCTAAATGTTTGATTATCATGTACTGTTTATAGCGCTATTAAGTTCTAATACCAGTGATATATGGGATATGTATATCTGTTAATATTATATAAGTGGCTTTGAACATTCAGATTTTTTTCTTCAATCACTTCTCTAGTTTATTCAGCTTTTTACTAGTTGCTATTTTTAACACAGTCATACTCTGATATACTTAATCCATAAAAAGGAAAAGATTTTATTATATAATAGATATTGCTAGAATATGATTTCTTCTCGAGCATCACATGACAATCGATAATATATTTCTTTGCGTCCTTGTTCGTAATTCAATACTTTTACGATTTTTTTGCAACGGCTACTAGTCTCTTATATAAGATACCTGTTCTAGTAAACAACAAGATTTAATCCCAGTCAGCCTTGTACCACTGAGTATGATACAACAGGATATTATTCTCGATATCTTTTAATTTAAAATTCTCTAAACTCGTGATCATGCGTATTATCATATTTATACATTTAACTTATATATTTAATGCCTAAAGTGAAATATGATACATTAATATCTTACAATAAGTTTAATTAATTATTTGGGCATGTGTGAAAAATAATGAAAAAAAAAAATGAATCGAATAATTTTGCAATAAGACATACATAAATAAAAATTTTAATTAGTTATATATAAAAATATACAGATTACAGATGAAATTCTATCTATTTATAATTTAATGATTATATCTCTTGATGTATGTCTGACGTGAAACTGACAATGCCAAATGAAAATAGAATTCTAGGAATGAGTGATTGGTGATTAATGACAATCGAGCACGATTTGAGTGATCGCAATATTTATTATTAAATATTGAAATTACATTCACAATGGCAATGTGTTAATCTCACAGCTCCGCTGAAAATGCGTTGCATTTTGCAAGAGTATTTAAGAAGTCTACAATCTAAATATTATAAGTGTATTTGCATATCTAAGTAAATCGCATATATGTCTCATTGACATATTTCTTGCGGCAAAACATGATTGGGTTTAGAACGTGTTTAACCGATTAAATATTAAGTCTTATTGGCGTTGGCAGCTTTTCTCGCGAACAAACAAATCAGGAAACTCTACTCAACCACTTCGATTGTACTTCGGGCAATCTGAATATCGGAAATACATCGGCCGTTAGTTCGACAGCTTCTAATATGAAAATGATTAAAATGTTGAGAGAAGTCCTGAGTAAGAAAGTTAGATTAAAGCCAAAGTTCAAGTGAGATCGACTAGTCCGATGTTTGCCGAGGTCGAGCTCGAATCGACTCAAGTCCGTGGATTGCATTTTTCATATAGGCATTAATCAACGTCGCACAAATCGACACTATTTCCTTAGGGGGCGTATAATGAAATAGCTACCAACAATATGTTGAGGTATGCAGAAAGGAAGATTTGAGATAAGTATGATCGATCAAAAATTGCCGCATACGACTAAAAAGAACAATTTTAGTTGATCCTAAAGATATTAAAATTCATTACCATGAAAATATTACCGTAAACGTTATACGTATATACGAATATGTATATATCACGTAAAATTACTATTTATAATACTGGAAACTTAATGCATCGCCATAAATTGCTGGTAAGAATATTGCTGATATGTTAATATTACGCGTACGCCAGTTTTGATCAGCAGGTTGTTCGCGCAATAGTTGTTACACGTAGCTGTTAACGCGATGAAAAATTATTGAATTGTAGATTTTTTTCAATCCTGAATAATAACGCGAAGCATGTTGTTTATCTTGTATGGGAATAAAAAATGGAATATCTGCAATTTTTCTAGCAATTCTCGAAATAGAGCAAGAAGTACGTTTGTATCAAGTTGGGATTCAAGTTGGGTATATAACGCGAAATATAATTCTGTTGATATTCGCTTCTATTTCGTGCTTGTCCGTTGAAGGCTTGACATTCGCGAGATTATTTTCATCGACGCTCCGTAAACCCGTAATGCGCGAACGCGAAATGCCGAAAATATACGCGAAATCGCGCAGATGCACATCGAGACACAGCCGAATGGGAGATACGGCAGGGTCGGAGTGAGTGCGCTATTGTGAAGGTAAATATATTTCTACAGAGAGAAAGAGAGAAAACGGTAAATGCGTGTAGGGAGTCGCCCGATTCGCATAAAAAGTGATGTTTCCCGTATATATGCCCCGCCGGCTTAATATCAAAGACGAGGGTCGTATGCTTTTCATGGTTCGCATAAGTACAGCTATGGAAATTCAACTCGACCGTAGACATCCTCCGACAATAAAAAAACAGCGAGAAAAACATGTATGAATGGGATGCGTCAGCGGCTCACCATTCATTCAAGTGCATATTATTCAACTTTTATTGAAGATTATTAAAATTTATATCAGATTACAAATTGAAGATTTGAGATTGTAAGCGAAAGATCAGAATTTATAAAATGATAATGTATCAAAATTTTTTAATAGATTAACTTTAAATATATAATGTAACACGGTTTAAGAAAGGACATGCATCAAATTTTTGCAATAATTTATCGCAAAAATTTTATTATATTGGCAATCGATTCTGAAAGCTTATAAATCAACAGATTCATTCTTCACTAATTTAATAAACCACTAAGTTGAATTGAAGAATTTAATCGCATTTCTGAGCACATGCATCGCCAAATATATACAAAGAAACATTTCTTCGTTTGCGTTCCGTCGAATCGCTATCGGTTTCGCATACGTGCAAGTCAAGCTCGCCTTGATTTTTAATATCCAACGAACCGCAGGCAATATAAAGCAGGCTTTATATCTACTCACGACGCACAGTCGCATTAACGGCAAGGTACCATTAAAATCGAGGTCGCGCTCGATGCTACTCGTGCGATACCTACGTGCACTTTTTTTCATTCGTGAATGCAAAGAATGCGAATTCTCTCTCTTTCGACGCAAAGCAGTTTCAGATTTCACGAAATGTTTTAAATACATTTCTTTTCTGAAGACAAACTAAATTCAAACCAAATAGTTCGCGTGAATTTGCATTTATATGAGTTATCTGCTAGTAGATGCCACGATAAACGTTTAACGCGCAAAATTGCATTCGTATGTCATAAATTTCGCAATCGTTCCATCTACTTGAAATTCAAGATGATATTGCGTGTGACTTACAGCACATATAAAATCATATTTATTCAGATCTGTTTGGTCCTATTTACAGCCGAACGTGCGAGTTAATGGGTTAAAAGGGTGCGTACGCTCGTGTTGACGCACCCTTCCGGCAATAAATTTCTTTTTTACCCTACATCCCGTTTTTACGGGTCGATTGACCGCAGTTGAACGTGAAGTAGCTCTACTTATTGCGAGAAATACCGTAAAAGAGATTAACGATTGTTCCATTTTCGCCTTGGCCGATCGAAATTTCTTCGCACGAAATCAATCAACGATTTATATATAATTGAGACACAAATTTTTTATGCACATTTTTTGCGTACAACATTTATCGGACGACTACGTTAAATTCATGAAAGGAATTATAATAGAAAATATCTGGTGCACGTCATTATTTTATTTTAATACCAAGCTCGTTTACTTTTTATCAAAGCTGTGACACTCATCGATATTGGAGTGGATCAGGAAGAAGACAGTATGAAGTTCGTGTTTTAATTATTAAGTTAATAATTATTTTCCAAGCTAGTACGTCATCGTCGCGTCAATATTTTTCCCGTTTCGTCGAGGAGGCGCGGCCAACGAAACGAAAGTAGGAAAACTTGTGCGGGATCGGAAGAACGAACGCACCATCGAGTGCGCTCATTTTCTTTCTTTTATTACTAGCTCGGAAACCCATAGTGGATACTTAGATTTATTCGATTTGGCTTACCGAATGGGGGAGGAAAACGACCAAGGATCGAGAATTCATTAACATACATACGATGCAGTTGTTTTTGCCGTTCCCCTCTTTGTTACAGGACTGCTCTTGCTCAGGACTGAATACTGAAATACACGAAATTCGACCGTTTAATGTTGGAATTTCTGGCATGGTTGTATGTGGATAATTCATCATCGATATATCATGTGCAAATTCCTTTTATGTATTCAACACAGCCATCTGATGAACACGACTTTACAAACGATGTGTGCGATGTGTTTCTCATCACACATATAATGAAAACCTCACTCAAATTCTGCAATATATTATTACACTGTTATCATTGATTAATATCTACTGAAACTTAGATTATCAATGCGATATTATTTAACACATATGCGTATATGGTTGCAGAAATGACAAAAATTTTTATTTTTTTTTTCTTTTAATTAAAAATATATGCGCGAATGTAAAACAAAGAAAGAGTATTTATATGAAAGAGTATTACTCTTTTTTGAAATTATTCTTGTATAATTTTGAAAATATTTCTTCAAGTAGAACTTGTTACACGTCATCTGTTGCACAGGCCTTTATCTTTATGAAATATCTTTTATCAAATGCTCTATCGAAATCACACTTTTACATATTCGTGTTAATAAATGAACTTGCTTCCGCATGATTTTTCACAAAAGTTTTCCACGTTTATTATCGCCATCTAATCTTTCGCTCATATGAATCGAATGGTCAGAAATGAAAAATCGTTTGAAAAGCTGACGTTGATATATGATATCGAATTTGATAAACAAAATTCTGTTTCGTAGTTGTATGCCGAGAATAGAAAAACGCGAATTTTCCTTGGCGCGAATCAGCCGCGCGCGAGTTGTGTATTTATTCTGTGCTGCAGCGCCGACGGTTTTACTTTTTCGAAGCTGTTTGCTCCATTTTCCCACAACTACTACTACGCCCAGCTCGTTAACCGTGTGTAACACGTATACGTAAACATACGATCCAATTACGGGAGTTTGTACATAATGATCTAATTGCGATATCGAGAAGCAAATTGGCTATGCTTCACGCTCTATTCGCGTAACCGAATGGTCGGCCGGCATCGGCCGGCGTTACCGTTCCGTAGTGCGACGTTGGCCGTTCGTGCGAGCTTCCGGAACATAGCTCGACGAGCTAAAGATGCTCGTGCTAAAATATTCATGCTTCATAAGAGCGAGCGTCGTACGCCGGCCGTTTCCTAGGAGCGCTGTAAAATCGCGAAAGCGGCGGGGCACGTGTGCGAGACCGAGCCGCTCGCAAATTTACGGAAGATCCGAGGAAACCTTAAGCGAATCTGCTATCAACGCGGTAACAATTTCACCCTACGAGCAAATCCGGAAATTTGGCCCCCGAAAATCGTCGAAACCAAGGGATAAACCGGGAAATGTTAGTTGTACAAGATCTGGATATTAGTAGGAATTAATGGGTATTAGTCGAATGGGGTTTACTCAATTAGACTAACAGTGCCCGTTTAACTCTTAAACCGTCAAGACCAGCCATTGGCGTGCGCCATTTGTGTGCGACAATTATCACAATTTGATCACTTAACATCGCCGCGAGTATTACCAGTAAATTTAATAGCGTATCGGTGTACACATACATTACTGCTCCGAATCGGAATTACTAACCAAATTACCTATCTAACTGCTTGTTATTATGCGGAATTAGCTCATAAGCTTTCGGTCAACGATTTACTTTTCCGGTTGAGACCTTTTGTAAATCCTGAATGCAATTATGCCGGTGAATTGTTATTCGACGTGACGTCGAGATGATAATAATTTCATGGCGTAATTATGATAAATTCATTTACGGACATCACCATCGTAATCCTTTTTTGTCCTTCGTCCCGAGAAATTACAAGCAACGCCATTTTATCGTCGAAGACAACGTCACGCGCAATTTATTTTGGATACCGGATGTCTTTTCGGGACGAGACAGTATATCGAGATAATATATCGATAATTCAGAGTGTCATCAGTTTGCATTGCGCGTAATAACTATATCGGATAACTATATCGTCGTTGCCGCAGATAATCTTTCATTCAGCGTACCGTTACGAGCTTGCAGGAGTCATTTGTATAATGAATCGCTGACGCTTGTTCGCTAGCGTACAATCGATTGGTACGCCAAAGCACGGAGTCGTTTGTAAACCAGAAACTTTTCGAACCGTGTTTTCGTTGCTTCCGTAATTTCCTCATCCAATATTCAAAGAAAATATTCATCTGAAATAGTCATTTTACTTGTGAAATATTCATTTTATTTATAAAACACGCTATACATACTCTATTTGAGTGACAAATTTCGCATTTATTTTATTTCGTTAAATATATTAAGTTTTATGCAGTGACGTATAGTTGTATTGTGTACAGTTGAATTGAGTTTATATCTTACTTGATTTTAATATCGTGGCTTTGGCGGAACGGAGTATCTTTAACAGTAGAGCTCTATCGCCGTCACACAATGCAATTGGCGTTTCTCGAATGCCAATATGACGGATTTCCCCAGGGTTTGCGAACTACTTGCGGAGTGGGGGCACGTATGAACCGATAGTGGCGATCTATCGGTTAATGTTAATACGCAAGCGTGTCAGAATTGGTTCGCGTTGTTGAAACACATTTGCACAATGCTCCCTGTTTCTGGGTCTTGTCCCCAAACTCCAATATAAGACGTCGCGAATGACCGAGGAATTTGCATATACAGACATATATGTACATACATATATATTATACATATACACACACACACACACACATATATATATATATATATATATATATATATATATATATATATATTATATATATACACACACACACACACACATATATATATATATATATATATATATATTATATATATACACACACACACATAGTCAAATATATAAGGACATTGCTATTGTTCTGTACGATCTTATTCTTTATTCCTGTACGGCAATATTCCTTGATGTCGATTTTGAGTAAAAAGCACATTCTGACCATAAATGACCGTGCCTCAGGTATTTCTGGAATATGAAAATTGTTTCGCGAGAACAAAATGGGAATGTACACATACGAATATCGCTTTTTATCTAAGCATTTCTTACATGCATTCTTTTATTCAGAAAATACAGGTAAATGATTTTGCATTGAAAATGTAGTAAACGTCACGAAAGCATAAGTATGCTCACTATAAACAAAAAAATGTGAAGCATACGAGTATGAATATTTTTTTAATTTGCTGGTTTATTAATTTTCAAAAATATCTAGCTTAGTTATTATTTGATAATACATTATGTAACATTCTAAAATATTCTGTGGAGCGTATTTCGTTTTTTTTCCCAAATAAATACAGGCAATGGCTGTGTTACCAACTATAAATATTACATATGTATTTCTGTTTTAGTATAGTCATACAATCGTTTTTAATTTAAAAATGAATCATGGATTTATTATATTAGTTTTTAATTTGACTTTTTGCATTTATTCTGCACTTATATGTAATATTTTTATTCTATATTTCTTTTTTAAAATGTTGAATGTTGAATATTAGCCTTTCTTGTTTTTTTATTTAATTATCATGCATTATTATACAATTTATATAAATGATGTATACGAAGGAACAAATGTACATTTACAATATATCTATGTTTGGAAAAAATAACTATATAGCTTAATTAAAGTGTCTTATGATGGTGAGTTTAAAATCACATACGTAGCGATTAAACAAACATCAAAAGCTTTGCTTTGTATGTTTAATTAAAATAATTACAATAAATGAGCAAACAAGATATAATAATACATTCATGTTGTAACTTAATTTATATTTCTCATTACCGTTTGCATTTTCGACTTTGTTATAAAGATAATTCATAAGTTTTACATTAATTAACAAAGAATAAAGAGAGTTATTTGTTCTGAAATTATCGTGAATTTGTATAGAATTATCAATGAATATTCATTAGTTTCGCCAAATACAAACCTGATTTACAGCTACGTCATAATTAAAAAATGTTGATAGACATTTTGATTAATAAATTTTGAAAAGAACATATAATTAGTCGAAATAAACATAATAGATTCAAGTTGTTCGTTGCACTTATCATATTACAGAATCAGCTAGTAAAATAGCAATTTTAAGTACACATCAAAAGAGGAGCGACTGTGTTTAGACAGTTTAACGACCTCGAAATGAAAGGACGAGGTTAAGCAAACGCCGTTTCGTTCTCGCGAAGCCACTGAGATGCTCGAGGTCCTAAAAATGGCACAGAAACTTGCACGGTTTCTACCGCGTCTTCTTGCATCTTTACGGCTTAACGATAGCAGTATGCATTCACGTAGAGCGGATTTGCGCCGGCTACCACTTTCGAAAGGGTCGTTACGCGTTGTAAAATAGTCGAGGGGAGTTGTAAAGATGGTCGGGATACATATGCACGAAGTGGTCGTGATATTTTTACGTTTTCTCGAATAATTTCCGGTGAATCGACCTAACGTACTTCTCGTGCACGGAGGCCGGGGCAAGTTCAATATCTTTCCTTGTCGATTCTGGTTCAATTTGAACCCACGACGCTGCGAGTGTGTGTCTCGACTTTCGAGCCGACTTCGAAGATCGGCACGTGCAATGGCAATTTCTCAAGAACTTACAATCCCCAGTCCCACTCGACGCGGAAACTCCGTCGCGGGCGTGGGAGATGAGGCAGGATCATTTCCTCCTTTTCGACTGCGCCGATCGTGCGCGCGCACGTTCTAACAACGAGTCGCGTGTAAAAGTCGGCGCTAATCGACGCTCGAATTATCTCGTTTCGATAGATCGACGTTTTCTCCTACGTTTCTGCGATTGGTGCGTTTGAATTATGCATAAGCCGTCGCTCAAAACTTCCACGCTAATTCTATATAATGTCCTACTATTAAATAGTAATTTCCACTATACTTGTAACAATTTCCAATAATCTTCATAAACGATCTTCTTCTCTTTGTCACATTAAACATGCAAATATTATGTGTCTGACAGTTATTATTATTCCTGTAAATATGCAGACTTCATCTGATAAACTGAAAATGTATTCTGATAATACGCATGGCTTAATACCAGTAACCAACAGATTTGACAGCAACGTACTTTCCTGAACACTAAGCGGATTTGGCAAAGTATGAAATAAAAGTACGCATTACCAGCTTAGTATGTAACAATTTGTGATATCGCGAAGATTTTTAATTATATTAATTTCGTTGTAGATATAATGAGAGTATCAATTTTTGATATGTTTTATATATCGTGTGATATTTTTAGTAATGAAATAAGAGATAGGAAAACGATTACAAAATCATGCAACGCTTCGTGAGATATGACACAATGTCGATACCGCCATCGATATCATAAATTTTGTAGCAGCTATTATCTTGATTCATTGAGCGAGATGATCTCTTTTGTAGAGGATTTTATATAGTGGTGTAGGCATAGAGTTCCATGCCGACAGAAATATGTCCTAATTAGTAGTTCACAAAGATCTCCACCATTATACGAACATATATCATGTCTCGTAATCATCGCAATAAGTATATACAGCATTACAAATATATAGAGCGCTTTTTCACGTAATAGTTTTATATTTGCCTTTTTTGAATTAATACGATTAAGTCAAATCAATTTTGTTGGACTTTATTAAATAAATATAAGAATTTTTATGTTTAGATCTAAAAGTAAATTTCTTTCGAAAATTTGAAAACGATTTGACCGAATTTTAAAATAAATTTTTAAATATACATCCGTATTATATACATAATCTTTCCGGTAAGTTTATTAAATTTACAAATTTGAATAAACTTCTAGGAAATGATTTTTCCCTAGTAGAATCATTGTCGCCGTACGTAACGTTTATTTATATAGAATGATTTGTATTAATGTATAAAGTGTAAAACGGAATAATTTACTGTATTTTTGCATAGCCGCCGTTGTGCAGGTTACTCGTCAGGGAAACAAACCAAGTCGTAATTACAAATGCATTTCCCCATTTTTGTTTTCCAACAAAACTGTCGGTGATGATGTTGTTCTTTCACATACATCAGGATGCTTATATACGCAAATTCTGTAAGCTCTTTTTCCACATTTGTTACCACCGTTAATAAAATCCGCGCGTTTTCGGAATTTAGGACTTCACAATTTGCCATCCGCAGCTCATTAATCACTATTTTATTATCTTCCGCATGTTTAACATAGCTTGAAAAAGGCACGAGTTGAAAAAAGACAGTAATTATAATCACGAGTGTATTACGTAGTTCTAGACCGTGGTATTTATATCTACTGTTTAACGAAGATAATGAACAGTTGCGCTTAATATAAATTCGCGCGGTTGCAATTTTATTCGTTTAGATCGATTACATACGTGATCTCGTGTTCTCAACAAAGCGTGTAGGACTCCACGGAAACTCCTTCGAATGGCGTAAATCATGGACGAAGGTTAAAGCTTTCCGATAATCCTCCATATATCACGTAAGGTTCAAATTAACGTAAATGCGGTTTTCGCTCTCTGAATCCAGTAATTGTTGCTTCTATCTAGGGACGGCGGTTTCACCACTCGCTCCGTTACTTGGAACTTGTTCTCTTGTTATATTACTCTTAACTTCCCGGGACTGGAATTTCCTGTTCACTGCACGAAGTGAACTTGAATTTTAAACGTATGTGTACGCGCGCGCGCGCGCGCGCTCTCGATAGGTCAATTTCTCCTGGCGCGCCGCATTTCAAAACAACGAAAACCAGAGAGAGGGCAATGAAGAAGTAATTAGGATCTCGTTAAAGTGCAAATTAGTATTGGAACAAGTTCCTATATTTGATTTTAATATCTTTTTAATACGAGAGCGACGGAACTAAATGTTTCCGAAAGTGTTCATTTGCATCTGTAACTGTGGATATTTAACTGTGGATACGCAACGTAATTCGAGATTAAACAACTGTTAAGTGGCATTTGAAATTAAGAAATTAAACTATAATTATAATGATACAATAAAAGGCGGTCGTATAATTAGGTAATCAATAATTGAGCTCTGTATTCTAATGTAGAAATGTGATTGGAAACTCTTTGTCTATGCAAGAAAGTAAAGATGAGCGAGTTCACCATTCTGAATATTTATATCGGACATTTGCATATCTTGCGATGTAACGTATTGATTTGTTTCGTATCCTTCTGTCTCCCATCGTGTTCTATATATTATTAGTCAATATTCTCTCCTTTTCTCTCTTTCCTCTCTGTTTATCTTCCTCTTTTTATCTCTTTATGACGTAATGATAAAATGTATTAATTAATAATTCCAAATTAAAGCTAATAAGCCAATGAAAGCCAACACTAGATGTATATGTGCAAATTAAATATTTATTTAAATTAATAACAAAGTAAACGTTGCGACTTTTGATCGAATCCTCTTCAGTATGTCAAATAATATATCAAATAATATATCAAATTATATAAAGTTAAAGCAGATTAAAACAATTAATTAATTTATATCAGTGACCTGTTTCTGAGTTATCATGATATAAGGTGCATAATCACAGGAATAAAATTTAAATTAGTAGAAAGAAAAAAAAATTTCTTTATCCAAAAATAATATAGTAAAATCAAAATGTTTATAGTTAGAGTTTAAATTTAATTGTAGATAAAATGAAACGGTCTTTCTCGAAATGCATTTTCTGATTTATTTTTACTTAAAAAAAGAAATCAAAATATTTTGTTGATGTTTAGATAAATTCAATATTAATGCAATGCAATTTCCGTTATATTTATGAGCACGTTTTGTCATGTACGATAAACGAGATAATTAGCTTGTTTTATTCGGGTATGTATTATCAAGATGAATTCAAAGTGGTTTTACGAATAAGTCTTTCGTTTTGAAAGCGAATAGAGTGACAAGTGCATATTTTTGTTCCACATTTATTGAATGGATCTATCTGCGGGATTGGGCAATATAGGCATTAAAAAACGAAGCGCATTTATTGTGAAAAGGTGGAAAAGGTGCTGCGGGACAATAATACGGCATTCCTATATAGATATTGATCGATACCGCGAGTATATATATATATATATATGCAAAGTACGCACCGTGCGGCTTGCGCCACTCGCTCGTGCCGGTCCCGAGTGGGTGCGTGTCGCGGCCTTTTTTATCATTCCCGAACTTGGCGGAATTGCGTGCGTGCGGCGGCCTCGTTGCGTCGCGCGGAATATTAAAGACAGTTCCGGTCGGCTCGATAAAATTACACCGATGCGGCCTCGGTGCGCTGCCCAGGCGGGTGAGGGGAGGGAAGAGAGACGATATTCCGCATATTAAGCGCAATTTTCAAGAGACATTGAACAGTTGCGATACCAATTCCGACGCTGCGTGGCGATATTGGTCGCGGCAACGACAGCGGGACATGCGGCATGGAGTCGCGTCGCATGACGCGGCATCCGTTAGAGAAATATCGTCATGGACTGGGATATCGCGGCAGGATATATTTGGTATATTCTAATGATGGGACCGCGGAACGATCGTATGTGTAATCGATCGTTTAATTGCGGTTGTACAGCAAGAAGAGTTAATCGTTTTGTTAATAGGCATGTCAGACAACGCCGGAAGCTGCGGGGCGTGAGTTTATCGCGGTAGCATCAAGGTTTAGCTGAGCGGACGAGGATTATTCGTTGTAAGTGGCTTTCCCTAGAATTTCCAGCTATTGCCAACATAACGCATTTATGTCTCAGAAAGTTGCGGTCTACCAGATCCGAACTGTTGTGCATAATAATATGCGTATTACGTCGTAAGGATATTTGCGAATTCGTACACGCGCAAAAGTTACTCTCCCCTGATGCTTCGCTAATTTCAATCTTCCCGAACGTTATTAAACTTTCCCCGAAAGTTACGGTGCCGTTCGATATACTATATATGTAGCCAACGTAACGATTTTCGTACATATATGTGGAAACGGCAAATCGCAACCGCACGCTCTTATCGCTGGGGGGGATTTCCGAAAAACTTTTGAATCTGCAAACGAATCTAGAGATGGAAATTCTGTCGTAGCAAACGTCTCTTAGGTGTATCGTTTTTCTATCTCTCCTCCCTTTCGCAAGATACGCATGATTGAGAAAGAATATTTTACTTTTCATATTACGAGAATCTCTTTCCTATAAAAACTTATATTAGTCTCGCTGTAGACTCAAAAATATCTCATCGAATCATACAACGTAATAAATAAGTTTAATATCCGGCTGTTCGCAAAAAATTAAAATTGAACGTGAGAGGAGCAACATGTCCTCTTTGTATTGTATCCTATATTTTCAATTAAATGTGAAAACCAATAGTTTTACTTTGATGCTTTCCAAGCAATGAACGCAACAGCCAACGTGCAGCTAACCATTTAGCAAAACACGATTATTGCTCATTCTGCGGAGGCATCATCTGTAAATAATGTGCGCCATTTCTCTACAAAAGTATACGCACGCCGCGACAAAGCCGATCGATATTTCATTTGGTGGCTACCCGCTTTAAAGCTCGAACGTGTTGCCACAAGACCAGATTGCTTTGCTGGACAGTACTGAGTCATATTGCAGTCTGTAGCAAGGATGTTGACAGACACTTCATTAGAGTTTGTACAATTTTACCTCTTTAGAGGTTGTACAATTTTACCTTTATTTATTTTCATGAATTTGCTTGAACACATAAGAATTTTTTTGATATATTGAAGGGCGATAATTTATGGATTCATTCAGAATACTCTTTCTGAAACGTAACTTTTTTATGTTTTAGTTCTGCTTGATTTTGATTAAATGTTGTTGATATGACTGTTGCAAAGTTTTCTATAATTTGATGCATTTAAATACACACACACACACACACACACACACACACACACACATATATATACAGAAGTCAGAATATACCTCGCGCACACCGATTTCCGATTCTCCCGCACTTGGTGAAACTTTTGCGAAAGTAGTTTCTTCGAGATCTTCATGTAACTTGGAAGGTTGATATCAAGTAGTTGTTAGCTCGCTCCCCAAAGAAAGCATAGAGTGCATCGTATCGCGCATTGCAACCGAAAAGAAAGTCTCTGAAATGTAAGACAGAGGTAAAAAAAACTTTACATATAATTTACATAAAAATAAAAAAGTCACATAGAAAACTTGAAGCTCAAAGACGGGCGACGTTCTTTTATATAAAAAGTTTTCTACGAGTAATACGTCGTGCGCAACAGTAATGTTTCGAATGACTCGAACTTTGGACGTGCAGTTTGTCAGTGACAGATGCGATAATAGAGGTGATAATCAAAGTTTATAAAGAAGGCGTGATATTTGTGAAAGATAAGTAATCCTTAAATAAGTCGAACGTAAAGTAGAATCCGATAAGTCGCTGGTATCGATCTGACGCACATGGTTACCCTGTATGTATGTATGTTTATTTTTTTACACGCAATATCACTCGAATATACCGATATGCTTTTAAGAGGAAAACATATATTTGCAGACGATAAGATAATTTTGTACTTTGGAAAGATATTTTAGAAATCGATAAGCGTGAAATTGAGGCACGTAGAATTTAAGCAAAAAAGCAACAAAATACAGTAAAGAAATTGTTGTTTAAAATTACTTCCTAGAGATTTATGTAATTAAATTACACTCTCAACTAAATCCAATTTCAATATTTGTTTTCTATAAAAAGATGAGAAACATGAATATGATGTTTCAGCATAATTGAGCTTGCATTTCCCAATTTAACTTGTTACGTATAATTAACTAGTATAATTACGCGCATGACGTAATAACATGTTGCGAAACAAAAGATAATACCTTGTTTGAAATTTTTTTTAATATATAATTTACGTTTTCTTTTGAATATTTTCAGATATTGCTATTATGAAAAAAGTAATATCCCATTTTTAAAAAGTAGTCATAGATAATGTCATTTACGTAACTGCCTTTTTGATATAAAACAGCGCACGTAGCGATGCGACGAAAGCTATTACTCCAAAAGTTAAGGTGTTTCGACATACTAATAAATCACCCGTATCTACGTGCATATGACGGCTAGTGACGTTGGTACTTTCATGCAGTTTTACGGGCTTTGGACTTTTCAGCGGGCCATTTATAGTATATAGCTAATAATAAAGTTCTCATATGTCACAGCACGCGAGCACTGGAAATATTATAGATGTCGGAGTCGAGGATATCATTAAAATAAATAAAACAAAACGGTGGTAACATACATTTATGCGAGTATTTTTAATATTCATAGATATTTGTGAAAGTTACGTCAAAACTGTAACGAATCATAATTTTAACATTTTGTATTATTTTATTCTCTTCAATACGGGTATGTATATCCTTCTAAATGACTAAATCTATTTTAACAATGAGCGACAAGCGCAGCGCGATTTACTTCCTTTTCCGCTTGACGCACGGCAGTATTAATTTAATTATTCAAATTATACGTTTTCTGAAAATAGCTTTTATATCTGACGGGAATCGCGCTACTCTCACGTCGAATTTTTCAAGAAGGACATCTGAAAAACTGAGCTGTAGAAATCTTTCTGACCTGAACAAGACAATGCACTTCCTTGCTCGTCCCTTCCCGTATTATCAGCTTGCTCCGTACGGTCTTTCACTATTATAGCCTTTACTAAATCGGTTTTGCATAATCCCGTTTGAAATCGGTTTTACTCCGAGGATTCGGAGCGGATTGTACGTGCCGAATTTTTTGCATGTTTTACTTCAACAAGTACAGAGACCGCTATGTCAATTCGGTTTATCAGGTTTATGTTTAATTTACGTCTTATTAAATTCACATATTATATTCACATTTTGCCTTTATTACATTGCATTATTTAAGAGAGAGAAAACAAAGTAAATTTTATGATAAATGATTAACGGTGTTTGTACGTTCGTACCTTTTTATTATCTTTAATTCAACCAACCGTAAATTTTTCGCGTTACTTTTATCCGATTATTTTATCGATCACAAATTATTTTTATGCCATTTCGAGTCGAATACCTGTTACACTTTAATGCAAATACGTTTGTACGGCCATACGGCCGTAGAAATATATATACGGGAGAATTGTTTTTATGTGTATTTCCTATTGGGATATACACAGGAACGTTCTCTTTACTGTCTGATCGAATCAAATGCGAGAGAGCGAGCAGTCCGTTTGGAATTCTCCGAGGCTCGATATAAATTCCCGACTATTGGTTGCGCGAGAGAAAATCAGATTAAGGAGCGCAAAACGATTTACCAATAACGCGTCGAGAAATTTTTTGCGCGATACCACGGCCAAGCGTGACGGCGAAAGAGAGGTAAAATCAATAGGATTAGCGGGATCATGACAAGGGCGTTTCTCCTGGGCGGCGCGAATACGGGAGGAAAATTCGCCGCACCGCGAAGCGGAATTCAGCCTGCTGCATCTGTGTGCAACCGCGGCTCTGAAATTACGCAACAAGCGCACGTCCATCTTGCTCGTCAATGTTCGGAGCCCGTCCCGAATGTATATTGCCGTAATAATCCATAAACAGCGGCGTCATCGGTGGCGTTTGGCATTATCGGATTTGTAAACTGGCCAACGTTTGTGACGTGGTACGGTAAACTCATTGACGTTCAAATATTCCCTACCTCTTCAATTTCCAGCTCTCCGACCCACCCACCCCTCCTTCCCGCCCCCCGCCATCGTACTATAATCGTAGTCGTGCGGCATATATGCATACTGATGCATGCGGATCGACATAGTTGTCTCCGTTCCATAGAACAATTCGTGGGTTATCTACACGAAATTGAGGAATCTTGTAGGATAATATCGGATTCCAACGATACACTTAATTTCATTTAACTCAATTTCATTATCTATACATATAGCTGATGATCATAGGCGAGAAATAAGCGGGAAATAAACGAGATTTATTTATTTACAAATTTCTAAAGATATAGTCTGTCATAGATAAAACTTGACGAATAACATTGGAGGCATTGGAGAAAACACACATCGTAAATGTCAAACAAATTGTAATCTATGAGATAATGTTGATATTAAGTGAATATAAATTGAATATAATTGGACATTGAATATTGTAACTTTAAAAAAGAGATACTCTAAAAAAAAATTGCTTAACTTTTAATAGATGTTATTGGATTTGTTGAAAAATGAGGTGTGTTTTTTTTTCCTTACATCTTCACACACATTGATAAGAGTGCATATAATTTTATAATTTATGGACAACGGTTCATCCTTCGTGACTGGTTTCTAATTAGCAATGTGTATGAAATTTCAGTGGAATGAGAAGTGAACCGTAGAGATTGAAATTACATATAGGTGCTCTTACGTAGGACAAGTTGACCGCTTATCGATTAGAAGATTAAATTTATAGTTGCAGCATTTTATAAATCTACATATCGAATTATCGTTAGAAATTTTTATAACAAGAGAGTCTATTATTTTGTACGTTTGTATAGCAATTTATACCGTGAAGTTTTGTGCGGGCGTGTAATATAGCCTAGCATGGCGGTTCCGTGAATTAAAATGATGTAATTAAGTAACAAAATAACCGTTGCAACATCATTATTACGAACATTATTACGAACAGATCGAGTTTTGCTTTTATTCGATGAAATACGGCTGTAAACAAAGTCGAAATGATACAACTTTCTCGAGCAATAATCCGTTGGATTTATCACTGAACTTTTAGATTCGGCAACTACGCCTGCATGCACTTGCATCGTATCCGTTTACGAGATGACTCGACCAGCTTGCAATTTCCTACCCTGGCGGGGTGTCAAAGTTCCGATGTTATCCAAGTTTGTACGATTTCCTTCGCGTGTTTTCTCAGTATTGCGATTGAAATTTCATTAAAGTATCGATACATAATTTCTTGAAATATGACCAAAAACATGTTTTTTTTTTTTTAATACATTATATTTTTTTTGCTCTTTATAAATGACATCCGATGAATGACGACATATGTTTGAGGCAAGAAAGTTTTCACGTGTCATACGATACTCGACAGAGTATCGCGTATACCGCACTACCGCATACGTGAACGTCGTTCAAAACTTATATCCTAATGTGGCAGTGGCGTTCGCTGGATTCATTTATTTTTGTTGGAACGAAAGTGTCCCTCACTAGGATTCTCAGAGTTCTCGAACGTGATCGTACGCGATGAGATACGAGTCCGAAGCGTCGTAATGTCGGCGATGGAAAGAGCTACGGGCACGTACGCGTTTTAAGCGAGTCCCAAGTTAGAAACCCGATGGAAACCGTGATTTCGGAGCCCCGCGGGGGAAACGTGGCCGATCTTCGAGGAAGACGCGAATCACGTACGCGTACGTAAGATCCGTTGGCGCGGGCAGAACGAAAAAGAGAAAGAGAGAAAGGGGGAGTGAGTGTGTATTCAGGCAAAGGTAGGAATGCGAAAAGTAGTATGTGTGCTCAACGAGCGATCGCGCGGCCGCGGCGAAATTATGAGGCAACCGACGGTCGACCGCTTGTGTGCATAGTCAACGTATCGAACGGGGTAACTTGGACCGAGCGGGATATATCTGCGTAACGAAATAATTTAACAGCTCTGATCGCGGGCGATGCACACCGATACGTCGACTATCAATTATTGTCACTAATAATTTCATCGCATGTCTGACCGACATTGTGGTGCGGCAAACGACGTGTATGTGTATTCGTCTCTCCAGATAGCATCTGATCCCGGCTGACTTGTCGACTGACAAGTTGACGTTATTATGATAGAGGCGGCATGAAAATGCGTTTCGACCATTTATATTTATACACGCACTCGCATTACGCGAGCTTAGCTGCCGTATTTATACACGACCCTTATTTGCCGCGTAAATCCCACTGCTCGAAATTGGCAATTAGTTGGCCACTGTGTCTTTGCGGCGGTCCCACATCGGAAGCATTTCCGGATAAATAATTGCCAATTCCGCCGTGTCTCGCGAAAGGATTGGACTTCACGTGGCAGGTCATTCTCTTTCATTTACGAGAACATATAGCACGTAATTTGGCTGCACATAGGAAGGCAGATCGCGAACACGTCACTTTAAGATCTTGCTAACATATGTACAGAAGGTATTCGATTGTCCAGTGTATGAAGGCGATCCTTCGAAAGAATTTTAATCCTTGGAAAAACTTTATTCTTCTTCAGAGAAATAATTTTTACTCATTAATTAAAACTAAATTGTACAAGTCTTCGTTAAATTCAACTGCAAAAAAGATTCGAGTTTTTATATCTGTAATAGTAATTATATATTTAAAAACTTTAAAATGTAACTTATCTATTAATCAGCAGGAAGTGCTTTTTTTACTTTTCTTTGTTTAAATATTTCCATTACATTACAATCACGTTAGTCACGTAGTTAACAAAAAAGATTTGTGTGTATGTGTGTGTGTGTGTGAGTATCTATATAAGAGTAAAGCGTACAAACAAAACTCAAGATGGGAAATATTTTTTTGCGTTTTTTAATCTTCCTAAAATTCCTATCAAGGCATTTTCGAATTTCCGCTCGTACGGATATGGAAGGCGTTCTTTCCTGCCAATATCTCCTGCGAATATTCGTCGAGCGAACGGAAAACGTATTTTCTAGTGTATCCAACACGATCCTCTCATCTCACAATTCATTCTGCTTTTATTTCTTGGCTCTGTAGTCGGTCTTTAGTCTTGAAAAAGTGCAGCTTTTCTCCCTCGATACGGTCGAAGGACTTGATAGTTATTTCTCGTAACCGAATTCGAATAAATGACAGAACAAATTATCACGTAACTTTGTCAATGAATATAATTTGCGCGTAATAACTAATTTACGTATTTTCAAATCCATAGAAAAAGATTTAATTACCACCTTTGGCAACAATACGTCATATACAGGGCACGACGCAATCGGCCGTGAGATACTAAAGAGAGCGTGCAGCTGAAAGTTAAGTTCTTCCATGGAACATCTGAATGCTTCATTTATTCGGCTCTCCGTTATGATCTCGTTAAAACTCAGCGAGATATTCTTGCGCAGACACGCGCGGGATATGCCGTTCGCTGCAACTTTCATGACTGTGGGGGATATAAAAATCTGCAATCTTCTTAATTTGAACGAGAGACTCGCGACGTTACGTTTGGTTCAAATGCACCATGTCTGATAAATGAGCCGCTATATATATGCGTTGGAAAAACATAAAAATTCAAATCGATCGTCCGTTCCACAGAGAAATATCTTATCAATTTAACAACGAGCATAAAGTTAATGATAATTACGAGAGATTTTTTAAAAATTTATGAACTCTTCTATTTCAATTTTCTTATTTCAACTCTTAAAGTTACACAGTTTTATTATGACATCTGCTTTGTTTGTTTAATATTTTATACCGATTTTAGATTTTTTATTATCGAGATCACGAGATGTCGAGTTACATTTCAAATGCCAGATTAAAATTTAATGAGAATTACGATAAAACGAGTTTATCAAAATTAATTTTATTAATTATTGAACAGATTTTCGTTAACAATATCTTGCGGAGGTCCGATTTCAAAACTTCGTCTATAATACATGAATGTGTCTTTTTATCTCTCTCTCTCTCTCTCTCTCTCTCTCTCTCTCTCTCTCTCTCTCTCTCTCTCTTCTCTCTCTCTCTCTAGGAAGCATCGTTGAATAGAATTTTCGATGGGCCACGCGAGACATTCATAAAACACGAGTGCCCTGAAGAGTGTGACGCTTGCTCCGTCAACGGCAACGAATATTAACGATAAGTCTTAAGTACTCAGGATAAAATCGTGCAGCCCACTTCGAAAGCGGATCGATATACATGGCGTGTTCCTTCTGTTTGCAGTGCATATAAATTCTGTGTTAATGCGATATCAGGTTTTTCATCGATCGATTTCGATAGAGTCGCTGAAAAGGCACTGTGATGTTACTCGGACGTAGATCGCTATCAGTATAGCTCGTCAAACTGTTCACGTATAGAACCGATCTCTAAGCAGCTTCACTCGTGAATGCGATTTTCAATTTGGCTCGCCACGCGATCGTGCAAACCTAATCATCATCGATAGTTCGAACTTGAGTATAGTGGTTGCCCGGTTCGATAGCCTCGGGACACCTTTATTCGCCTGCTTCGTGTGGGTCGAAGTTGGGTCGCTCGGGTAAGGCCCGTTTCTCGGCGTTGCCACATGTCCCAGCATTCATTGGTGGGACTCAAAGCGTTCTACCTTCGGTTCTATTTGTGCACTGGACAGGTACGTCCAAAGATACGACGCCTACGAGTGCGAGCAGCCATTGTGCGCCGATATGTAATACCGTAGAATCGCCTTGTGGCAAACTCTCTCGCTCTCTGTTTCTCTTTCTCTTCTCTCCCCTCCCCCCCCCCCTCTGTCTTTTTCGTTTTCTCTTTTCATCTCCCTCCCGTTGCCATTCTCTTTCTCTCGTTCTCCAGGAAGACGGGCAAGCTGATCCATCTGTACGAACTGCCGCGGCGCATTGTTCTCAAATGGTACAGCTGGCTCCCTCGTACTCTCGCCTCGATGTCGGCGCGTGTTCATGTAGGAACGCTTTGTGTTCGTCGACGTCCGACGCGCTTGACGATGACGCGACAGCAATATTGCCTTGTACGTATGAACGTATAATTATTTCAAATGATGATTAACGTTGTGCAGAAATCGATATTTGAATTGTTATCCGCTTTCCCGCGGGCAGGAAAAGAAAAATCCAGTGACGGGTACGCAACGCTTCTGGTTTTCGCTCGAGGACCGTTGCAAATTAGATTTCGCTACGGATTTCCCTTTCTCCTAATCTGTTATGTCCATTGTGTCGAGATGCTTTCGGCAAATGGAATTAAACGACAATGTAGTGCCGACCCGGAAATTGCGCTCGAGCATTTCGGAGCTAAATCTGAGTTAGTTAGAAATAATCGGCGGCACTCAATTTTATTGGAAAGTGGATTGCGCGGACAAATAAAAAGCATTGTCCGGTAGAATCACTTTGAGTTCTACTTTGTTCACTGTAGGGTGCTACAGCTTGTCCTTTTACGAAATTTACGAGTCGTTTCGATCGATGGAAAATTTATTTGCCTGTTACATCATAGTATCACGACAAAGACAAATACTGGAATTACGTGCGAGATGCGCGGGATTTGGTAAGGAACGTATAGAGAAGCTCGCTATTGTTTCAAAATGTAATTTCGTGCGCCAATATTTTCATCCACATTTGCTTTAAAAATATCATAATAAAATTGCATGCGCTTTGAATCGCCGAATATTCGCGATCTCATTCATGCAAATATAATTTTGAGATAGTTATCTGCAATATTTGATATGCGAAATGAAAACCCGTTATTTGCACGCATCGCCGTATCGCCGCAACGGCCGATAAAATTAATTGTCCGCAAGCATATTTAATTTTGCAACGAGCATATGTCTATCATATGAAATACAGCCGTTGGTAGGTCTCTGATACTTTGTTATTTAAAGGTTACGTCATTACGGCGGTCGACATCTCTCATTTACAAAATTGACATCTCAATTTCTATTACGTTTCGTCCATCAATATTATTAATTATTATTCATTATATATATAAAAGTTTGCAAAATTATTTTATTACACAGTTTACATATTAAATAATAATTTTTATATGTAAATTATTTGTAAATTAACAATTTACGTAATAATTAAGTGTTGAGTTTTCCATTGGATAATAATTTCCTTATTTTAATTAAACTTTATCTAATTCGATACGCTTTCCGTATCGTAATGTATACACAGATTGTACTTCTACGGTTTTCTGTAGTGTTCTCATTTCTTTGCTGTTTTGGAGTAAATCACGATACGGCTATAAATCTATGTATCTTAGTAACAGAAACAATGGCTAAAATTCTTTATGTGTCGCCGTAACATGCCGTTTTTTTCGGAAATGCATAGGTACACATATTAAATCAAGGCTCGAGGATTATATGAAAATGCGGCCTAAAATGTGCAGGCGATTGTATTTCATCGTCGACAGGAATGAATTTACGATCGAGTTGCAAAGAAACACTCATGATTGTTTATGGCAAGCACGAGGTTTTTCGTCGTCGGCTCGGTCCCGCGGTTCTTTTTCTTCTTTCTTCGTTTTCGCACACGTTTATACATTCGCAAGGGCCGCGCAAACAGCTACGGGACTCTCATAAAAAACGGACCATTGTTCATCGGTTTACCATTTTCCACCATTTCTTCGCGACGCGACGCTTTTATCCCCCGCGGGAGCCGGTTTGTTTTTCGAAGTTATGACTCACCCGGTACGTACAAAGCTTCGTGCGAATATCTTATGGGGCGTACTGAAGGGAGAAAGGGAGAGGACTCTACATTACAATTACAGCGTAAAAAAGTTTAAGTCATTTAACATTGTGCGCCGTGCAACTATCCAGACGGCATTAAAAGTGGAAGGTACGCGAACACGTTTATGCAAACGCGATAGAACGACACGTGCGACTGCGCAATATCTAATGTATAAGCATGCCATTAAAACACGCTATTCCAAAATATTTCGAAGTGTGATCGCGGTCACTATATATCATTTGATGTTTCCTGATTTCGCGAACTGATTTATTTGTGTATTTCAGCGGATACTATTACATTTTTAATAATTTTGCTATTTTCTCCGTTATGTCAATTCAAATTATTCAAATTATATGAAACACAAATTAATGTAATTAATATAATATAGAAATAGATAGCAGAATATATTTGCTGTTCATTCCCTCAAATATTTACACTTTCTAACATATGATATTCAGGCTTTAAATTTAAATTATGTCATTTTTAGAATGATCGATTGATTTAATTTTCTCTCTCAATAATCTTTAATACGT
Organism: Pogonomyrmex barbatus; assembly: GCF_055798465.1. Classification (NCBI taxonomy): domain Eukaryota; kingdom Metazoa; phylum Arthropoda; class Insecta; order Hymenoptera; family Formicidae; genus Pogonomyrmex; species Pogonomyrmex barbatus. The sequence continues at coordinate 3,068,156 of NW_028297099.1, read as the reverse complement.
TACGTTATGTTAAACTAATTAATGTTAACGTAGCTATATATGGAATGTCTCTGAGGAAATTACAGATATTTGTAGGTGCTCAAAATTTGTCCACAGAGTAACGTAGAGCGGATCTTCCACCATCACGTGTCGGAAGGTATTTGCAATGATTTATTTTGCAGACGAGTCTGTCTGCCTCGTAACGCCCCACAGGAACCTGGCATTATGCGAGGGCGTATATGACTCCAAAGTTTCACGAGGATTCCGATATTTACTACCTCGCGTGCCGAATAGAGTTCTTTATACCGATTTTACGTACCAGCTGTTGTGTTCCTATCCGTAACTCTGACTTTTTTCGGGAAAAATGTAGGCCGTACATACACACACTTCGAGAACGCTCTGCACATGACGGTTTACGAGGATCATCGTTATCGCGACGAACCGCTTCATCATATTTAGTTCTCTGTCAGTTACATTCCAACATACTCCCACTGGGTGCCAAATTAAATGCGTTATTAACATGGTTCACTTGGATTGCGTTTGTCTAGAGTAGTTATGTTGAAAGTGGCAAAATAATTGCCGTATCATGTTTTAAGAGATAGATACGATAATTGCCTTTTCTATTTTTCTGTCTCTATTAACTGTAAATTAAGATCTAACTTAAAAAAAAAGTATAATTCATTAATTTAAAAGTATAATTTCAAAGAGAATATAATATAAAAAAATCTCATCACACGGATCTAATACTGATGCGTCGACTATAATTGTAATTTTTTCATATTTTTTTATTTAGTCGTTCGTGAAATGGAATGTATCTGCCTGTGGCAAAAGAATCGAAACGCTATGGGTTTATGGCGAACCAGATGGTGAAATACCGGAAATCTGTACGCGGCCATGTTCTTTCTGTAACGATCTTATCCGTTTTCATGCTCGGACCTGCCGATGCGGCATGCGAAATTTAGCGAACCGAAGCAAAGATAAGCGGTAAAATGACCGCGGTTAGATGTGTTTCTAAATAGATATTATAAACTACACTATCATTTTGTTTATCTATGCATGTGATACTGCATGATATAAATTAAATAGGAAATAGCTTATACGGGTACGAGAATGATATGTGTAATGATATCGAGCTCTTGACAATTGAATTACGATCGAAATATCGCTCATTCCACACTATTAATACTTTAACAATGACTGCACTTTGTTTTTAAATAGATAATTATAATTTCTCAGTGCGGATAATTTGGATCAACTGATATGATTAGGCCGTAATTAAACATATCGTGTAAATAAGCGTAATTGTATGTGTGAGGTAATAATGTAGATCTTCTAGCCATGATATTACGTCTGGTTTAATTAAACTTAATTGAAATGTATCTTGAGCGCGAGATAATTTTAGGTACGAATTATCTTCTAATCTGAAGATAATAAATCGGACAGAGAAAGCGGCAGGAACGAATATAATGTGTACATTTGTTAATGAAGTTCTGCGGTCGAATGTAGTTTCGCAACTGGAAACTGTTATATCGAAATAAATTATTTTTTAAATTAACATTTGATGCTCGAAAAGTCAAGGCTTCTTGTGATGAAGATTTTAATTAATAAACTTATGTACTAATTACTTAGTGAGTTATAACAATTAGCATTCGTTGAAAGCGCGATTCCGTCGCGCTTCCACCGCCGTCGATGGCGAAACTCTTTGTCGGTCATTAAACTGCCGTTTCGTTGTCACGTACCGTGGTACGTAAAAATATGAAGCAAATACTAACTTTGTCGTACATAAGTGCCACCGTGCTGGAAAGTGCTGGCGGCCCTCTTTACGGTTCTCGCAAGAACTTGGAATATCTCCACGGAGAATGGGCCATTCCTGATGAGAATTACAGTCCTCCCCCGCTGTCTGCGACGACCATTCGTTCGGCACTCCAGCCGAGAAAGTCATTGTTCTAACGTGAATTTTCGTCAATTAATCGTCGCGCCCGTTGTCCCATCGTCGTCCCCACGCGCCGCCCCACGTTGTCCCATTCATCCAAATTAAATCGAGATGGAATAGAATTCCATTTGGCGTACGGCCGAATGCGCTTCGTTCCACCGGCTAGGTATCGCTGTTGCGTGCTGCTGTTCTCCAACCACACGCTCGCTTTCCGTTATTAACGGAGTTATTTTTACTTAGCCTGCGATCCCTGGGGAAGTCACTTTTGTGTGGAAAGTCGTTGAACCTAACTCGGTACCCGTAATCCTTATCGTGAACTTGAGACATGTGGAAGATCCTCGGCGCCATTTTCACTGTATCGCCAAGTGGCGTATAACGACGAGAGGAGGATATTCGAGAGTCAGTGGAGCGGTACCGTAACTATCCCGCGTTATCGAAATGATACGCCTCCAGGCGACGATACCTTCTCCCTGTAAGATTCCTCACGGATTCGCGTTGTTCACTCGCCGCTACACGGTGCGCAAAATCGATCGTTCGCGGTCGCGATTACTCGCGCGCATGCTGCGAATGGGAAAGTGATCCGAGATTACACCAGAGGGGATGAAGGGCCGACGGGGCGACCGGAGGTGGACGTTTTGAAAGTTTCAACAGCGAACAATATGCGGCACATATAGTACAGCTGACCATGATTCTGGCAACGAAATTGTAATTGCTAATCGACGCCTCGATCGTTATTTGCCGCAACCAAATTGAATTCGACCGCATATCAAATTGATCTATAATGCGGGCCCTAGCCGTCTCCCCTTCTTCGGTATTTTTGGACCGTTGATGGGAGAGAATAGATTAATAATTGATTTCTATGATTTTGCGGCATTCAGCAATTCATTAACCGCTAATTAGGAACACCACAATTAATTTCGGATTCACCGCGGGCTTCTCCAACGGCGAAAAAGCGAACGAATCAATTTCTTTCGAGAGTTTCTGTTACGTGCATGTTGCATATTTACGAGTATGATCTTTTAAAGCTCGGCACTATTGCGATGCGACACACTCTAAGCGTAACACGTAGCGAAACAAAAATGCATATTCATTCGTTTATTATCATCCGAAGCTACCGATTGCAGCAATCTTTTTAGTTATATCTTATATAAGCCAGACGATCGAATTGATTTCGGAAAGTGATTTTGAGAGAAAGTATCTTTGTAGAATCTATTAACTTACTTTTGCCCGATGGAACACTATCGGGCTTTTGCATCGCGCTGTTACAACGTCATTATTGTAACGTTAATACGGGTCGTGACGCGATCGCTTCCTAAACGGTGTAATTTTGAACGTGCTTTGGGCGTTAGCCCACAATTCCGAGAGAGCATTTCAAGCCGTGTATCGAATGAAATTTGTTTCGATTGGCGAGCGTCGATCTCGCGTTCACAAACTATTCCTTTGACGTGTGCATTTTCCCTGGTGGATTTCATCGTCGCTCCTTCGAGAGCTCTCCTCATGTCCACGCCGTAAGCAAATGCAGTTCGCGTACGAAAGCGTCGAGTGCGGTCACGACATCGCGGTATACTTGAGTGGAAACTAAACTAGATACGGTCGCGAAACACGAAACAATGGCGTGCAAACTCGGCGCCGGTAGTTCTTGCGATCGAAGATAATATTGCTTTCAAATCATCATTCTAGACTGTCGAATGCCGGATGCGCGATTAAAATGTCACCGATCTTATAATTATGTCTCAATTTATGCCAATTTCAGGGCAAATTTGACATCCCTTGTTAGGTTTATTAAAAATAGATCACCGCGAGATTTAAAGTATTAAAAATTCATATATTCATCAAGCGAGATAGCATAAGATGTATGTATACTCCTTTGACAAGCTGTTCTCACGCGACACGCTTAGGCCTGTAATTTACTTTCTGATTATGTCACTGACCCTAAAAACGAGCGCATTTCCGTCGTGCCGTCGGTCCGTCGTGCCGTTTCGTGGTCCAGCGGAGCTCTTCTGTATGTTATATCACCGGACGACAAGCGTGATTACCTTCGTCTAACAATGTCGTAGCCGCTCGCTGGAAGAGAGCCGCAGTCTCAATTCCACGGACTTAAAATTTCATGGTGAAGAACGCCACACGGACGTTACGTTTAAGCCGTTCTTCGTACAGCGGTGAGCCCGCGCGCGTTTGGGCGCGTACTTCCACAATGCGCATACTCTCGCGGTATAATGAATAATTGACGATCGGCCTCTTGTTTGTCTCGTATAAGTCGAGCTTAGTTATTCTATTAAGCCCGTGGCGCGGCCGATCGGCGCGTGATACAGCTTACCATTTACCACGTTTACGTGGAAACCAGAAACGTAGCCTGGATACGAACACGTAGCGTGATTACGGTTAGTACATACAAATCTCAACAATAATTTATCTCACAGCGAATCATCAACGCCAGACTCCGGTTTGCGTGGATATCAATGGTATTTCGGGGCGAATGCTAGAGGGGATTGTATTAAACACGAGGATGCGAAATATGCAATTTACCTTTAATTGAACATTTCCACGAGAGTAATTTTATACTGAATTTACCGCAGTTTTATATATATATATATATATATATATATATATATATATATATATATATATATAAAATTTGCGATGAAAAAAAAATATGTATATATGCATGTATGCTATTGGAAGATTCAAGTATATAAAAATATATTATCCATTTAATGTTTACTAAAGGCAATCTCTTGTGTATTTTAACAGTATGACCTCTTGTTTCAATATAATTTCCTACCTGTTGTAATTACTGCACAAGTGGCTTTTAATTCTCTAAGCAGAAATTGAATTTGCAATATTATTTATCTGAAAATGAATTTTTTCACATATTAAAATAACGTTTATTAAAATTAAATTACAATTAGAAGATTAGCTTCATGTGCTATTTTAAATATTAATTTTAATAAATTAGCAGCAATATCGCATTTAAAATGTACATATACATTTCGAATTACTGCGCGCCGGTTAAAGTATGACATAAATGTACATTTGTATGTTCAAAGGGTTAAATAAATATGACTGTAGATAGACTCATCCATGCATATACACTATAAATTCAGGATCAAGTGGATCTGCCAAAGATTAAGGTACGGCCATAATTTCACAAAGCATGGCAAAGGACGTTCGTATATCGATGTTAATCCCTAGCAGGGGACAATAGCGCGAAAACTTTAGCAGTTTCACGCTCGATCTACAAGGGGTTGTTGCCCATTCAGTAGTCGACTTTATCGTTGAAAGTACCTTGAAAGAAAGCCTTAGCGTTCTTTATACGATCAGCACGTGGTATCGAAAGATGAACATTTTACACGAGTCGGTTAGGAAGAACATACCAAATAGCAAAGAAGCAATCATTGGAAAACCTTTGAGAGCACAAGAAACCCTACATCCGTAATAGCTCATCTTTTCAGTTCTCGATTGTATCGATTATTATATCTATAATAAAAGAGTAAATAATATAATAAAGTAAAGATATGTAACTAGAAATTATATAAGAAAATTCTCGATAGATTCAAATTATATTTATATCTCATGTTAATTTTATTTTAATATTAGTATACATAGGACTTTAAATAAATTATTTATATTTAATTAGGCTTTAATTAGGTTTTGAAAACATTGAGATAAAAACACGAACGATGAAACTAGAAATGTTTTTGTCGCCGATATTGCACGCTATTAAAATTCACACAACAATCCACAAAACCGTGGTATCGATTTTCTGATTCCACTTGTGCCCAACTGTTACCAGCTTTACGCTCACTTTATGCGCGTTGCGAGCCTTTTCCACATCAGATTACCTCTACACCGTCTGGCAATATATACAATCTCATGTGTATTTCAACGAGAAAATACCTTGTTTCCTCGCAGAGTCCTCGCAGAGTGAGGACAGGTTTATTAAAAGGAAGAAGGAGATTATTTTAAGTCGTCTTTCTTAAGAGACTTAACAAATTTTGTACGGTATCATTAGTAAGAAAATCAGAGGGTATCATTTAGACAGGAATTAGCGGTCGGATAAAGTAATAGCGTACTTAAATAACATCCGCTATAATCTTCGTTAATCCATTCCGTCCACTAAAACTTGTTGCAGAAATAGCTTCTGTATTAATAGGTTTAATTCACGAAAGTAGCCCGTTGAGTAATAATACCTGCGTGTTGCGAAATGTTCGGCATCTGCGACGGTCTTAATAACGGTAAATCTCGGATAACACTGGTTTGCGCGATATAAAGTATCGCCGTGATACTTGTCTCGCGATAACGAATCGCTACCGCTGGCAAAAAGCGTCGGCTCGCGATGCGGGAAACCGTTGGGAAAGCTTTATACTTCCAATATTATCTCGCCCGCAATTTTTCACTGAAAGTCCGCCTGGGCTCGCGCCCGTAATGTTCCTCGGGCTTAATTCTTCGGCAGACTTATGATCTTTTAACCTACATTCAGAGGAACCAGAACGATATACCATTATCCAGCGAATTTCACGTTACGCCGCGATCATTATGAAGTCAAGGCTATCCCTCTTCCACGGGAACTTCACGAAGCAATCTTGTTTATTTACCTTAACCAGGCTCTCCATCTGCAAATTACTTTTAAACTTCGTACCCTTCCGTGACAGTTGCTTCCTTCGACCAGGTGCTCGCGACACGAGAAAGCTTCGAGTCAATCGCTCGAGAGCTAGGCTTCTGTAACTTCTCGCTCCGTCGTGAAGAAAGTTACGGAGCGGACACCGGATCCTTTAAGTTCTAGTCTTTCGCTACCGCTACTGCTATACATGAAAGGCCTCAAAGAAACGAAACATGACGTATGCGCGGAAATCCTGTTTCGAAATGAAGTTCACTCACCCTCAAAATAATTTTTTTACGGCTGTCCTCGCGTATGACAAGGGAGAATCCTCTCCCTGGGGATTCTTAGAAAATGTCATAAGGCGCAGAAACTTCTACGTCACGACCAGCTGTCGTCAGAGGGCGCCTTGATAACGGGACGCGTCGTAGTTAAAAATAACGAGAGTCACATATGAGAGGCCACCGACGTACTAAATTGGGACAGTCGCGTTTCCTTAATGAGTGGAAACGTATGGGATCGCTGTAATCTGGTCGAGCATTCCCTTATGTACGAATGGCATAATGAGAAGGGGACGTAGAGATGCGACGATGACAAGGAGACGCCAATTCCCGGTGACATTTACACGATGAGTATGGAACTGCTCGCAAGATAAAAAGGGGAAAAGAGAGAGAGAGAGAGAGAGAGAGAGAGAGAGAGAGAGAGAGAGAGAGAAAGAGAGAATTCTTTGTTCGCTCTCCTTCCTGCATGACGAATGATCTGTCAGGTGGTTGTCATCTAGTGCAACAGACGCGGCAGCTCGTAGAAAATACGCGAGCCACTGGATCTGTATGTTACCCTTTGAAAGCGTGCCAAAAGCGTGTGCTTACCGCGCGAGACCATGAATGACCATGAATGACACGAAATCTGGTGTAAACAGCATGCGAATGCTCACGCTCGTCTCTAATCGTGGCTGCGATCTCGCGATTAATAGAATGTTTGTACCAATTACGCATCGAGCGCGATCGCACGGTCTATATACGAATATGGATTTAAGCTGTAGATGTGGCTTCATTTTTAAATGCGGGAGAGATGCGATAATATGGATAAATACGATTTTTGCGATATTTTTATTTTTCAGTTGGACAATTTAATATAATAGATTTCAACGTCGTCGCTAATAAATATATTTATCAAGCTTCAGTCGTAAATTTACAAAAATAGCTTCATGATATTTCTTCTGTTACGATCGATTATATGCCGCTATGACATAAAGGCGATACAGTGATTCATTACGAAAAATATGTCACGTGTATAACCCAGTGCCTTTCACACACAACATTACGCCTCGATATTATTCCCTGCATAATATAATTTCCCAGCACGGTCAGCAGCATCGCGTTGTTCTCGTGTGTCGACAGATATGTCATTTCTTCCTCACCGAAGCAGCTTATTGAATCTGCAATCGTGTATATGACAGGAACCCATTGATGTTTCGCGTCTGGCTTGGATGTCAGATCTGGAGATACGGATAAACGAACGAAGATAGAACACGTTGATTCGCGCTGATCAATCGATCATTACAACGAGATGTGATATTGTTAGACTCGTCTTCTTTTTACGTCTCGCGGACGTTTTTCACTGCACTAATTGCACGGAATATCCGTATGTGAGAATTGAGAATTGTCGTTTTCATGTTTCCACAGTCGTTTTTAGAAAATCGACTTATTGAATTACAGTACACGGAGGGAAATTTCTATTTTTGTGATCATTATAATTATTGGATAACGCCAAATTATCGTTTTTTCAATGCTAAAATGATAATTTTTTTTTATATGTGTCATATAGATATTGAATAAGTATCGAAATAAAATTGATATTAGCGTTGAAAATTCTTATAAAATATTTAATTATATACTCATGTGTATAGTATATTACATATGTATATAATACAGTTGTAACATTTTAAAAAGTTAGTAATATTTATTAACTTATTAAACTTGCTGTTTGATGGAAAAGTAAAATTGGAAAGAAAAATTGGTAAAAGAAGCAGGAATAGTCGAATAATAAAACAGAAAAATTAAATGTTTTTATTACACGTTATGAGCTAAAGGATTTTCTTGTTGTGTACTCGATATGAAAGTGAAAAGAAATTTTTCTATCTCGCAAAGACGCTTTTCGAAATATCAACTCTAAGTTACCACATTCCGCGTGTGTTCAGGAGAGAGAGAGAGAGAGAGTATATATATCTTAGTATCTTCCAATAAGTCATGAACGACATCAGTAGTTCGCCAGTTGGGCACTTATTTCCACATCGTAGGTCAAAGTCGTCTGTGCGAATTTCGCTTCGGAAAAGAAAAATATTATGCTTTACTCTTTATAAAAAGGAATAACACAACATGGTTTCTTAAATTAATTCGAATTTTACAAACAAGATAAATTATATATTCTCAACCGAGAAAATATATTATTTTTGTGAAAATTCGTATTTTTTTGAGATATGATACATATTTTCTTGTTACATTGACTTACTTTCCGCAAAAAAAAGAAATCAATAGTGTGAAAAAAATCGGGAACCAATATTTATGCTTTCAGAGTTTTAAACGATAATGCATGAATATTTTAATAGATATTAACTTGCTATAATTTAAACAATTTTGTTTCTGGGTTCTTTATTCTATAATTACAATTATTCTTTCAATAATTTATGTTTAACATTTGCCTTGTTCTACTTTATTGAATATCAAATTAGATATTCAAATGGATATCAACAGTTATGAAAGTAAATTAATAATAATATGCAAAATAGTGTTTAACCAATGATATAAGAAAGAATGACATAAATATTTTTATTATATTAAAAATATATCGCATAATTTAAGTATGTTTATTATTGCTTATTTTATATTGCTGTTTCTAATTATATTTTTATAGAGTAAGAAATTGTAAAGAAATCATGCAAGCAATATATATAAATTGTTTATAAGACTTGTATCTATAAAAACATTCTCATCACATTTGGTTACTGAGAAGTTTCGCAATTTAAAATGCAATGAAAAAAATTCCTGACTGAATTAGCTGACGTTTAATTTATTTCTAACCGAATATCGACTCGGCGAAAATTACTTTTGACTTTAATTAAGTTTCAAAGCGATGAAACTTGTTCTTAATCAACCTAAAATGTGTCCGTACTCCTATGACGAGAGAAAGAGAGAGAGAGAGAGAGAGAGAGAGAGAGAGAGAGAGAGAGAGAGAGAGAGAGAGAGAGGAGAGACAAATCACTTTCCAGATTCTTCAAAATATTCATAGATACAATGTTTTAGTACTTTTTAATACTGTTTGTCAAAAATTTAAATTAAAAGTAATTATTTATTTAAGTAGTTTTTAAATTACGAATAAATAAACGAAAGGACTTCAATATAGTACTATAGTATAATACTTCAGTATTAAATTTCTCTAGAGTAAATAAATAACAAATTTTCACTTTAGCAGAATTTTAATCGTGTTTAATTTAATGCCGAAAAATAAAAAGTAATGTGCATAGACTTTCATTAATTATAATTATCAATAAGAAAACATTCCAGAGAATATTTATTGAATATCTATTAATAAAATGTTATTTAGTGACAGATTATCATATGTATATAGTTAACAATTAAATCAGAAAAGTTAATTTTACATCGCGTAAGAAATATTTTCGATGTGAACTTTCGAAACTTAAACGAGGTCAGAATATCTAAACGAGGACGCGGAAATATCGTGTAAAAGTTTCCAATCATAGAATAAATCTCATAAAAATCTTTTATCAAACAGTAAATAACGCTGTAAGATGATATTTTGATTATCGGAAAAATTATCAAGTGCAGTTTAAGTCGTTTTCTGATTTAATTAAATGTCCCACAAATTGAATATGTAATTTCTTCTTTTTTCAAACCAGATTTTACAAGCGAAACTTTATAAAATCTCGTTGGTAGATCAAATCGGTCCTACGGCGTAAAATCGCGCGTACAAGAATCGATCTGGATGGCCCGTACCGCATCGTCACGCTCTCGTACCATTTCTATGGTACACTTTTTATTTAGGGACGATTTGCACATATTGCTGGCTATATCGCAAGAGCTTTATAGCGAACAAAAATTTTTACTATGCAGGCGGAAGTCGAGAATGAAGCGTGCGCAGATCCGTTTGTACAGTTTGCGTTGTATATAAAAAAAAGAATTTTCCGTGAATGTTTCTGTGTAAAGTTAATTGAGTTTGTATCGTTCTTTGCTTTTTTTCAACACAGTTGACTGCCGTTACCACTGCGTTAGTTCTGAAGCGTGCTACGTAACACATGTCCATTAAACGGCAGAAAATTGATTTGATGCACCCGAAATTCATAGCGTAATTACACCGGACGAAAAAACGTTATATTTTCTGATATTGTTTGAATTTGTCACTGTAATAATTTCGCAGTGTTTTTTATCTGGCTCATATCGTCAAAGCAGTCAAAGTATCGTATATCAATATTTTTTTCCTGATATATGTATATATATATATATATATATATATATATATATATCAATATATTATCAATTAGTACACAAGATAAGTAATGGGTGAAAAACCGTTTATTAAAAACAGTTTGATCTCTGAGCCGGAAAAAATATCGAATTCAGTGAGTGAGAATAAGAAGAAAATTACACAGAAGCTATGCGTCCATAGCAATTACATTTAATAAATTGGAAAGAAATTTTCAGACGCACGTTCATCTCTCTGTAAATACAGAAAAAATGTTTACTGCATGATGCACATCGTGAATGTTTGATAGTGCAAAAATACTGCAGTATCCGGTAACGCAATCAGATTCACGATAAAATCTGTTCGTATTTCAGATAGATAGTTATTCCATATGTGTATATTCAAAAATATTTGATTTTAATCAGAGAAAATAAATTTAGCACGATAAAGGCAAATTATACATTCGCACGAATGATTCCACACTCCGTTTCTCACGGAGTTCGCGTACTGATTCGAGAGTAGAAGCGATACTGGAAAGCGAGATCGAAGCTTCTCTGATAGAACTTCCCGAGTTCGTTCCAGACGCGATTAAGATCGCGTATCGTATCTACCGATCGTCAAAGATCGAACTTTCAGCGACGCGCCCGTCTCCAAACGTGCCCCTCGATTCGTTAATTCCATTCCGGCGCTCGCGTCGACGACGGAAGAAGAGGGGCGTGGAAAAAAAGAAAAAGAAAAAAAAAAGAAAAGAAATTGCCGAACCGAGGGAACGACTTGGAAACTTCGCTGCAAACTCAATCTTCAGGATTACCAATACTCGCGGTCTCATTCATATAAACTCGTCCGCGTGCTTTTCCGGTGGGAACGACCCGCCGTATGTATCTCCGCAGCGCACTCTTTCTCTCTATTTCCTTTTCTCCTCGCGGCCAGATTTTCGTCGGAATAAATTACTTCCTAAGGATTATTTGACGTCGCGACGCCCTTACGTTCTGCAGATTTTGTACGCGCGTTAACGTCTGGCTGAAATAAAACCGCGATACCGGAGATTTTCTTGTCAGCCGGGCGCGGTACTAACGTACGGACATACTAACGTACGCAAAGGAACTGCGGAAAGAAAATACCGGCATCTACTTCCGCCGTTGTGATCGTGCTTCTCGTGCGCTTTCCATTCTTCCTCGTTTTCTCTTCGCATGGCTTATCGATCCGACCTTATTTATATGGCGCATGCCCGATCGCGCAAATATACCTAGCGTCGTTGGGACAGAATGAATTTTGCCTAAATCGTAAAATCGATAACTATGAAAGCTTTAGGACACTACTAGTAAGCGCTATGATATTGAAAGTATGATGGAGTAGAATAAGAATCCTACACTGTGTCATATTTCATTTATTAAATTTTCCACTGATTTAAAAAAAAAATTTATTTTAAAAAATTGTCCAGGATCAGAATTTAATGGAATTTTCCTTTTGTTATCGCACTCTTATAACATGATGTGACATAATATGACTCATGTCATAATATATATTGTAAGCTCTGTCCGAATCTTATATATGATTCATGAGCTACCGTTTTAAGATAAAGATCTAGAAAGTAAGAATAGAATCGAAAGTAAGAATAAAAGACTTTTTCAATTTCTATTTTTGATAAAGAAATATGGTTTAATATTTGAAATAATTGTTTTTACAAATGTTCTACGTAATGTGATTTTATGAGAAAAGAAAATATATACAATTGCTACTGAAAATATTTATTTATTAACAATGCAGGTAGAGGTTAATAATGAAGAAAAAATACAGCAATGACCACAGGTCTTGTACGTAATATGTACCTATTGGGATTCATATAAATAATACGAGAATCTAATTTTAAAAGTTGAAACGACTGATCCTGAGACGAGTTTTTCAAATACACAGCAAAAGTACTTGGTTCGTAAACTTGTTAGCAATGCGTTTCAAATCTTATCGCAACTCGATCGTCGCTCCCGAAGAAAGAGACGTAAGAAAGGAAGGGGTCTGTTCTCGGTTTTACCTGTCCCAGCTGCGAAAGAATCGAGATTTTGCTAGCATGTATCCAGGTCAGTCAACGGGGACCGACTTTACGGGTAGGAACTTTCAATAAGATCCCGCGGTCCCTCTCGAAACGTTGCCGAAAACTGCCTTCCTATATGGAAGTGAATCCGAGTCGTGCCGTCGGCGTGCTCGTTCGCATGAAAACTTACACGATCATCGAATCGAATTCCGAATTCTTTATCCCGCTCGCCGTCTATATCGTCGGCCACTACCGAGATCCAGCCTTCGCAATCTGTAACCTCCATCTTTATATCGCGAATCACGCTTCGCCATAACCATTGTGCAGATTTATAACCATTTCCTTCGATACTGATTCATTTCTCTTCTCTGGAGCTCTGTACGAAGAAAATTCTTTCAATACATATCTCAATTCGGATCATTTTTTCGCACCGAATACATTTCGAAGTCCCTAAAAGTCACCTTTATTCCTCATAAGACTTCACTGCATTTCCCAAATGGGATGGGGGGATAGTGGGGGTATATATGTGACATCGCAAGAGGTACATTTGCATCCGTTTAGAACTTCCTTCATTTCAAACTAAAGGTTTTACGATATGCGTTACTAATAGAATTATACTAATCTTTAAAACTAGGAAAGCAGAAAATAAGAGAGAAGATTATTACATTTCTAAAATCAATTAAAAATTTTGATTCGTTTAGAATGTAGAGAGAGGCTTCTGATCGCGCTTTGCATCCTGGATTGTTAAAGCATCACATTTATTGATTCTTCTTATATACCTTTGATTTTCTTTACATTTTTTAAAATGATTTAAATTGATCATAACGATATACGTCTTTCATTTTAGTTATTAATTTGTAATCGTCTTGCTATTTTGCATAATCCATGATTTATGAATTTAGAATTGATACATATTTGTTACAATTAATTTTTTCTGCATTCTTTTTTTATTAGGTATTTTATTATTTTATTTTTATCTAAACTATATGTATGATTTACAGCGTATGTGATCCCGTCCATCGCACGTTTCGCGTGCATTCTTGTTTTTATGATGTTGTCCGTCCATGCAATATTACTGGTTTTGTTTTGCGAGTACGCTGCGTTATCATCCACTGTATTGCACGTTTCCTAATTTGGATATTTGGACGAGCATGTTACGCTCTATTATATGCTACGTTTCGAAATTGACTGCATTGCTTACCATCCATCCGTCATTATTCTCGTGCTCTATGTTTTGCCAGTCTTTAATTGTACGTTACGAAGAAAAATTTTAATCATGTTTGTCAGAGATATATGTATAATATTAAAGTAAATAAATAAATAAATTATTATAAATCATTGAACTTTGTAAAAGTAAAATAAAAAGATAAAATGAATTAAAATCTCGGACAATCCTATTATGCAATCAAATACGAATTAAACATAAATTTAAATAAACAATTAAGAAAAATACTTGTTTTCTTTAATGTCATCACATAAATTTAATTTGACATTACAAACTTTTTTTGCTCTATGTATATATAATATAGCTCTCATCTATGTATATATAATGTATCATATATGTAAAATAATATAAAATTCATGACCTTTTGTTTAAATCTGAAAAAAACGTAAACTTTTTTTAAACTCTTTATCTTTATTGCGTTTTTGCTTTATAGTCCTTTTATATTTGTTGTAGACTTTGACTCTTTTTAAACCAATTACAATCATAAAAAGATAAAATCAAAGGCAAAGTTGTTAGAAAAAGATTGTGTTACAGAAAACTGGTCTGCTGATAACATGAATCACGTTATTTCAGTTGTTTTAGTTTTCTTGATACAGATGTTTTATACAAATACGAAAATATACGTTTACTTTAACGACCTACTTTCTGTCAGATATAGTTTGTATTTTCCATTCTTCCTATGAATTTTACTTTAATAGGAAAAATACTTTAATTTCATTTAGCGTTATCAATAGTGAAGTTATTATTTATGAAGGTTTAAAAACAAAAACGATGAGTTTGAGGCATTAATTTGTTCCGGATCAGCGCGGACATAATTTTGCCGTAACAATGCTGACACGTACGATATTCATGAGCGCATTTTAATTCACCTCACTATTAAGTGCTAATTAACTGTTGTAGGTGTTATGTTATTTAATTATAAAATATATAATACGATTATATCTTGCGTTTACTAGTATTATATGCAACGTCCAATTTTATCACTTAAAAGTTGTATGTTCCTACGAAGATATTTGCACTTGTTAAGCTGTAACATATATAATGCTTTCTTTGTTTAATTATGGCGAATGAATATTATGGAAATTTACGTGTTTTCTAGAGTTTTGTTACGATGTAGAAGCCACAAAAAGCACTTTCGAGGCGAAGTTGCTTTTTCTCATAATTTAAAGCGAGAAAATGTTTCGCATGCATTTCGTGACCGAGTCACGTGCTTGATCGATCGTACCCGAAGGAAGAAAGCGAGCGTCGTTCAAGTGTTTTCTTGACTATATCGTAGCAACAAAAATCTATACTAAAATTTATTAATGTCTTTACACTTCACATATTTTCAAGATTTAAGATTACTGGACATTTTTGATCGAAAGTATCTCATATTCAGGGCAAGTATTAAAAATGACATGTAAATAATGATATATCAGATGAAACGTAAAATGAAGAAGGATAACTAAATGGAAAACGGAAAATGGAAATGAACAGAGAGGATAACTAAAATACGGAAATGAACAGAGAAAATAACTAAAATATATTCTCTTAAATTTATAAAAATATAAAATATTGAATTTTTTATCGGTCATGATACGTATGGCAATCTAGACATAAAACGATAAAATAGCAACGATATATATAAAAAGAAACATAGAGACGATTCTAATATCAACTGATATTCTGGAAATGTGTTATCTGTTTATATTATATTTCTTTAATGCAAACAACTGACAATACATTTATCTTTTTGTTTCAGACAGCATAGCGCTATTTACGGTTCAAAGCGTCGGCAATAATCTGGAAACATTAATCATTCCGGCGTCTCACTGTCGTAAGTGCACTTTGCATGTTTGTTACTTGTTAATAATTTGAAATTAAATTAACTTCCAAGACGAGATCCTCTGTGCGATCGTCTGTATTTCTAAGTGTGTATTTCATGCACATACGGTTTTGATTTAAATTCCTTATTAACGCGACAGACTCGATGACGTGGTTCCGGTGTAATTTTACGCGGTCGATTCGCGATAACACATCGAAATTGCGCCAACAGAAACGAAAGCTGATATCATCGATCCCGTTACCTAGAAATTTACCTACCAGCTCGTTATCGGTTATTATCATACGGAGCGAGTACTCGACGCATGATAAATCAATGACTCGTTCGCCTAGATAAGACTCAGCGTATCGGTTACTCCATATATTTGATTCAGCACTCTTATCGCTATTCCACCACGGATATTGCCACATACGGCGATTAGATGCTTGGTCTTGCGCCCCCAACGTTTCGAAACCGTTCGCGTCGTGAAATATGAGATAGGATGATACATTTTCGATACAGGTCGAATGGTAAACCGATGGCTGACCAGGCGTACGTTGAAAACTATTTGCGCGTGTCATTTCGGGAAATTTCACGCCTGCATTCTGGTCAATAATAAATTGCGCGCAACCATCCTGATGGAATATTATATACTGTAAAAGTTTTTGATTGTGTGATATGTGGAGCGAAGATTTATCTGTGCACTTATTCGACCGCGTTTCAGTATATATCAGATTTAACCAGATTTTGTTACCGAGATGACAATTTCGTCGAATGTACACAGCACAGTGAAAAACGCACATACCAGACTTTCCTGCGTATTTTCAGTTTTACGCCGGTGTACGCCGGTGCTGTGTTCGAGAGAATGCGTATTGCGATTGTTGCGTTCGCAACAATGCTCGCCCGGGCGAACTCGGATGTGACGCGATACTCGCGTTTGTCGCATTTAAAAAAGGATCGATCGAGATCGAACTCTGTCGAAAGTGTTTCGATTGTTTCGAGTCAAAATTCCGGCGTATGGAATACATCTCTCTCAAAGAGACGAGGCAAAGCTGTTAACATGATGAGAGTGTTCGCGCATGCATCTAAACCCCTAGGGGGGATATCTGATGATGTGAATTTGTTCTATTTGTTTCAACTATGTCTGACGTAAGTCGTAAATGCCTAAGGGAGTTTAATGTATTTGTTCGATTCAATCGCTGTTACATCATGAAAATAATAATAGTATATACCGAGCGTAAAAGTCAGTCTTAAGCAAAATTCCTTACTCTGTAGAACAAGCCACCAATTACTTCCACGGTATTCGATGATCGACGTCGGATACAACTGAAACCTGACTGACGGCAAGAATACTAATTCGCAATAATTGACGTCAATTAGGGAGACGTTCGCCGTCAAAGATAAATGGTTGACATTAGTCGTGCCATCTTTCCTGATAGATATAGAAACTTCGAACGCAGTCACACGAGAATGCGATAGCATAGATGTTCATTCGTAGATGTGCATGCATCATATTTAGCGCTAAATGTAGGTATGCTGTATGAATACCTAAATATCCTCTACCCATTTATCTTTCTGTTCACTCCCAATACGAAAATCCGTACAGATTTCGCGGGCTTTGTAGGAACTGTCGGCGTGTCACGCGGCAAATTGTTTAAAATTCTGCGCTTGGTTGGGCGCTGCTGAATTCAAAAGGCCGCCGTGGTAAATTGCCCGGATGCACGCGGCCCGTGTAGCAGCCAGTTGTCGGTCGCGTATGTCCAGAAAATATCGCCACTTCGGAATATTTTGGGATTGCGTACTCGCGCGCTCGCGCGCGAGACGAGACGAGACGAGAGATGGACGGAACGAGTCCCCGGGCTCGCTCGTCCCGGTCGTCGTCGACGCGACGCGCCGGTGCGGCAATTCAACGTGTCCTGAAATTCGCTGTCTAAATTTTACCAGCACGGCCGCGCCCGGAATGTATGCTCTCGCGTTGTGCCTTCGACCGGAAGACTCGCATCGTGTTCCAGAGGCCGTGCCTTGTGTACATAATGTAATTTGCGGACCAAGTTCACATCTCAAACGCATGGATACAGAACGGGCGTTTCACTTTGCGTTTGCATATCTGAAATCCGGTACATTTCGAGTTAATTAATTCGCACGACACTCCGACTCCCGCGGTCATCCGACGGATTGTCGTCTCGTTGTAAATTGATTTTCGCCGACTGTAGAATCGGATTTATTCTTGAAGTTTTTACCTCATTTTTTTAGGCCGTAACATTTGCGGTTACTAATTTATGATAATTCATGCGTCGTAAGCTTCTAATGGACTTAGCATTGTGCTATAGATATAAAGAGGATTTAGAACGAGTTAGCGTCTGAAAAGGCATTCAACGCGAAGTCAGAATCCTATGGGATTCAGTACTAACGCTGGTTGATTACTTTCCCAGACATTCTTAAAGTCTTTCTTCTGCGGTGCAAACTTAACTTTATTAGCAAATACGCTCAATGCGAGAAATTAAATCTAAAGTTAGTGGCGTTACGTTGGTACAACAAATTTGATTTAAAGCTCGATTTAAAGTCGACATTCTCTTGTGTGACGGCTTCGTTAATTAGATTCGTTTCATTATTATTATACTATTTTATATATATAAAAGTGTGTGTGTGTGTGTGTGTGTGTGTGTGTGTGTGTGTGTGTGTGTGTGTGTGTGTGTGTACAATATAATGTTCTAATATAGTAATCTAATATAATCATATTAAGTCTCCATGTATCACGAGAAATTCGTACCTTAAGACCGACAGGATAATTTCGCGACAGTGAAACGATTTAAATCATTTTGATTCATTATTTAATGCTTATTATATCCTAAGATTTATACTAAATATAGACCTATGTTCCGCAAATAGATAATCGTCGATTATTTTACTTCTCCTAAGATTATCCATAAATTGTTTTATAACTATCATAATACTTATTAAATTTCAAGACGAGTTCAAGACGAAATCCTCCGCCAGTTTTGTTTTCGATATTCACACAGATCAAAGAATTTCATGAATCAAGGCAAAGCGCAGAAAAACTGAACAGTTAGTAGAATAATAGACGTGCGAATGTGCCGAGTCGCGGTGCCGATCTCGAAAGAGTCGTCGGGGCGACACGTCGGATATCCCCTTGGAATATCCGGCTGCAACAAATCGCCTAATCAGGTGAATATATGACTGATGGAGAGGTGAAATTGGTTCCTGGCCGCGAGTAAATCTCGCATATGTCAAGGCGGGAGAAGAGTGCCAGGGGGAAAGCCAGAGGAAAAAGAAGGACGCCGGATCGATTTCCTGCGGGGATTTATGCCACTATTTTTTATCCGGCTCACTTGCGAAGACGTCGCACAGTGCGTCATGGCACCAGGGGGGGATGGTGTTTCCCCGCCGGCGTCCGCCGTTTTTCAATTCACGCCTTCGTTTCACTGCGCTTTTGGCACGCGGCTCGAATATCCCGAGACGTTAATGCGACGGAGAACATCGTCGAAAGTTTTAATCAATTCGCTCCGATGACTCTTGGAATTTGGCCACGCGCGCCATACAACTCCGAAACGAAACTTCGCGCCTGTCCGAAAGTGGGCTTTGCCGCGCGAATTAAAAAATGGCTCATTGAGTTGTCGGTGCTCACAGAGCCGTGCGCCGGCCTTTGTGTCGCGGCTCGTTCTAACGGGCGCCGTATTTCCAACGTCAGCGTGAACGGCGCGCGAACGAAGGTTGATGCAGTTAACCTTCGTGCATAAGATCGCGTGAGTTTTTAATGTGATTCTCATGCTACGCGCTAGTTTCCTCATTGAAATTACGGTGGTTTCCATCCCGTCGCGCAACATTCCGAGACATTGCATTAGTCGGGAGAACTTTGCTTTATATTTTCCTGCTTCTTTTATTATTCCGATGCTGCAGTTTTATTGCAGAGTCGGGGAAAATTCTGTGCCTCTTTTTTTTTTTTTTTTTTTTTTTTCTTCATTCATCCATCCGCTCTTTAAACTTTTAATTCTCGTCTGTACTTAAAAGTCTGTTTTTTTACCTAGTCGATTTATTGACCAAGTAAAAATGTTAATTTGAACAACTACCACTTACTGACTTTAATCGCGATTAAACTGATTAAAATTGAGTATTGATGAAGCATATTCCTCCGTGTTGGAACGTAATGTTGTTAAATTTTATCGTAGCATACGCGCGATACTATTTTTTTTTTTTTTTTTTCTTTGAAAACTCGAATATATCACTTGAATACACTCGATATTCGTGACAATTGGTTTTCCTTCTTGTTCCTCGTTCGCGGTAATCGGGTTTACGTTAGCGAGCGCAGTTATTCCGATAACGTTGTATAATAATCGGAATGGTCGATGGTCGATGGTGCTACATAATATGACTGGATCGAGGACGATTAATGAACGGCAAGTCGGTGCCGCATATTCAGATATAATTTCGGCTCGAATTCGCGAGTGGGAACGGCGCTAACAGAGGAAACGCTCTCCGCGGAGGATGCGATTTATCACTCATCGGTGAAAACGGCCGTGACGGTACGTTGCCGCGGTGCCGTATAATTGCGCGTATATTCCACCAAACCCTATGGCTATATACGATCGCCGCCGCGAATCATCGATCGTACGCATCCTCATTTTCCGCACGATTTTAGATTACCATTCGGCGGAGTTTACGGTCCGTCAATAACCTGCGGACGGTGATATTGGAAATTCTCGGTGACGAACGTTATTGCGCCATTGCTCGCTACACTGCTCTTCACCCTCTGCCGTCACTCCACGCACCACAGGACGCCCTCTTGTCCTCCCTCCCCCCCCCCGTCTTTCTGTCTCGCGTTCTCACCCCGTTCCCGCCGTCCTCTCGCCGTATTCTCGTCGCGCTCGAGATATCGCCGACTCGAAGTGTCTTCAATGCGGAAGTTCGCGGTACTTTATCGGGGAGTCCACGTAAATTCTCCCTCGCGCACTCCGATATTCACTCTCTTGCATTGCGCTTAAGTAGCACTACTTGCTGCTGGCGCTGCTGCTACCGCTTGTTTGAGGCTGCATTCTCTTTTCGCGTTCTCGTTTTTTTTCCCCCCGTTCTTTCGCGTCTTTTTTCCGAGCTCGCGGCCGTTGCTGCAAGTTTAT
Organism: Pogonomyrmex barbatus; assembly: GCF_055798465.1. Lineage (NCBI taxonomy): Eukaryota > Metazoa > Arthropoda > Insecta > Hymenoptera > Formicidae > Pogonomyrmex > Pogonomyrmex barbatus. The sequence continues at coordinate 3,046,981 of NW_028297099.1, read as the reverse complement.
GATTCGCACATCCGACGAAAAAAATCGCGTTATCTCGGGGAACACGAGCGAAATCCCGCCAACGTGATTCTTTTTCCTTCGCGGAGATTACAGCGAGTCACTCTTATGCGCGAGCGTGCGACACACATTAATCTTCGCGGAACGATGCACCGCGCTGAAGGAAAAGATCAAAGGTTCAAAAAATTGTTTGCCCGTCCTGGAAGGGAACAAACTTTTCTCTTTTGTTACACATACATACCTACACACCCATATGCGTGAGCTAGCGTTAATGATTTCAAAGTATAGCCAGAAAACGTGCGTCGAATACGTAAAATCGTGGATGTCAATAACAGGGTCGCGCGGGATAAATATGTGACACAATTTAAAATCGCGAGATATTTCCATTTTTTTGTGCATTTCGCGCATCGATTTTTGGTATGTTTGTTAAATAAATTATTACATTTTTTACTACTTTCAAATCTTTATAAGAATTATTTTTATAATATATTGACTTAACTCGCGGCGATGATATTTTGAAATTGGCATCTCAATGTAATGTATGATCCTTAAATACCATACTCTTTTCTCACTAGCTCGGCTGCTCCTTAACGCTTGCAATGGATGGCTCGATAAAGCACCTATGTATTTTACCCTAACACGTGTATCGACTTTCGCGCGAGATAATGGAGAATGGAAGTCGGGGAACAACGGCAAGCGTTTTCGAACGTAACCATTTCGTTTAATTGCCTCCATTTCGTTTAACGATCAATACGAGTTGGTGTGATGTTTTGAGTGGCTACTCAACTCTGGCTCCTCAGTAAAATTGTTTTCGTGGCATAAATTGCAATGGTCTATTATCTAATCGCCGATATTAACGGACGAACAACAGCGAATTTTTTTTTTCCAGTGAGGTATCTTTTCATTATAATATTTGCTTGACTTTAAGGGAAGAAAGAAGTTGGAATGCAGAATATGTTTTAGAATCACATAAAATATTTTTAAAAACCAAAACTTTAAAAAATCAATATGATTCATAGAGTTTTGTCTCTCTCTCTCTTAAAAAAGTTTCCGGGACTTTGTGCATTACTCTCGCTGTAAATTTTTAATTTTGAATATTACCGCGTCTTATCTAAATAACTCTCATTTTCGTTAAACAACTTTTGCACTACTTGGCCGGAACTTCTTCTGTTTAAGTTCTTTATTATTACGGACAGTGAACTCTACTCGATTACATGATGCGCGCGCGCGCGCGCGGTTGCTGTTATTAACTTTCCGAGAACATTAATCGACCACGTCTCCGCTCCATCCTGTCTATTACTTTATCTCCACGTAACTGTTGCTTGGATCATTGGATAGGATTATTCCTCGAAGGCTCATCGTCGTCCATACATCTTGTTATCAAACCCATTGGGATAACCTGTCGTCTGTGAAATCGATCCGCGTATTGATGATGACGCGATGTTTGCAATCGGTAATTCGAGAAGACGATACCCTTTGTAAATGACGCGCTCTGCTGCACCGCCAAACATCTGTACCAAGCCGACTTCTCGTTTTTCACAATCGACATATTGTCTCCATCTGCGACGAGGAAAGAATGTTAGAAAGTTTTCTTTGACGACTTCACGTGTTAGCTGTCGCTATAGGCACTTCTACGCGCTTTTACGTGAAAGAGAAACGGATCGAACAAAGAAGTACATTTCAAGTCCAGTTCTTTCAAATTTTTCTGTAGGATATTCTAGAGATCCGTCGGATATATCTTTAGAGTATGTACGATTTGTTAATAAAACTAGATTGCATTTGAATTATAATTTAAATCTTTTTGAAGCTTCATTTATGCATTAAATTTATCTTAAAAACGATAAATTTTATGCGAGCGTAGCTGTTGCATGACGGTCGACTAAAAGAGAATATTTTGCGGCGATATTGCGCGGATTAAAGTTTCTCATATTCCTCGTTATTATGTTCACACAAAACTGCTCTTACGTTTCTACTGCTGTCAAATTAATTAAAGAGATCTCGATGTCTATAAAACAATAGAAATCCTTATTTTTTTATTAAAGTGGCTATTCCATTACGCACTTATTATGTAAAAATAAAATCCGTTTTGTTGTTCCGATTGTTCCGTTTTACGAATGTATGAAAAAATAAGCCTGCTTGAAATCCGAGGTCCCCAGGTATTTTTGACACACGAAAAATATTGAAATATTTAAAATTGAAATAGGATCCTGAAATTGCAGTTAACGAGGTTTTCCAAATTGAATATCTTTGCCTTCTCAAATAAATGACTTTTATGTATATTACAACGCTTACACTTTATTGCGATCTTCGTAACAGATATCAAGCAGGATATTCGTGGAGCGCGACCTATTATAGATAGAGTGAATTTTACTCAAGTTTCGTAAGTATCTGTTCTTCGTTTCTCTGACGCCTGTCGTAAATTTCCTGGCCTCCTGGGATCTTCGTTAGGGATTTAGTAGGCAACACGGGTCGAATTTCGGAATTGTTCGATACGCCAAATTTTGAAGTGCCAAGACAAAGAACGCATAAATATTGTAATCCGACCGATATATTGCAACATGCATATTCACATACCCCAAATCCACTACGTATGAAATAACGTTTACCACTTTAATTGCATATTTCCCGAACGAAGCGGCGGATGATTTTGATATCGGATCTTTAATACGCAAAATAGAAATTTCATCTTCAAGCTTGAGAATTGAAATTTGTCGCTTAACACTTTAATTGCAGGAAGGAGTGAAAAAAGGAATTATCTGGTGTTACATACCAGTGGCGAAATTGCTCGCTCTCTCTCTCTCTCTCTCTCTCTCTCTCTCTCTCTCTCTCTCTCTCTCTCTCTCTCTCTCTCTCTCTCTCTCTCTCTCTCTCACTCTTTCCGTTAGACAACTACTCTGCCATTTAAACTCAGTTTCGTACGCAGTGTCCTATTCAAGTAATAATTTCGCATTCAAGCAATTAGCCGCGCTCTGCTAAAATAATATGCGCAATTAAGTAAGGATGAACCTCTTTAGAGCAGAAGGGACTCCCGTTTAGAAAATAATGTCGACGCAGCGAGATTTAACGTCGCCTACTGTCGACTTCCGCATGCGCGGGGTTGTTCTAATTACAATGTTATAATTTGCTTGGCTTTAACATTTATGAGCTGTCGCAATAATTTACTATTTGTCGCATGTCGCATCTACGTATATTAACCTGCGCTTGTTGATAATAGAATAATACGATGAGTAGCAATAAATAATAGGTCTGTAAACGTAAATAATTTAGAACGCAATAAGCGCGTGCACTAGAATGGTAATCAGACAACAGAAACATGCATTTATCGAAATAATTTATACGTGTATAATGCGATAACACGGCATGCTTTATGTACTATAGCGATGATATTACTTCGTATCAAGCTATGCATTGAAGGTTGACATTGCATTGTGATTGTGCATTGGACTGATTCAGCTTTACCCAATAAGGATAAAACTGATTAAACCTCAATAATCAAATCTTGATCTCCCACATTTAATCATAATACAATATCGCTGCGAAATCTGATATCCGAAATCCGAAGATTGTAAAATTATGATTTTTGTAGGATACCTAAGTTAATATCTTTTATTAAATATTCATTTCTTATTAAAGATTGAATAAGCGCTAAATTTATTGATAATTAAAATTCTAGAAAAATATTTATTATGCATTAATATATGGTAAATGACCATTGATACGAATTTAATTATATTAATCGAGATGACTTTTCGAGTGTTCTCTTGTTGATACTCATCTTAGGTGCCGACACGATGCTCTTCACGCGATAACAGCTTTTGCATGAAGACAATAGCTGATCTCCGTCCCAGCGGAGAATCTGTTTCTCTCGGTGTGTCGGCACAAATTGGTTTCCTCGAAGAAGTAATTTCGAGCGGCAAAGTGGACCGATGTCTCCACGGAACCGTACCTAATGAAGTGAGCACGGGGAGAACAAGTTACAGACACAGGGTTAGCTAAAAAGAGAGGAACTACAGCGAGAAACAAGCAACAGCAGATAACGAGTCAGCCATGAATTCCTTTGTCGGCAAAGAAGTTTGGCGACTTTCTGATTTCCACCACACTGTTCACGATCTCCTCATCGTCACTCTATGCATACACATGCGGAAGCGCGTTTCGGTGTGGTGTGTGCAGAAGACGTCTTTTCTAGGGACCCCACCGCCTCACGTATATATCTGCCTCGCGTATTTGGGGCACACGCGAACGCGAGTTCGATCGTCACGCACACATACGCCGGGACAGTTATTCTCGAGCGACCATAGCCGAGGAAACCGAGAAATATTTTTCCCGAACGTGACAGTTCGGGTATCCCGGGCTGATCGTTCGATGCTTATGTAGCGGTTCTCCGTCAGCTGTGCACCTCCGTCGTCCGCGCTTCCTCGCTTCTGCTTTCCATATCGCTCGTCCGGATCACCAATACGCTAAGGTTACATACACCCTTACTTTCGGTTAAGTTGCAGTGGTGAACTATCTCTTTCGTGGAGAAACGGAAATCGCGTTGCGCCGTTTATCGCGGAACGTTTATCACAAAAAAAGTCTTTGGTAAGTAGATAAATTTTTAAACGTTAGACAGGATAATTCTTATCTTATCTTCCTTATCCTTTTTTTCAAAACATTAATACGTTTGAGTAGACAGAAGTAGAATATACTCTCAAAACTTTACCATTGATATTTCAAAGAGAGAGAGAGAGAGAGATGGCCTTATTCTCTCAATGGATGCTTTTTATAGCACATATAATATTATTGACGATTTTTATAATTTAATTAACAATTGTATTTTCCAAACATAATTGGAAAATAATCTAAATAATGTTTTATTCAAGGTAGAATGAATAATGCTATTTATATACTATTATTATGATTGCGAATCAGACCCTTGATCACGTTTGTAAAAGGATCTATTTGTGAACGGCTAGGAGCTGTTTAAACCGGTCTTTGAACAAAAACGCGCATCACGCGTGACTCAGCATCGAAAGAACGGGACGTCGAGTTCACGTAGCGGAAATAGCCTGCAGACGTCGACGTTGAATCACTACCTAGTAATTGAGTCTCGAGAGACTCGTATGTACGTGATAAGCATGCTATTTCTGGATTAGATGATTGCCATTTATTACGCACGGGTTCACCAATAATTGTTCTTCCGCACGCTACTATTTGTTGCCGATCTTCTTTGTCACCTTCTTTCTTCTTCAACATCCGTTCGCTATTTTTCCACCTGCGAATCTCACGAGCGTATATGAAGACCGCAGATTGGAATACCTGAGTCCTTGAGGAAAAATATCACGCGGTATGTATATTTAAGCGCGACTCCGATTCTCATGCCCGTTTCTCTTAATCTTACAAATGGGCAATGATTCCACTAGGCATCCCCTCACCATTTGTCATCTTGCCGGAACTGTCTGCCGAGGGAAAATATCGTGCATTCTTAACAATGGAAGTTTCTCTTAATGCTTAATTACTTTTTGCTCTTAGACATTTATGAAAATTACTTAAAGGCACGGATATATCATGAAATTAAATTGGAAAATATTTATAACAAAAGAATTAGATGGGTTAATATTCTGCAAATAGCGCATACAAAAATATGCGCGTACAAAATTGCGTGATTCGTTAATATTTAATTCTATAACATAAGAATAAACACTATAACATAAGAATATTCCGTTAGAAGATCGTCTATCGCGCTCGATATTTTTCTCATGATCTTAGAATAAAAAGCTATAAATATACATTTGATTTTATATGACTGTTTTTATTAATTCAAAATAAAAAATGAGAGTGTTTTCTAGCGTACGAAGATTATAAAAGCTAAACGAAAAATGTGTAGGACCATAGTAAATCACCAGTGCAACGCATTGGTTTGTGCCACTACTGTCCTGGTAGACCATTAATCATCATATGTCCGCAAGGTATTGTTCGAATTTTCTGTTTTAAAAAAGTACAAAAGAGAGGAAGACGAGGAAAGGGGAAGCGCTATCTCCTGGATATCTACAATTCCTTCTTAATTATAAAACGTCAGTCCGTTTCTCTCAGTGAGTCGCTCGTTTACATCGGTCGAAGCTGTGAGCAAGTTCCGAATTGGGAGTTATGCACCATCTTCCGGTGCCAGTAGGACCGTAATTTTCTTTCCTCTCCCTTTTACGCTTACTCATTCAGCATATCGAAGTTTTAATGAATTGGAAGAAAGAGTTTACAAAGCCGTAAAATTAATACCGTTGTCTTGAATTTTAAAACAGTGACGTGACGTAGCGGCTTCCATCATTTGTAGCTATTTCCACGGTCGCGAAGTGGTAACTTTCTCAAGTTACCGCCGTATAGCTAATTTAGTTGAATATTCAAAGACCACTTACTAAGTAGCTTGTCCACTCGATACCGATCTCGGGATTCTCCGATATTTCAAGATACGTAAATTATATAAAAGAATAATTCTTTCTCTTTTAAAGTGTATTATATATTTAGCAATTTATATCATTCTAGATGTTAAATATGCTAGCGGAAAAATTAATGTGTCAATACTGTCAATACTGAATATTCTCTGTGAAAATATCATTTTGTATAATAGATAAGTGAATTATCCTAGTTCTTAAATATTAGAATATGTCTCAATAACTATGGAAACAGGAAAATGAAATGTGATGTGTTTTGTAGTTATTTTTTGAGTGACACTGCATTTATTTTTGTTTTTCTATTCTGAATTGAATTGATGTTATGTTTATTGCAGAAATGTGTCGTAAAAGCACAACAGATATATTCTGATCGTTCTCGCTCATTTTGTATCCGATAATTTCAATCATGGACAGTCTGTGTGCAGCTTTGGGGATGCATTCCAATCACCTATATTCCCCTTGAGTGTAACATTTCGAACGGAGGGGATGGAAGCAGCTGCGTCTGTGCATTTCTAGTAATCCCGCAAGGAAGGGCCGTGTACAAACCCGAGATCAGTAGCGTGTACACGTTCGTGAGTTACGGAGCACGCGATAATTGACTTACATTACAATGCAAATTACCGCCGTCACGTTACAGTAAAATACCATTCCAATTCTTACGGTAGCTACTTTTCATGCATTCAACTGCAGCCGTTGCAATTAAGGCCGCTACAACAGAGGTCTCTTGTCCAGATTCCGCGCGTTGCAACTTTCCGAGCTTTTTCATTGAAAATAACAGTCTCGTTACCTCACCCGCTAAATCATACATTTAATGAAATGCACAAATGCCAGGATTATCGATGAAAAACGCGCGCGATATTGCGTGTAAGCAGATATGGGAACGATGATTTACCGCCAACGCCGGCGCTTATTCACAGCTGCGTCATATTCGAGAGTGTTTTAATTGCCTCGCGTGTCTAATGTAAAGTCGTGCCAAATTTTACGCCGCTTTAGTCGCCTATCCGCCCCCCCCCCTCCCCTCCCGGATTTCGCCCTCTCCTACCGTCTCTCACGTACCGGTCTCGTGCGGGCACGTGATCTACCTGAAAATGAGGCGTCGCATACTGACCACGGAAAAATATCGGTGCACTTTGGTAAGCTTTAAACGTTCTTTCGACTTTCCACTCCGCCACGGTCGATACAATTAAACTCACCACCATGGTAGATCCATGAAATAAACTCTTTGGCAGCAGGTCGGTAAATCGCCTCTGTCTCATTTTTTTCTCGCTATTATATAGAAAGCCCGAGGCGAAAGGAATAAATGCAGACTCCCAAGCGTTTTCGTATTCGTTAAAAATCCTATATACAGATCGACGATTAACACCTGCAATACTATATGAGAATTCTACGAGCGCGAAATAATGCAAAAGAGATATCGGATCCCGGGAGAAATCTTTGCATGCATCGTTAATGATCCGTGTCTGTTGTACTTTACCTGTCGGAAAGTTAGGTGCACATTCAGCCTGACATTGCGTCTCGAGTTCGTGGATACGGAGAATCTTGCGGTATATCTACCGAGTAATATTTTATGCGACCCCGCTAGGAAATCACGGACGAGTTGAAGGCAATTTTCTTCGCGCAGTTGTGCTGCAATTTTATTTTCTGATTGACATGAATTTTTCTTTTCATGAAAACTGATATGCAAATCTTTGTTCTTTAATCATGAATGGGGAGGAAGGATTTGATGAATTGGTTCATAATCATTTGCTTAATCATTTTATAATTATTTGTTACAAACACTAATGTATTATAATGTCTCTAACAACAAACGTAATGAAACGATATCACATTCAGCTCTTAAACATCTTCTTAAACTCACATTTGCATAATGAAATTCTATTACTTCGAAGTGGTGGTTATAATTTTTATTGTCAGAAACGAAGTTAGTTACCGAATTAAACAGGGGATGCTTAATAAAGCTTTGTTTCTTTATTCGCATCAATTAATACTTCCATTTATTTGCAGCTGTAGCGTACATTATTCTAAGTAAGCAGAGACTGTGTTCTGCAATCTTCAACTTTACAATTTCCAAGTTTTGGTCTTACAATAGTGTTTCCGACGTACAATAATTCATTACCACGCTAGCCGTAATTTCCCTGAGTTTTAGCGTGAAATACGGAGTAACAAAAACCATAACTTTGTACGTTAGTATTCCGCCGTACCGAGAATTGTTATAAAGCTTTTAACAATAAGATAGAATTTCTCGTGACAATAGGAACAGTCTTTTCTGAAAATTTTAGTAAATCTGGTTTGGATTTACATTTATATTTAATTCATGATTTTCTAGAAGTCAAACGTATAATTCGAGTCTGATTGATATCAGTTATCGAGATTAGCGGATTAATTCAAATCAAACGTTAATGAAATAGTTTCTTCTATAATCGTACAAAATTCAACAAGTTTTTGGAACGCTTGTATTGTTTAATTTCCTGTTTGCATCAAAAACACCGTTAAATGCTTTGTAAACATTCGATAACAGCATCGAATGGCATCGAATGACAATATCATCAAATACACAGTAGAACAGCCGCCGATACAACGTAATAGTGAAGAGGCAAACTGCGATCGTTACGCTCGTTTGCCTTGAACTACATCGCATCGGCAGGTTCGCAAACGTTTTGCACCTATGTAAAATTAGGATCGTCATGCTCACACATTGTAAGTGTAAATAAATTGAAACAAATTTTCTGCATGAGAAACATGTTGAAAGCACTCCATTCGATCGTTCCACTACAAGCAGTTGATTGGGAAGCGTTAATTAATTCCTGGTCTAGATATTCAACGGTTTCGCCAGTACGCGTAAAATAATTGATATTTTCGTGCTCTTTGCAATCAATATCAATTTGCTATCTGTAGTCTATCTGACTGTTAAATTGCTTATTAAATAAGTTGCGATAAAGCTGAAATACTGTAGCATGCGAAAAAAACCTTTTCTATCGGTCTAAATTTAAAACGATTGCTTCGGTCACCGTTTTGGTACTACTATATTGACATTTTTTTTTTTATTCTCTGCGATAAAATCAATCATTTTTGTTGAAGCTATCGGTAAATAGGTGAAGTACATATCTATCCTTTAATTATCGGTCATCGATCATTGGTGCTGTATATTGTTATAGATTTTTGCGTTCTATATCTTTAATTGCTTTGTGTGCCATACGGAAACGTGTCCGTCCGATTGTTTCCTCGGCGCCTATTCATTTTTTTCCATTTAACTGAGAATTTTGCCCGGAGCGCTGCCGCATCCATGAATATTGACGATCGAAAGGGTCGATTCATATTCTCGATTCTAATCAGGACCCGTGACTCTCCATTTTTCATCCGTTATCAGCGCCATATAAATTCTGCCCTCTCCCCCCCTGCTCTCCTCTCCTCTATCCGCTTCCACGTTCCCCTTCATTCTATTCTTTTGCTTCATCTTCCCTCTTGGAGCGAAAGATAGGTAGCGTGAAAGACTGTCTATTTAAGATCTCTCTCCCTAACGATCTGACGCATCATCGTATCTGCTGCCAATAAATGTAACGACGACACGCGAACAACCCCGAGTATCGTTTTCTTCGGTTACGAGAAACACCCTCAAACACGCGTCTGTCTAGCCATTTACTCTCTTTCCTTCTCCTGTTCGTCATCGCGCCGACACCGGCGATACACTGACGAGTCTTCCTTTCTCTTTCCCTCTTTTTCCGTACCCCTTGTCATCTCTGCTCGTTCCATTCCAGACTTTATCGCCCTTATTCGCTACCGTCACGGCGATAACGTCGTCGTCGCTACCGTCACGGTCGCTTCCCCTGTGTAAGAATTCGATCGGAAGCCCGCCCCGGTCTCTCCCCGTTTCCGGCGTTACCGACCCTCGCGTGAGACCAAAACAGATCGCGGAATCGCGACTATTCCGAAAAGAGAGACCTTCGCTACACGAAATGACGTGCTCGACCCGAAATGTACGCCGCGTCGTCGCCCCGTCTCGTGTACGCGCCGAATCTCACAGAGGCCATTAGGCAGCTAAATGATTAATCGAGCATACGAGGTACACGGCAAGGTTGCGCGCTTCTACATGTTACGAACGCGGCGAGCGAGGTCGCCGGATAAATTACCATTTCCATGCCAGACACCCCCGCGTTGTCCGCGCGAGATTAGAAATGGGCGGTATGGCCGGCTCGCGAGAGCTTCCCCATCGTGTAAAGCCCGAAAAGTTTATTTTATTAATAGCAATCTCTTCGCGATAGCACACGGCACAAATCCCTATATCTTACTATTTAAAGCTGACATTTTATGCATTTTGGGATATTTTAATCAGGAAAGATGAAAGCACAACTTGTACATCAGCTCGGTAAATATAGAAACGGATATGTATGAGAAATGGATATGTATGGAAGTTCATCTTCGATGAAATATAGATTGCGTTCGTACCAAGTTTTTCCGTCACTTTGGCTCTCGTGTTACGAGCAGACCGTATTTATCGGACGTGTTGGTTTTATCGTGCATGATCAAACGTCTTTCATTTTTAGAATGGTAACTTTGCGAGCCCGACATGTCTCGGTACTCGGTATTGTGTGACTCTACTGCGTGTGAACTGCTGGCATTTTCAACTTCGTATAAATAAGTGTCGTGAAATATTTAACAGTCCAATACCGCACCGTAAAATATCGCCGCGATCTATCCACCTTCTCGATATACGATACGGTTATCGAGTGACAGTTCGTTCTACATTCTAAGAGGATCGCGAAGAAATTTTTGTTCGCGAGTGTAGAGTAGGAACTCCTTGATAAAGACTACGAGATTTCTATCTCGGAAGGGCGGTGCACCGCGCGCTCTCGTGCCCGCGGCGATATATCCATTTGTCTGCTATGTGTTCGAAAACGTGACACGTAGTGTAATCGGGCAAATACACGCGATCACGCGTGTCCGCCGTCCAGTCAGGTGCAGTCAACCTTCGGGCCGACTCCATACACGTATCGAGAACGGAATACCATCTGTTTGCGCCCTACGATCGAGTCGGTGCCTGATAAATGGACCCACGTTCGATACGATTCCGCAGCGAGAGAACTTATTGCGCGTCGTGCCATCCCCTGCATATTCCGTAGTCTAATGCCGCGTTCACATTCATGGAGGAATATAAAGCCCACGTATATAGAATCGACATCCACCTTTGGCGCTGCCGCTCAATAATATGCGCATCGTCCAAGTGGACCGGTAATAACATCACGCTCTCGCATTCAGAATATCGTAACAATAATATCCCGACGAAGGCGGTCGAAGTCGCTGATGCGAGAGTGGCGGCGTAATAACGAAAACTATATAGCCTCTATAATACCGATGCGCTTAACGATAAGTGTTCTCTCTCTCTCTCTCTCTCTCTCTCTCTCTCTCTCTCTCTCTCTCTCTCTCCTCCCCTCTTTCCCTCTCTTTATACTTTACTATCACCACTGTACAATCTAGATACGTAGCGTCATTACGCTAAAATATCGCTTATATCAGATCCGTAGTCTCGGCGTAACTGTTTCACGCGATCGGAATATTCGACAAGGGTGATGGTGAAACGCATTTCTCGCCTTGCTTCTTATACCGGCGCGGCAGGGCTTTGCCGAACAATTCTGTGATTTATCGTAACTCTCTCGTCGTCGCTCTACCATCATTAATATCGTCGTGTAGAGTTCTCCGAGAGACCCCGCAGTAGTAATCCACTTAAAACAATTTATCGGGAGATTGCGAGCGGAGTTTACCGTATCCGATGCGGCGGAGGCTTTACGGCGCGTGTGTATGTTCATGCGTATACGTGCGCGTGCGTTGCACGTTTAACGATATCGTATAATTTATATGCGCGTCTTGAGATCATAACTCACTCCGTCGCATATAGGGATGATACCGAAATCGAAGTTGAAATAACGGTAATTTCCGCGAGTTTTCCGCCATTGATCCGCAGGAATAACTCGTTTATCATTTTTTTTTTTTTTAAATTACCATTGTTTAATAGCTCATATATTACGATAGGATTAAAAGAAAGTGGGTCTTTCGCCGTTGATTACTTTGCAAATTAACATATCATGGATAGCTTATTATGGCCAGATTATATGCAAAATTTCTTTAATCGATCGCGTTCATTATAAATTCTTTGCGATATAAATTCTTTTACCATACCGCATGGAAGTTTCGGTCGGAAAAACTTCTGACGTGTCTATCGCAACATTGGACTTGCGCGATTATCCGTAAAAAAGAAAAAAAGCGTGCGTTTTGTATTTCGGAGCACCCTTCAGATTAATCAGAATCTGCGCACTCAGCGCGTACGATAGTTTAAACAGCTGCACTGGATTGGTACAATTTTCTGTTTGCCCATCTTGCTGCGTAAACTGCGTTACTGTCGCTGTATTCACCGACGCATTATCGATGTTCATGCTGAATTGTATCAGATTATTCCTCGAATCTGGCTGCTGTCCGATATTTCTGCCGTCTATTTCGATTTCCCGAGTGCTAGTTTCAATGCTGTTCTCAGGTAAATGAATTAAAACTATCGCGTGACTGTACGGCGAACAAAAGGGCAACGGCAATCCCGAACGGCTTACGTCCCGTGCATAATTTCGCGTTTTGTTTCAGCATGGCACAAAAGTGACACCGCCGGTGCATATTTAATTCAAGTATTCCGAAACAAGAGGCATTCCGCCTCGTGCGCGTTCAAACAGCGAGCGAGACGAGAAACAACGAGCGCGAACGCGCTACATTAAGCTGCATCTCGCCGGCTGTCTGCATCGGGAGCACACGACCTAATACAAGTATTGTTATTAGATGCGTTGCTGGGGCGTGGTATTGCACGAATTTCAGCATTGCTTTGGTTTCCGTCTCTACCGTAATTTCCTTTGCCCTCCGCCGCGCGCGCCGGGAGAAGACCCGTCTGGCCGACGATTTCCACACATGGAAACGGGCCACGAAAGGGATCCTCACGGCGACTCGGTACGACCCGTTTGAAATTCGTGGATTTGGGCCAATTTTACTTCCTCTCTCGTGCAACAAGGCGGACCCTCATCACCCCGGGTCACGTATCTCGCTTTCCCACGGAATGTATACCGCCTGTCTTACGTCGTTGCATTTATTTGTTTACATTTTCCGCGGACTTGTTAGCAGCCGCTCGTGAAAAAGATGAATCAACGATGTGTTTCCTCGAGAGACAAATTCATAAAAAAAAAAAATCAATTCGATATATGTCACTTTTTTATTCTTTCTTTTTTCTTCTTTTTTTTTCGTGTACATTCCTCGGCAAGAATTCGTACGCTAATGAAAACGAGTTACAAAGCGAATTCTGTTCAGTGACCCGATTCAAACTACCTTGCTCTGTATAACAGATTTTGCACGATCAACTGAAGTCGATTTAAACCCCTATTTCCATTGTAGCGAGAAATTTGCATACACACAAGCGTATTAATCACATTTAAAGGACAAAATAATTTCGCAGATAATTCATTATTAGCACGCTTTGGCGACGGCCGACTCGCCAGTATAGGTGAGTCACGCGGCGCGAATAGATAATGAGAGACCGAGGTAAAGCATCATTGCGTTTTAATTTGATTCCACGCTCGTTACGTCGTTTGTCGTTTATGCACAGAACAGATCGCTCAACACTTAGCGGGCGCACGAATTACTCACGCGCCAGGAATATCAATGTCACTTGCCGGTGGACGGATTATATACCTAACTGAATCCAGTTGTCGATTCCGCGCGTTCCGCTCTATAAGATGGGTAATTGACGGAGCGACGTGAATCGATAATATGCGCGAAATATCGAATCGATAATATACCCCCCTCCCTCTCAGTCTGGTTTCGAAACGCAATAGATATCCCCGACGTTCGGATCACGGTCCGTTTGGGTAACACGTCTTTTTTGCCTCCCTTCCTGCCGCTGCAATTCCGACCGGCCGTTTCGTCACCGTTTCCCTTCGTTCTCTCCCCCGACGCTTTCTCTTCTATTATCTCGATATACGTAGATATATGCGGCGCAATGCTTACTGTTACAAAGGGTCAGGCCATTTAGATATCGATTTGCAATTTCGTCGGCAATTACGCAAGGCGCGGAATATGTTCGTACAGATTAGATCAGATTAAATGAATATTTACGAGACGTGGACGCAACACGAACGTTCACCCCCGTCCCGCCGGTCCCGTGTACGTGTAACACGGTATTTTTAAATATGAATTACGACGCCTTTCCCTCGTTATTCAATATCAAGGCAATAACACGCCGTTAATATCGGTAACATTTCGTCCGTTAATTGTCCACGCAAGGCGGAACAGAATGTTCACGATCCTTTAAAACATTCCGGGCTATTTTAGAAAACTTGCAAGCTGTCAAGCGCTCGTATACTCTTCGCGAAAGTTAAAAAGTCATTCGAGTTAGAGAAAACGGCGGAATAAAAGCGGTTGCTATTATTCGCATGAAATGTCTTTGTGCGCCATCAAATGGTTCTCGGAGAGAGAGAGAGAGAGAGAGAGAGAGAGAGAGAGAGAGAGAGAGAGAGGGGGGAGGAGAGGAGAGACATGGTTCTCGACATGTATTTGTCGGACGCGTACAATGCGTTCGCTTTTACGAAGCGACTCTGGTTGTCCTTGGAACTTTTTAAGACCAGATTATAGATCGGTAAGGATAATACTCCTGGACCCACCGTATGACTTATATTCTTCTACCGTATGCCGCGCACGTAAAACGCACAGGTACGAAACTAATCTGCGATAAATTTCGGCCCGAGCGTCGTTACGCTGTTTACGATCGGGAAGATTCCATCGGTGAACTTTTGATTGTCGTAAAATATGGTGCACCTCACTCCTGTGCTCAACTCCCGCACGACGACTGCGTCGCGCAAAGTAGGTAGAGTAGACTGTCGATATTGAACGACCATTTCGGTGGTACGGCTGGGAGGAGGATCTACGTTTTCAATTTTATCTCTCGAGCGATACTTCGATAAACTCTTTTATTGGCCACCCAAGCCCCCGATGGGAAGGAGAGGGTGGGAGGGGAGGGGGGGAATTGTTGCAGTATCGTGCAGATCGCGCTTTCCCTCTCTCGCTTTTCTTCGGGAAAGCGAGATGGTTAAGTTAATAACTTGGTAATTAGATAAAAATGATAGGAGACGTCGGTATATTGGATACTAGCATCGTGCAAATGCAATTAGCTGCAGTATCGTGCGGAGAGTTAGTAGACTATACAAAATGCTCCATCAATATCGTATTTCTGTCAATAAAAGGTTCTCCATCGCGTACTTGGCGATGTTTACTTCGGAAAAATAGAACAGCACGGCTTTTTTCTGTCAATTTCTTTCTCATTTGGTTTTAAATGTCAAAATATAATGGGCTTCACTTCGACGGAAATGCGATTTTGCTAAACGGTATGAATTCGATGCGATTAATAAATACTTTCATTTCTACCATTTATTATATTAGGTATTGTTACGCTCGCAAATGAAGATTTATATCGGATCGCGACGTCAGCCAGCGCGTAGTGACACGGTCGGTCGTTTCCCCGAAAATAAGCGTTTGGAAGTCCCGATGGGCACACACAACAAACTGCAAGACAAAATCCGTGAGAGATCCGTGCCTCAATTAAAATTTACTTGCCGCGGGCTTGGCATTGCCGTAGTAAGCACGTGCGTGACCGGCTTCACTGATATCTAATGTCAATCCGGAGTGTTGTTTCGAACATAGTGCAGTCCCAACTAACAACACCGTCCGCCATGGTGGCAGTCGCACGAGAGCACCTTTCGATCGCCCGCACGGGCAAACGCGGCACGTGATTTCGATACACATACACACATTGAGCGTACACACGTGCACACACACACACACACACACACACACGCGCGCGCGCGCGCGCGCGCGCGCATATGTGCAAGCAACATTAGGATGAGGATCGATAACCTTTTCGAGGATTTCCTCGATTGCGATTCTAACGATTGTCACTTGTACGTCCCCCTCGCCTATCTCATCCATTCAAGCGCCGGTTGCCACAAATTAGCATTTTACGATGCGACCGAAAGGACAATGGGGTTTGCGTTAAATTCGGTGGAAGAAGCGTAAAGTGGAAGGGCCATTACTGCGATCGGGGAAATCTCGGCTGAGTGCTTCATTTAAAATCGAGCGATCCCATGTTTATGGAGCGCGAAGGAGAGGATGGAGAAAGAGAGAAAGGGGGGGAGGAGAGGTAGCAAGGGAAAGAAAAAGAGAAAGCAACCTATTCCATCAGAACTCATTCTTAATCGAACCGATTCTTTTAAGAAATCATATTCGATAATCATAGACTCGCTATATCAAAAGTTACCTTTCTCTTTATGTGAATATTTAAAGAATAATCTTTTTTTAAAACGTTTCTTTTTAGATTTTCTCTCTCTCTCTCTCTCTCTCTCATATATATATATAGAGAGAGACGTTTGAAATGTAATTCTTAAAATATAATAATTCTGAGAGAAAGATAAAATATAGAAACAAGTGTTTGAAAGAATAGAGTTTAATAAATTTTTAAATAACTTTCTTATATGCAAGTGAAATCATATTTGATTTTTGCACGTATAAAGATAATTTAATATTTGAGCGCAAAAATTTTGACTTTTATATTTTGAGATATCGAATTATCGAACACTTTTGTGTTCTACGTATCGCTCTGCAA
Organism: Pogonomyrmex barbatus; assembly: GCF_055798465.1. Lineage (NCBI taxonomy): Eukaryota > Metazoa > Arthropoda > Insecta > Hymenoptera > Formicidae > Pogonomyrmex > Pogonomyrmex barbatus. The sequence continues at coordinate 3,029,887 of NW_028297099.1, read as the reverse complement.
TGTAAGCTTCTCTTGACATCGGTCAATGAAATTCGAAGCTATTCAATGATTGGACAGTGCGGTCATGAAACTGACTATGGCATGAAATCATTAAGCGAGATCTCGCATCAGAAATAGGGTGCGATTTGTCCGATGACACAATCCTCTTCCCGATGAACTAGATGCGACAGAAATTCGGTATTTGCGTAGGGACGAGTCTGAAATTCCTGCCTTGCCTATGCTTCGTGATAGATGCGCGCGCGCGCGCGCGCGCGATTCATATGTCGTAATGCAAGTAAAGCAGCATCAAGTATATTGAACGATGAATATGTTGTCGCGTCTGATATCAGTAGATAGCATTACATACGCTCCGTCGCATTCTACCCTTTTGTAAGCAGAATCCTTTGAATTCTCCTTGAGATGCAATAATCCCGAGAATTTTCTCACAACATGCACGTGTTGTTTCATTTTACGCGTTCTTGGAACGTATTCTACTTTGTATTTTTATCGTATTGAATTTGTTAAATAACCCTCTGTGCCGTGTTATTCAAAAACATATTTTGCCAATTTTTAATCACGAAGTGAAATTTCGGTTAAAACAACTGTAATCCTTTGTTGAATATTGAGTACTTTGAGTTTTTAATTTATATATTCGCATTTTTTTCGCTAAACTCTTTTTTTAATTCTGACATTTGTTTCCACGAGATCTGGCCGCGAGATTCATGTATTGGATTGCCAATTTATTCTGACAATCCAATATACGATTACTATCAATTACTACTAAATTCGACAATATTGAATTTCAATGCCATTCACAGTGAAAACTTGTTTAACTCGTATTGATCCATTATCGTACCTACCTATTTAATATCTACCGAGCACAATTCGGTAATTCAATTTAATTCGACGAAAGATGACTATTCTAAATTCTAAAATTGAAATCAGAATTTTTATCAGATTTGAAACGTCACATTTAAATAGCACGATCAGCATCGCGTATCACACATGTACCGCCGATTTACAGGATCGTAAACATCAGTGACCCAGTGTTACGGACAGCGTATCGGAACGCGTGTAATTCCGCTGCATGCAAGTTACAGTTGTCGATAGATCATCGAATCGAGCAATATGTCCCGTTAAAACGCGTTGGCGGTTTGCATTTAGACGCGATGAGAGTGGGTGCAATTCCTGGCGTAGCGTGATTTATCCGTCATAAAACTCCAACGCAAAAAGCGATCGGCTTCGGCTCTTTGGGATTAATGTGGCGTAAGTAATGCGTCTCCGATGAAACGTACGTATAAGACGAGAGGGAGGGATTCGCGACTGGATTATTTCTGATTCTTTATCCCCGAAGGCTCTTCACTTTGGAACCTTGAAATAATACGACTTACGATAAGTACGTGTTTCGTTACTCGTTGCCGCGCCACGCGTTGATTAAATTACACCGAGATTGCGTCTCTATGTGTTATGATAAATTTGCGCGCCGAGAACGCGCCTGGTAATTTTGTTAATTAACTTCATAGGCAACATCGGCAGGATTAGATGAAGACAATATCCAGGATTATCCTCCTCGGTTGATTAGGGGAGTTGATTATGAATCAGGAAGACCGTGCGCATTAATGCGTTATGTACTGCGTTTGTACGATGTACAAGCGGTATAAAGAGATTACGTTAACTTTCCCCGACATCAAGTTAACATTCATTTTTGTTTTCTATCGATATGGAAAATCGATCTACCTACTTAATGCTACCTGGGTGCAACAAACGGTTTTCTGTTACGAAAGTTACGCGATGAAGCAGGCCGAAATTAACGATAAGTTATTATAATATGCTATTTCGTAGGCGGGTTGCGAGAGTTGTGGTACTTTAGAGCGCCAAAGTAAACTCGGTCCTGGTGCCAGGATCTTCCGTATCGGACCGACCAGAGTTTACTTCCAGAGTTTGGAGTTTCGTAATTTGCTGTCGGTGGGTCGAGACGTCGCATTATTGTGTACGCCGCAGTTGTAATAATCTCTGTCCTAATTACTACGCTACGATAAAATAGGATCCCTCACCGGAATTGAAAACTCTTTGGAATGACGGAGGAGAGCTTCTTGATTACATTCGCGTAACTATAACACTCTGTTGTTCGCACTTCGTTAATTGTACATTTATTTACTTTTTTTATTAAGGTAAAAATGTTGAAAGCGAAAACTAAACTCTCGTTGTGGAGTGTTGCAATAAAAGGTGAAGTGCTTTTTTTGCGCGGCGGCTTCCGCAACTGTGTATCGTGGCAATGAGTTCGCGAATAAATGCGTGTGAGCAAACGCGACTTTCGAACGCTTCGCGAACGCGCGCATTTTCTAACGATAATGCGAGAACTTGTTCGCGCGGAAGAGAATATTTTACAATGAAAATCTCGCACGCTGCCGCGTGATACTTGTTACGCGGATGGTATGCGCCATAAGATTTCCACGCGGTTTGCGTTTTGTCGAATTTATGAGACTGTCGATAGTTTACGATAATGGGATAGCAATTGATTTGAATATCGAATATTCTTAATCGTCCCGTCGCGACTCTCAGACTTGGCGAAATCTCCTCAACGATCACAAGGAATATTTTCAATATCGAGGCGCATAAAGTACATCATGAATTATTTCCTACTACTATTCAATTCAGTGCGCTTTCATTAAAACCGCGAATTGATTTTTCGTATTTTTCAAGCGCGATATGAAATTGAAATAACACGCTTCGTAAAATATTCTTAAGTAAAGTATTCTTAAAGTATTCTTTAAATGTATCTTGTGTACCATAAATATAATCTTTTCACAAGTATCTTTTAATTATATTTTAGATATAAATTTTTTTAAATTATTATATTTTTCTCTTGATACTGATAACCAGACATGTCACGAAACAGAGTCTTTAATGTATTTAATGAATATGAAATGATGTCGACAGTGGCAGATTTTAATTTTGAGAAATATACTGAAGAAAATAATTTATTTTTACATAATTAAAAGTGGAAAAACGCTAAATATTAATTGCAATTGCTTCAGTTGCGAATCATTGGAAAGAATTATTATTATTTCCAAGCAATAGACTCAACGAAAATTATCTTATTACATACTTCATCGAATTGATCCTGTTTTAAGATAATTGAATTTAATGTTTAATTATTCTCGGTGCTATCACAGAAATCTGCTACACTGTGATTTGTAGTTTCCGTCCCTTTTCTAATTTTCTCTCAATGTTAGGCACCGATCCTTCGACGTACAAATTAATTTCGGTATATAATAGTCCAATGCTTTTGCGCGCTTTTACTGCATGAGTCGTTCCGTTTAATTTCCGAGGGCGTCGCATCACGACCCTGTTCCACTGTTCCTTCATCTTCTGTTATTATAGCAGCCGAGAGAACCGATTCACTCGACGATAGAAACAGTCACAGCTGCGCCGACAGCTAGCCCGCACCGTATCTCGTTTGCCAGTTGCACACTTTGCATTATTTCCCGCTCTTTTTCTCCACGAATGCATATTATTCGGCAACGCTTATCCGGCCGATTGCTTTCACGTTTTTAATCATTTTTAAATTCTTTTGTCCCTTTCCGTTTTATTCCATATTTTTTCTCTTTTTTTTTTTTTCTTTTTTTGAGAAAATTTATGTACAGAGCGACGTATATCTCAAACTTAATAAACGGGAGAAGCAACGCTGTTTTTACATCGCGACACTCGTGTGAATATATATGACAGAGAATTTTTGGTACGTGTTTCCATGGTGTCATACAGTCAGCGCGGCTGGAATTGCAACGGGTATCGAATCATAATCGGATGAGGGACGTAACTCGCGATTAACGAGCACGAAAATTGGCACGGATGAAGAGCGCTTTTCGAATATTGTCAACGGATTGCAACGCTGTTCGCTCGATTTCGCGCGGACACGAGCGCGGCAATAACATACGGAATGTCGGATGGCTGAATTTATTTCCGTTATGAATTCGTTGGGATTCATTTCGGAAACGGTATGATCCGGACGGACTCTTTGTACGGCATATTTTATATAGTAATCGAATTACGGATTCCGATTTCCGCCCTCTTGCTTTGCAATGCATCGCGAAGCTAACTCGCAAGACTGCAGCCAACGATGCATCTTGCATTGTGAAGAATGGGAGCGGTACGCGCGCATCAGAACCGAATCATCAATGATGCACGGCTCTTTTCCCCCGTCACATCGCTGCGCTTTGGCGTACTGCCAATCTCCATTGCCACGGTGCCGTTCCTTTCCTTTCCTGGCGAACCTTCGTAGCAATTTTCCGTCCTTGTGATCGCGATATACGTCACGGACGCGGCAAACTCCATTGCAGCGCGCTTCGGGATTCTACTGCTGTAAATGATTTAAAGAATCCAAATCGAAATCAAGTTCGTAATGTTTCCAAAAGGGCTAAACGTTAAATATGAGATATGTATTATAATCAAAAAAGATCTTTAGTTTTATATTTAGTTTCATATAATATATGAAGATAGAATAGAAAAAAATGAGAATTGAATAGATTGCATGTTTTTGATATCTAATTTCAGATCTTATAATAATACCTCTTAAAAGGGGCGTTTTGTCATTGACTTTATTTCATATATATTATCATAAGCTAATTGTACATGATATAATAATCGCGATAGACCCGGCGGTATACACGTTTGATCGATATTTCGAGCGAAATTTCACATGTATGGAAGTACGTGTGACACAAACTCGACCTAAATTCGGCCGTAAGGCTCCACATAAATCAGTATTATCTCGCATTAATGCGCTACCAGTGCGGAGGTAATGTTCATAGATTCGCTTGTAATGAACACGCTACGCATCCTCTATGTTAATCCATATAAAGAATATCTCGTCTGTAGTGCGCGAATTAATACATATACAAGTATAAATATAATACAATATGTATGATATAAATACAATAAAAAGTAGATATACGTGTATATATATATATATATATATATATATATATATATATATAAAAAGGCATTTCTTTTATGATCAGGCATACATATCTTTATCTTGTAATTACATACGAGCTATATTTTTTGCTTCCAGATATTGTTGCAAGCTGCGAGGTTTTTTGGAAGAGGTTTTTTGGAAGAACTCTACCCATTCTCAGACACAAATGCAAAAGGTAAAACATATATTGTACGCTCTATATAAAATCGCGTTTTTTGCAGTTTAATAACGAGTTCGAGAAAAACTCGCATATATTATCGATGGAAAAGTTTTTGACATACTTATGCTGGCGGAAATTGCCAGCTTTCACATTGAACTATTTAGTGCTAAAAGTACTTCAATCGAAAATATTTCTGCGCAATCCGATACTTGCGCAATTCGACATATATATATATATATATATATATATATATATATATATATACATATACATGTGTGTGTGTGTGTGTGTGTATACATATATATAAATCGATAGCTACATATTTATCCAGCAAATTTTTTGCGAAGGTATGTAATATACGCGTCTCTCTAGTACAGGCTCTCGCTTCTCGGTCCAGTGAAATAAATATTGGCTTTCGGCGACAAACGGGAGATACGCCGTCAATTCGAGTATCCATCGAACAATATTTATTTAGACGGTATCGATTTTGTTGTAGAATATTGGCTTTCTCGATGGTAGCGATCGGATTTTACAGACTCGCTTCCTCTTCTCTCTTTTCTCTGCATCGCTGCTATTCACAAACTTCCTCCGCTATTCTGACCATATATATGATGCATAGTTAATGTTACATGACGACAGGAAAGTTTTTGAAACGATAGCGAGCGATATTTGCAAGATCAGTTACGTACTACTCATGTTATTTCGAGTATTATTGCGTTGTTCGTGCAAACGCATTCCTAACGGCGTAACTAATGTAAAAAGAATTCAAATCGTGGAAACGATGATAGTCGGTCAGTTGCTTCTTCGGCTCTTTGTTACCTGTAAAATCAAATGTTTAAATTCGCTCAAATCGCCGCTTAGAATCAACATTTTTCTAATCGTGCAGTGGCATTTCAAGACGTATGTAGTTTTGTAGTCTGCAATCCCGCCCTGTTTACTCTCTGTCTAGTCGATCTACTTTGTTACTGACAGCTCAACATGTACCGCAACTACACCTACCACCACTACACAACCATTGTACGTGTATCATTCGAACGTGTCTAGTGCAACCTTTTCCTGGCTTGATACTTCCATACGTGCCATCCGCTCTCTAGTGAAGTCAACCATGTTTTCTATCATCCCGTAATGTCATCGGTAACGATATAGAAAGCATCGAACAGGCGGTATTTCACTCTGTCTCGCGGCGCTTTTAATTAAGAATATTTATACGTACAGCGAAAACAATTTAGTTTGACTTACGGCATGTCGCATCGCTCGCGTATCGTGACCTATGCGTAAATTTATCTCACATTTTCTAAATTTGTAGCCGCAGTGATCTGGCCTATATCGGACCGGATGCTTAAGCAGTTTAATGCTTTTCTATCCGAGCTGTCACGGCTGCAACAATGTGGCCGAAATCAGCTTACGTTCACCGCATAAACTCGCCGGGCCGCAGGATCGATTCTGTCAATTAATCAAGCCGCCAGGCACGAAGCGGTGATCTTAACTATGATCGATATCCTCTCGTGTTTCGTTCCTGCTTGACACGCGCGAGATTGATTTTATTTCTCGAGCGCGTGATCCAATTTCGATGAATTCTCTGACGGCGCCGTGACTTTACCGGCCCCGGAAGTTTTAAATTAAATACTCGCCGCATCGGTTTAATAAAGCTTAATGCACAGACTGTGTTGACGGCAACAAGTGCAAATTGCATCGTCGCGTATTGCTGTGGCGACCTATCCCCCCCCCCCCCGTTTGTCGTTGTAATAATTCTCAGGTCCTTTCGCCAACTCCGCCTTTATCCGTCTTTGTCGCGCCACTAGTGCTTCTAACCAGCATACGACTATGGGATTTTCATGTAGCTTCGAGCACACACGGGACCACCGGGGGCCGACGGCACGTTTCATCGCCGTTGCCGCCATTGTCGTTTTCGTCTTCTTAACGGCAGACGCCCGCGGGGCACGCTTAACCGCCAGAAAAGCTACGATAAAATAGCACATTTTGAATGTTCTTATTCCCTCCCTCGCATTCTCCCTTTCCTCGGGCTTTTCTTTCTCATCGTCGTCTTCTTCTCCTCCTTCATTTTTTTTTCTTTTCTTTTTATACACTGTCGCTTTGTCGAGCGCAAAGAACTGCATGAAGAGGTTTAAGGGCGCGATAACGACAAGCAAAGTGGAAGTTTAAATGGACACTGGAAGATGTAAAGGATACGGTCCACCGGAAAACGCGAAAAGCAACGGCGGCTTAAAACTCAGCCGAATCTCGAGGCGGACCGCCGCGCGTGATATTTATTTTGTTGCGAACGCGGACGCAGCTTTTAGGAGATTGCATTCTGTTTGTTGCCTGAATTTATTGACTTTGATCCCGGCTGTGGCATTTTTCCGCTTATCCTCAATGTCGGTGAGCATGCAAAAGTGTACGAGCGTAACTGTGTCGGGAAATAAAACGCCGATGAAAAATTTCATGACGAAAAATTCCATAATACTTTGCATGCATTATAGTAATTCACGCAATAAATCAAAGTCCGAAACATTTTAGCTCTTCAACGTTTTTAAAGGGATGATTGTAACAGCACTCCAAAGATCAACGAGCCCTCTGACGTCTTTATGATCTATATTTAAAGTTGCATTTGAAGAACTTGGTTAAACTCTATCTTGATATGAGGTATAATTTGATTAATGGATCTCACGAGTCAAAGTGATAATTACTTGACTCAGCTACGAAATTTAAATGAGGATTTATTTTGAGACACAGTCTGAGTTCTATTTCTTTTTGGTTCAATAATCGATTTAAGAAGAAATGATATGTATGTGTTTTATTAGCTTAAATCGCATAAAGAATTAGAGAAGATCGTATTTTGTCTAAGTAGGTAGCATGAAAAGAAATCGCATACTTAAATAGTTTAAATATTTCAAATATTCGCTTTAGCAAAACGATTACTCATGTAAAAAATTGAATTTTAATTAAGAATAAATTTTCAAAATATTACGACTAATTAGAATGTTATTCTCTTGTAATTTTTTACTCTGAATAACATAGTGCTTTTTTATTTGAAATTAATCTTTTTCATCCTTAATGTGGACATACCAAAGATATGGACATATTAACAATATTAAATCTGATATTTATTTAAAGAATAAAATTTTTCTTTACTTTAATCAAAGAGAATTTTATCATTATTTTAATTGAAAACTAATTTTTTAGCATTTTTTTTCTTTGTTTTGTACGTCTCAGGAGCAATAAAATTGTGTGATTTTAATAAATATAGGAAAGGATAAGATTTCTTATGACAATTTAATCTCATTTTTTTTTTTGGTTTGTTCACTCTAATTTTACTTTTCTCAATTTAAAATATGGACGAAAAAATAATAATTATACATATATATTTTTAATCAAAACGAAGCTAAATTTAATTTTTTACGCATTATACATTTAACAGTCTTTTAACTAAAGTAATTATTCAACTTTTTCATAAAATAATTATTTTCAAATTCTTGTTTAAAAGAGAATAATATATCTTCTACACACACACACACACACACACACACACACACACACACACACACACACACACGCGCGCGCGCGCGCGCGCGCGTGTATTCAATTCATTCAAATCATGTATAATCAATTCAAATCTATCCACTGATTGTAATCGCAGCTACAATTTCACTTTCAAGATATTTTCAATCAAAATTATTTATAATTTTAGGTAATACTTTTAGAAATATATGAAACGCAATATTTAATATAATAACTAGTTTATATCGACATTAATTTCATTAGAAATTGAATATATTGAATTCATAAGATATAAATAAATTTATATCTTTTATTTGTAATATCTTGAATATTTGTAAGAGTAATAGATGGGATGTACGGCGCTTAATGTTTCGATTTTTGCGATACTATAATCACATTGTTATATACACAAGGTCACTGCCGTACCACTCGACAAGAGTCGAGACAGACAGACAACGGCATAAACGGCTTCGTATATTATGTTATTATCATTCGAAACGCGGCCGCGATAAGTACCAAGAGACAATGCGATCATTCCCTTGCAAACAATCATCGGCTCGTGCGATTAACTACGTGTGTCGGGACTACAGCTATTCGATGCAGACATCTCGTGCGATTTACTCGTTTGAAACGGAAATCATTGTGATTAAGGATGGGAATTACAATACCATTTCAGTGCGATATTTAGGCCGATAGTTATTTCCTTGATTTGTTTGGATTCGAATATATCTCGCGTCATGCTTTGAACTCTTTTTTTCCCGCCCATTCGTTTCTAGATTGCAAACGTGAAACGTTGGCCCGAATGATTTAAGCAATGAAAAGCCGTGATATATGTTGAACGTTTAGTAGTAATACAAATAGATATACCCCACGATTTACACATTTAATATGTATTGCGCATATCGTAATCCTGAATGTCGATTATATATTTTTACATTAAATCTCTAAATTAATTATAAATAATGATTCGGATTATACATTATATTGCTCTATTATATATATATATATATATATATATATATATATATATATATATATATATCGTAATGCCAAAGTTAACACTATTTTTGTATTCGACAAAGTATCGCGTCATGTTGTGTTTAATCAATATGTACAGTGTCTGATTATCCCCATTTTATTATTTATCGATCGTGTATACTTCGTATTTATATGGTGGTCTTTTTAAAACCTGCGACCTTTCGAGATCCGTTAGTTCGACTTATTTACAAGACATCGTAAATGGCGGCTTGTAGCTTTGCACGATTTCACATCTCTCACGCAATTGTTCTTTCATTGTAATATAACAAAGAACACGGTTGTATACGGTTAATGTTGGCAATGTCGTGCAAAGTGCCGCGCGATCATTGCATTCCGGTAATTAGCACGCGAACGATTGTAATTAACCACGTTTTCGCGAGTGAGTGCACGGACAATAAAAAATGAGAGAAGAAGAAGAAGAAGGAAAAGGAGAAACAATCGTAGGGTGAGTAATTCATTATCTATTTATATAAATCTGTTGCTTGAAAAAGTCGGACAAAAAGATTTAATGTGTGGAATAATCTCTTTTGAGGTATTAATTTTTTTGGACACTACTCTAATTCGGATGTATTTGTACTAGTTTGTCCCAATTCTCACGCTGCCGCACATTCGAGAGTGACATTTTAAGTACTATTATAATTTCCGGTAATGGATTATGAAGATTGTATCTTAGATATATTATTAATAATATCGCTTTACATATGTATTATATAATTATATATTGCATTATATATTGCATATATAAAAAATGTATTGCATATATAAAATATAAAATATTTAAAAATTAAAATAATATCACGCAGATTTATTGCTTTCAAATGGATGAATTAGGGTGGATTAATATTAACATTTAACTCTGGAATATATTTAACTGTCCGATTTATTGTGTATGTGAGTTGTACACATATATTCTCTTAATAATTCATAAACTAGCGTTCTATCTATACATTATTCATTGGCATATTTTAATGTTTTTAATGTTTTTTAATGTTTATTTTAATGTTTTTTTTTTTATATATTAAATATGGAATATATTGCCTCAAGTTTATAAAACAAATTTATAATCGTATGAAAAGCAAAAATGTTTTATAAAACAAGCTCGATAAAATAATAATGAGATCATTTTCATAAAAGAGAAGAATTGCTTTTAAAACCGATAAAATTAGTATTTTTTGTCAAGCGTTTTATATGAATATAATTGAAAGCACTGTGATAATAAAATAAGATAATAATAATTCGACATATGAGCAATATTTTAATATTAAATATTTTGTAATTAATTAAATTTCGGATTTTATTGAGACGACAAAAATTAAAAAGTAACGATGGTATGTACAATAGCATAGGTAGAATATAATCTCTTCTCCCCTCCCTGTCTCTTTTTCTTTCCTCCCCTTCTCCCTTTTTTCTTTTCCTACTTCTTTGATTTCCTTCTTTCTTTTCCTCCTTCTTTGATATTTTATCAGTATCATCCATATACATTGCGTTCTATTAATTATTGATATGAGTGTCAGCGACACGAAGTATTAATTTTCGCGTATCATGACTTGACGATTGCGTCACGATTTACGCATTACCATGAAATTCCTCGAATATTGCCGGTACCGTCGGTCCGCTATATTTCATGCTGTAATCGCGTCACTAGGTGAACTGTCGGGAAAATTCGCGAAATACCAACCGGGATCAAACGTCGAAGCTTAGTTCTCCCCATACCCAGCGTAGCTTCTTCATTCTCGCTTGCACGCGGGTGCATCGCAATTTCCAGATCTATATATGCGAACTAACCCTCCGGGATGCCTTGAGTAGCTCTCGTTGCCGCTCATTGCGGATACGTTACGATTTCGCTCGCATGTGAAAGGTAGTCCTACGGGAGTTCCTAACGGAATCATCAGCAGAGACGTCAAAACGGGACAAATGAACGACCGAGGTGCAATTTTTTATATCATACGTGGGATCATCGATAGTATTCGAGACACGAGCGAGTAAGTGAACATGCGGATAACGTCGAAGTCATTCTTTTTTTTTTTGACAATAAGAAATAAATCTCCTGGCGATGCTTAGAAACGTGCGATTTATTCTTGTCGACTATTACAGATAAATATTATAGAGGGGGAGACTTAAAAATAGCGAATCTCTTTTTCCTTGATAATACATCTACGTTCGATATTTTTATGGCCTGACTAAAAATGTAAAATAATAATAAATTTGATAAATGAAAATAAATTTTTTTAATATAATATCTGTGAAAAATAGATTACTAATGACATTCTATTTATTAAGAAAAAAATTGTAGAAGAAAGAGAGCAAAAATGAAAAATGTATATACATATTCACGTTAGAATTTAATTTCAAAAATAAAGTTATTTTCTTACACTGTGAAAAAGGTAAAATTGCGTGAGCAAGTGTAAAATAAAAATGACACGATTTTTAATGGACATGTATATATTTTGATAATTATACTGTTCCTGCAATTTAATATACTTTTTAGACAATGTGAAGCAAACGAAAAAAAGGTCGAGATAAAAAAAATAGAGAGCTACGAATTTCCTTTACATTTATCGACTAAATTTATTCATATTATGTAGACTTAGATATAAGCGATTTATATCTTAAATATAAGCTTGAAAAAATGAAATTGAAACTCTTTTATACTCTAATTATATCTTGAAATACAGAGCAGTGAAAAATGGGAAACATTGTTCGCTCGAAGGCAGGCCGGCGGTACAATCCGTCATTCGACGTTCAACGTGATACTACGCGGCCCTTCGAAGCTGTAACAACATAATTTAAGCTCGTTAGCAGTGCTGGGTGCTCGAACGCCGACGTTGCCGCCTCGCCTCTCGAAGTTCGTCAACCTAATTCAGCGGCAGTTTACTCCCGTTTATGCTCGCGCTCGAGACCCGCGTCGAGAACGAATCATCCTCATTGGATGGCGCGTCGTTTCTACGTCGCTCGTTGGAAGAAACGGCGTTTGTCAGCCGGTTAAGCCGGCGCTATCTCTCGAACGTGCGAAATCCAGGTTGACGAACTTGCGACTGTGCCGTGACCATTTGGTCGCTTTTTGCCGTCCGATTTGCGGAGAGGTATTATCTCAAGAAGGGAGCGACCATTCACCGAATCACGGCGGATTTCCGGACCGTTTTCCGCGACAATGCGAGAGACGGGACGTCGTCGGCGTCAGGGTGAGAAAGAGATCGTGTTTCTCTTGGCCCGAACTTCGCGCGTAAAGCGACGCTTACTATTGACTGCCACAAACAGTGGAAACTGTTAAGCGAACGCGCGGCACGCATGACAAACTCTCGCATTCTGTACTAACGGCGCGAAGCACTTTGCACCAACCGCCGCGCTCGGCGCGAGCAAAGCGCAATTATCATTAGCCGCGGCTCAGTGAGCGCGCATGAGTTGCCTAATCAGTTAACCGCAATTAACTCCCATATATAATTAAAAAATGAAACTGCGCGGACAAGCGGCAGAACGGCGTCCACACACTTGCAACTCGCGTTCGTATCGCTAATTTCTGCTCGTATATTTTGTGCATATGCGCTCATATGCACGCATACGCGCACGCGCGCGCGCGCGCGCACACACACACACACACACACACACACACACACACACACACACACACACACACACACATTATATATATATATATATATATGCTAGAAAATTTCCTGTTCGTGCACTAACAAAATTTCCTTACTATTTCGCTAAGCTTCTACATTGTCAATTTTCTCCTAGCGCGATGCATTCACGGGTTAGTCAAAAGACGAGAAAATACTACATTTGAATGTGTCGTGAAAAAGCGATTCTCCGTTCGCATTTTACTCTTCTTTTCGCTACGATTCTCTCGCTCGCGACCCGTATCGATGCAAAAATATTTGCGTATCAGACCGACTCGGATTTCAGTCTTTTATGGCGGCATTTTCCGGACGCGTTGAATATCCCGTGACAAATAAGACGAGTATTCGTGTCCACGCGGAGAGGCGAAAGGTTTTCAATGGAGAACAAACAGTACAAAGCGCCATTGCTGGAGTTTCGAATTGCACTGGAAATTCGCGCCACGTTTGTTGTGCTTTAACCGCGTTATCCGTTTATTACTCTGTCTGTTTTTTATAGCCAAAGTTCTCCACGCATTGGGTTACTCATCGCTTCTTGAGAAGTCGTGTAGTATACATGCGATGCAATTAAATGCTCTAAGGTAAATCGTAACGAGAACGAAGTATAATAGCGTTCACTATGATGTTTCGTGCTGATAACTCGGATCGAATGTAATTACACGTTTTATTTTCGTCGTGACATCAAATTATTATTCGGATAGCCACGGATACGATCTGCCTTTTTTACAATGAGCAATCGTTACACATGAAAAGTTTCTTGCCATAAAATCGTATAATTAGGAATCTTTACGTTACATTTGCTATACGTCTACGTATGTATTTAAACACGCAGTACATTTTCTTGCTAATCAAGATGCATGATATCAAAACAGTTAAAACAGACGCTCGGTTCATCTCGCGCAGATTTCGTGTTGATCTTGTAATCACGTATCAAAGTAGCTGAGATATTCATGCAGGTAAACGGCGACGAATTTCCCTTCGTTAATTTCTGGCGAAGAACACACACGAGACTTCGCGATTATTTCATGACGCCCGCGGTACAGTCGGAGATGAAATGGCTGTAACCGCGTGACGTTTATGAAAATACATACAAGAAATATATCCGCGTTACAAGCAAGTGTCCCGCTAATATGACATAATGCCTGGATATCTGGCGGTCGATATGAAATTATTCAGGAAGCCAAGCGAGGACGAGGATCGCCCCGCGAGCAACTGCCAGGACATTCGCTCGTCCGACCGAATTTACGTAGGACCCTGTCCGTTTACCGATTAAGGGACTAAGAGACAAGGGAGAACCGGCTTCGATCCTCGTGTAAAGCCATTTTGGCGGACCCCGCTCTTGGGCAGTCCTCGGCCCGCCGGCGTGTGGCGGTCGTCTAATCCGGGCGCAACAATGGAGCTGCATTATTGCGTGCGATGTTCATTTCGTCGTTGAGGACCTTCCTCGTCCGAGTCCCTCGTTAAAGATTGACGGTGTGCTTCGTTATTCACGAGCGGTGTGTTCGTCCCCGCGCAATCACATGACGTTATTCCCAGTGACTCGTCGTGAAGATGAGATCGCGAACGGAGATCCGATGGTCCAGGACGGTTTACCAGCTCGATGTCTTCCCCGCTTGCAAATAGATGCTGTATCACGGAGTGATGAGAGTAGCGAGAGAGTGACGAAAGCGAAAGAAGGATGAGGTTGAGAATGCTGCGGAAAGCGATAACCGGGGGGGTGGATTCCGATGCCACTCGAGCAGCCTCATGTTGATCACGGCGCGCAAAAGTTTCTTCGACTTTCAGTCGATATTTCCCCAACATCTGGATCTGTCTCTCTTTCTTCTTTCTATCCATCAACGTCGGGACGTGATATCGCGGAATCGCAGTATATAATATTTCCCACAAGAACGCCCCCCCGAATCAATCCGCTTGACACTTGGCTTTCTAAACTGCTTTCGCTGTTACAATCAGAACTGTCTTTCCGTCACGGCATTGTCGCCGAGCCGATTATTATATGAAAGAACGAAGTTATCAAACTGAAATGGATATCCGAGCTCGTTTTTACGTTTGGAAATCGAGAATTGACTCTGAAAGCGAATATAGGAAGATATAACTGTGCCGTATTGAAATATTTTATCTTACTTTCGTTTCACCAAAAATCTCATGTTTGGATAACGAGAATTTTTTTGTGCAAAAGTGTCGTCCGATACTCCAATCGAATTCATTCAAATATAGTCGACACGAAATTACAAGTTTTGAAACGGGTGAGAGTAATGCTGCGTGTTCGAGTACAGTCTAGCTAAAGTATATAAGCTTCCAAGACCTTGCCGCTTGATATTACTAGGATTAAGTAGCTTCGCAGTTTGGCTTTGCGGATTTGTTCGCTAATGAGGTGCATGCTTCGTATTCCCTATAATTGCGTACCACTGTTTGTAGTTCTAACAATGATCCTTCATGGTTGACTGTCTTTAGGAAACTCGAAGACCCATACGTAGGTACTCGCGGATTAGACTGTCGATTAGTTTGCATGTAGATTAAATCCAATCAGGATTTATGTACTAGAGAGACAACTTGAAAATGATTTCGTATCTCAACGATAACCAAACGATAAACAAACGATGTCGATTATCTGATTCAATTGAATAACAGGAATAACGAACAGTTTCAAACGAAAGAGATCGATGTAACATTTTTTTGTCGCGCAGTCAAATTTAAAGATCGCACAGATAATTTGATTTAATATTATAAAATTATATGAAAAAGTCCCAAAACTGTCTTAAAACTATCCTAAAATTGCTAAATAAGAAATATTAAATTTATAACTGTTTTAAAATTAACTTTAGAATTTGTATAAAATATGTTGAATTCTAGAGCAAATTTTAAAATAGTTAATACTTCTATATGTACATATATTACATTATTCATGAAATTATAAATTATTATATATTACATAAATGAAAATATCGAAATTTCGATGACATTGGATTTTCATGCAAAATTTCTATTTGCACTTTCTTTTCAAATAAATTTGATCCTTTTGGATTTTCTTGACACTCTATAAAACGCCTTCCGTCTCATTTGCATAATATTAAGTTGATAGTCATGTAACGATGCGATAGTAGCTAAGAGACTATTTATTCCCAATAATCTACTAACACTACTTTGCTGATGCGTACTTTAGAAGTCGGATTCACTTGCATAAGTCAGCTCTACGAGAACTTTCGTGAATTACGAAATACTATCTTATATAGAATATACCTTAGGTCACCCCTTTTATCAAAGCACTATTCCGTAAGTGATAGTTTCTTGACTACAATGTTGAAATATTAATAATACCTGTCAAATTCAACTTAAAAAAGACACATGTAAATATTAAATTATTCAAATTTAAAATAGACTTCATTGTAGAAAAGTTCTAAATTTAATTATTCCCTTTATGAAGCTAATAAAAATTTGTGAACAAAATAAATGAACAGTAATGACATATAATAAATATTTGAAATATATCTCATTGATTAATAAATCCGTCGAATGGAATGACAATTCTTTCAGCGTAGCTTGTACATTCTCGACTGCAATTCAATTTTGTGAGACGAATAAAAGCTAAATGCTTTTCACGTGTACTGCCGTCTATACAACCGTGTATATTACCACCCTAGGAATTTCCTCATTAAATTCTGAATACTCTAGAAAAAGGATTGTTCGTACAAACTCGTAAACTCTAATTGTCTGAGGTCATTAATGTACACGCAATGCTTGAACGCACACATCCCGTTACGACACAGTACGATTTCGATTTTGTGTGCGAGGTCAAATATCGTTATTGCCGAGGTTAATCGTTGATTACACATTAATATCGAGTGTAGCGTGTCAACGTGATATGCGAATTCTTTGTGTTTGAGCATTTTGCTTTGTTACGCTCTAAAGTCGATTATCTGATGAACATATTTGCGTAGCGTCTCTTTCAATGTGAGATCATCACAAATGAAATCTACATGTATAGGAGTCATATCGTTTTTAAATATTGTAGTTAGTCTAATAATCTGAAATTTATTTATATATAAAATACACGAGCAAAGAAACTCAATTTTTAATAAGTAATTTTTGGTAATCGTCAGTCTTGTTATATTTAAATCGAAAATAGAACCTCTTCGAAAAAATTGAGATTTGTGTAGCATTGTACTTTTTGTTAACAAGCGTCGTGATGCCACTTTACTAACAGGTCAAGTCGGTCTTACGTAGCAAGTTGCAGATTTAAGTATTCAAATTATGTCAAGAGCGGCTCATAATGCGCTTGGAGATACTTTTATCTTGAGTTGTATTCTTTCAAAAAGTATTCTTTCAAGAAAATCATTTTATTATTGAAAACAAGAAGATATTATCAGTGTCATATTTAAGTATTAAATATGATGAGAAAGGATAAGAGAGCGCGAACTATTATCATTATAACTTCAATGATTTTACGATAATACTCGTGCGGTTTTCCATCGATTATCCATCCTAATAAAGGACGTGTAGATTCTCGACGGACTTTATTGGAATCTGGAATACCAGCAATTAAGCAACAGAATTTAGGTCGACCCCATAACGCCCGATTAGTTCGAGATTGAATACGTTTACGATCCTTTGACGCTCGGTCGAGCGGCGCTCATTGCGGATAATCGCAACGCTAATTTAGCGGTGAGCCAGTTGATCGTCAACAGTCATCATATTAACATGCCTACTTATTAAGTTACTAAAATCGATTTTCGTATGTACGTTTATTTAGCCTTTGTGCGCTGAATTTAACATTCGTGCATTTGCATAATAGGTTCTACTCTCGCGCGATATGCATTCTGACTTTTTTAAAATTGTAATCTATTTTATATAAAAAGAAAAATTCTTATTTTATGACGTGTTCTAGACGATTTGAGAAGTGAATAACAAGAATTTTTTGTTACAGGTGCATTTAAATATTAAAAATAATCGTTTACTCTTTTTAATTCATTAACTCATTTACTCTTTTACTCTTTTTTGAATAATTTGCATGATACTCTTGCAGTTAAAATATATAAAATAAATTAGTAATAAATAAATTTCGAAAATATCTTGTTTGACGCTGATTAAATATATCTTAGGATAACAATGCATTGTACATGGCGTAATATTTGGTATATTTGCGAAGTGTAAACATAAATGGAATCTCTCTTTATTGAAGAGCATTCAAATTAATTTCTGCGAACTTTATTTGTATATACTATGTCATTTTGAATGTCATTTGAATGCGAAGTACAGATATAATCTAAAATCAGACGAAAAACTTGTAATACATTAAAATGACACAAGACACGCTAGATACGCTCTCGGACGTTGATTTATACGCCTATAAATGTTTATTTTAAAACGCTAACATAACATTTCACAATGCCGCATCACGACGATTCATGTTTCGTGTTCCATGTCCTCGTACATTCTGTCAGTTTTGACATCTCTAAAACGTGTTGATACAGTTAATAAGCGTATTCGTTGGAATCTAGTAAGCAGGCATGCGTGCAAAATTTCGATAATGAGCGATGTAACTGCGAACATGATAATTTATCACCATGTCGCTGTGCGTCGCATAGTTTCCCCGTTGTAGCTTATTAAAGAACATCAACTTTCGCGAACGGTGATGAAACAATGACGAAACCGAACTTTATCTCCTTGTTTTCGTCAGTTATCCGAAATTGCTTCGTCATGGCTACGTAACAGCGAGCAATTTTCACGACACAAGCATCAATCGTGCTTCTGCTTAAAAACCCAATGTTCAAACAATATCGTCAGATATTAATTGAACATTTGGGACTTTAACGCGTAATATATTTAAACCCAGTATTGTGCCAGTTTAATGTAAATGTTTTTCATATTAATTATCATAACATTTTTACTTTATTGAGAAAAATAACTGCGACGATCGATAATACGCCTTCAGTACAGTTAGTTTATTTATGATCTGAAGGAACTTTTACGTTTTCAGCGCATGAGGACGAATGATAGCATCGCATTAATGTTCTCTCGAAGTAGGTCTTGAAATTCTTACGAAGGCAGCTTATAGAGCCTTTACATTCAATTTTATAATATAATGTAACTGAAAATAAAATCTTTTAAAATATCGCTTAAAATAAAAAATCACTTATTTCTTAAGCTTATTTTTACAAATATTTTAAAAAAATGCAAAAATTGTTAAATTGATAATTTAAAGTGTGTTTTTAATTGTCTTGAAGTATAAAGTACATTTTTTATTTCATAATTTTTTTAAACTTTGAAAGATATATATATATATATATATATATATATATATATAAAATATAAAATAAATATATATAAATAAACATATATAATATTAAATATTTATGTTGTGAATTGTATTTGAGAGAAACGTATAACCTTTAAACGTTCTTTGCTCTTATTTCAAAGAGACTTTAGGATCGAAATGCACGGTTACTTGTTTCCTTGATTCACTTATTAAATAGCTCCTTCCTTATTTATGAAATTTTAGAATCGCAAAGTTACATTCATCAATTTCACTGTGAAATTATCAGACAACTCTTGTTGTAGGCAGACGAAGGCGCGAAATATCTCATAGATTTCTGAAACACGTATGAACTTAAATTAGCGAATGAGCTAATCTACTTACCGATTACAAACTTTGTCTACGTGTGACGTCTAGATAAGACCGCGGGTATTCAAAGCGTAATACCGAGGATTCGTGCGTGACACGGTTCTGCCCCTCGCAAAAACGGTTAGCGCGATATCATTAGCAAGGAAATGATCCTGTTACTTGCCGGACTTAGGATTGGCGGGCGGGAATAGCCTCATCTTATAATCGCAAAGCGGATATTACGTTAATGCGGTTCTTAATACAAGTCCCCGTAAAGAAAGCCGTAAAGAAAGCTTAAATTCCATTTTCGCTACCAATTTAGCATAATATTCTCGCATATGCGCGGCTTAGTCTACGACAATTTCGGCACCGGTGAATCTTTTAAGAAACAGAGAACGAGGAAAGGATTGGCCTCCAATTTGTCGAGTGTAACTTGGCGGACGTCGTCGTCGTTTGGCGGACGCAGCTTGAATCTGATTAAATACGACACAAGTGTGTCGCACGTTCCTTGGCTCCCTCCTCAGAGGAATTGAACCACTGTCGAATCTAATTCTCAGTACCATTAATTACAATTAAAGCTCCCTCCCCCGTGGGAATGCTCGACTGAAAAGAATCCGGCGGCTCGTGACGGACGAGTTTATACTCACGAAGGCTTAATTTACGTTATTATCGTTACAATGGGAGTGGCTTTTAATCAGGAACTCAGGCTGGTGCATTCTTCAGAGCAATGGCAGCCATTAAGACATGAAGCTCATGATTATTAACATAATTACGGATGTAATAATTAATCAATAATTTACACGATAATTTTACACGAGATTTATCTTTATATTTGAAATATTAATCCATTATCTCCTCTTTGCGCGTTTCCGATAACCATTTAATAATATTTATCATTGTTGCAAATTTAATAATAATAAATAATAGTACTTTTTCGGTAAACACATGATCAGGAAATAGAAGATCAAAGCATACCGTATGCATGAAAAGAACTTGTGCTACCAAAAAAACACATTTCTTGCATGCACCCGTGATAAGAATTCTGATAGAACATAATCAAAGTAGCCTCCGGAGGAATTGCTCACGAAATGAATTCACGCAAATTATTACGCGAACTATGAATACCAATTTTACTTTCTGCAATTATGCCAAAAGAGCGGAGAGTTAATAAATGAAATTTAATGTTATTACGACAGACATTTATTACGTAATTTTTTTACGTATTTTTTATTCATTTTTCGCTGTACATAAGTAATAAATAATTAAATGATCTAAAGATCGTAAATGATGAAATAAAATATATATTAATAATAAAATATATATTTAATTATATACGAGGTAGTGAGGCAGTGCATGTATGGAAATTCAAAATAAATTTTTAAAATGCGTATAACATTTAAAATTGCTAAACTTGCTAAACTTTCAAATTGTAACTGTATTTATAATTTGTCACAATGTGCTGTTTTCAGCTAAATTTTACAAAGATTTCCATATTCTATTAATTTTTTATCTCATGTTATTATTCCTTATAAATATTTCATACACTCTTTACGAAAATCCTATTAAAAAAGTTTCAAGAACAGTAGGAAAATTGAATACGGAAGAACAAACACGCTGTGACTGACTTTCCTGACATAGCAGTATACATGCGATATCTTTAAGATATGAAGCGTAGGAAATTCACCGAACTGCTTGCATTGCAGATACGCTGTCGCCTTTTCTCTCTCCTTCTCTCTCCTTTTGTACTATTGCAACTTTGCAATTAGTGATTTTCTCGCCGATGTGCTACGTTTTCATTCGGAAATTCTCTGAAATTATTTCAGATCGGTCAATGGCGAAAGTAGAAAATATAAAATAATATAAAAAAATTGCATTATCCTGCGTCTATGCAAAGATTTCTAGTTTTCCTTATTAGAATTTAGACAATTGTATATGCACTTTGTACTTGAAACAAATTTCAGTGCCCTATTCTACTTTGCTCGTGCAATTTTGTCTAGACCAGCAACGTCTTCTTTCTGTGCAACTTCCATATTCCCTAGACCGTTTTAAATTATGTAAGAAATAAACAGCGGAGACGTTCGTTACTGTGTATGTGCGTCTGCTGCGAAACTTATACACGCCTATGCCGCATGATTAAACTGTGCTCCAGGTGTTCTGAAAGATTTTCACCATTTTACGTATATACTCTTTATACATATATACTGAGAAAGGACACGACGTATGCACGTGAAAGAGAGAGAGGAATGGAAATTACTTGAGACATTTAACTCGCTCAATCGACTGATGCGACAAAGTTCTCTGTCGTGTTCGCGTGATTCACGCGTGATAATTATATCGTTCAGTATTAATCATTGCCGTCGTGACGTATACATAAATAACATTACGGTCATAAATCACACGGCACAGTCGATATTTTACTTATAATACGCTCTTTTCATTTCCCCGCCGTCCCTTTCTTTAAGGTTGATCGAAGGAAGAAAGGAGAAAGAAAACTTTATCTCTTGCACCAACAAGTATCTCTATAATGTCAATAAGAAATACAAGGGTAAAAAGAAAGAAGACTTGATCTCATTCTTTTCTTACTAAATAGTTTTCCGTCTACAGCTTTGTGATGGCGTTCACTTGCGGAATAGTGACTCTGTGACGATTACATGTGCGAAATCTATCCTGATTTACATTTGAAGAGACGCTTTTTCGATTGAAGAGTTTCATTGTCGTGGACGGCTGCTTTGCATTCGAATTGTGTGTCATTTTCAGCCTGATCCGGGTTAGCTTTCTTTGAGTTTTTCCGTTATGAAACGAAGTAAAAGCGATATTCTTGTTTATTCTCTTTGTGATTATTCCCTTTGTTCGTAAAAACATTCCGTCTTTCCAGATGGTAATATTTTCTCTAGGATAACTATGTATTATTGAGATAACGTATTACTACGGTCATCACAACGAATTACCCGTTTCGCTTCGCGGCAATTCATTATTGCTAATATCGAAGTGTTGGATTTAACGATTTATGAATGATGAGTTTATGCACTTTACTGGCATACCTTTGTATATTCTAGCACACGTAATCGACAAAATTGCGGTTAATGTACGTTCCACATTCGTTGAATAAATTTTCGAGCACGCGTAACAATTAAATGCACTTATATGCGATAATATTTAAATTAAGTCCTTTGATATGTTTATACGTACGTGCGTACGGGCTTTTATCAGAGAAATGGGAGCCTTCCCGGGAGCCTTTCATTTTGCGCCTACGCGGCCAGAGCGTAATCTCCTTGCGCTCGCGTTTGAAGAACAAAGAATTCAAAATACGTGAAACACTTTTAAATTACACTCGGCTTGATACTGCTTTTTTTACCGGTATCCTTTAGCTTCTGAGAAAGCGTTACGCTTACCTTAATGTCCAGGAATCAAGCGGGAGAAACGTGCCCCTCGCGTAACTCGGACAACGCGCATAAGCTGGCTGGGAACTATTTTTCCGGGAATGGCACAGCCGGCCGCGAGCGCGCGCGCGTCATTCCACGGCAGAAATTTCATTAGTACCGTGTTGTAGTATCCTCGGGTGATTTCCCGTTGTCGGTGGAGAAATATGAAAACACCGTGGACTCCTATTGTCAGTCTCCGGGCGGCGAAAAGGAGACGGCGGAAACGGCGACGGTGGAGGAAAATGCCGGGAGGTCGAGAGGATCCGCGTGGCTGTAAAGTAATATAAACGAGAGGATTATCGGCTAAGCTCTCTCCCTCCCGTGAGCATTAAATGCACTCTTTTTCTCTCACCCTCCCCCGTCCCCCCGGCTATTCTCTGTCTTACGTTACATGCCAGTTTCTGTACCAAAGTTTCCGAGACTTTTCTCAGCCCACCCTTCCATCTCGCTCTCCATCCCCTAACGTCTGTCTTCCGTTCTTACGGCGCATCTGAGCCGGGCAATTTCGTAGGTTGGAGTTTTTGTCGGTAGTCTTTCAGCCGGACTTGAGTTATACTTTGTGGATGTATCATAATTGATACGGGCGCTCTTTTCCGCAAATGGAGCGATTTTCAATGCTATCACTCCCATAATACCTTTGATAGGTTGTCTAATTGCTTGGACTTAGGTTAATATTTAATCAATTCGAAAGAATTAAACGAAACTGTTAACTGTGTTAGTTTAAGAAAAAAAATACCTTAAGCGTAAGCTTATCTAAAGCTTAAGTTAGCATTTAAGCTTGTTTTTTTTTTCTTTTTTTCAAAAAGAAACGTTTCGTGACTACAACTTAAAAATTAATTAATATTAATTTGACTTTTGAATTTCTCCAGACAACGCGTATCCTCGTAAATAGCCCGGCTGATTATTTCAATAGGAGTAACGAGCTTTTAAAATAGCGCGGGCGCTGAAAAGTTTTTAGCGTAAAGTTCACGGCAAAAAGGCACGCAGTAGATAAATCTCACGGCCTTTAACGGCATCTGGCGTGGGATTAATTTTCATAGGCACTCGCCGCCCTTTAGCCGGCGTTCCTTAAATTCCGAGTGCACGACCATAAATCTCTGCGGGCGAAGCTCGGGGCGGGGCGGAAGTGAATTTTTCCCGGATGCTCATCGGTCGAAAGCACTGTTTTCGTTTCATCGTATTATCGAGAATTGATTGGACGGAAAAGTTATGGAGGCTGCAGGTGTATAAGATTAGGAATTCGCCAGGCTATATACACGTCGAACTAAAACTTTCGTCAAGTGTGTAACGTAACGACGACGTCGTGTACGATCCGCTCTGATACTTCTCACGGAAAGATAGGAAAGTAGTCGAACACACGAGGTGATTTGTTACGACGTACTTTTGTTTTTCTCTCTGTATATGTGTGCGTGTGCACACGTGATTTAGTGTAACAGATAAATACGTCTGCCGCAACATCCGTTGTACATTTTATACCTGCGCCTCGCATTATAGAGGCCGGAACTAGGGTGCTAGAGCCGGATCAGAGCGATGCTAAATTAGAACTTTATGCGAATTTAACGAGACTGTTTATTAAATTTAAAAAGCGGTTGCTTTTATTTAGTTGCCGGTATCCTAAACTTTATTATCCCAAACAAAAATAATGTAATTTGCCGTCACCGCGCTGCTCTCGTAGTCTCGTCGAAAATTGAGTCATTATTAATTACCGCTCTCGATAATACTTGCAAATGAAAATCGACATAGCTAATAAATCTTCATAAAAGCAATTTATGATTAATGTTTGCCAGACATGTACGTCATGTTGTTTTTCATGGTCACAAGTCGCGCAATGTGCGGCGTTGCTTGAAACAACAAAAACACACGTAGCACCCAGTCACGTATTTTTGTACGTCTTTTTCGCAGGACAACTGGAAGCAACCACAATTCTTTCCGCAAGCTTTAATTTATCTCGTGATAGCCTTAGTGGTCGTTGGTGCGTGTGGTGGTCAGAGTTCCGTAATGTTAGGCACCAACCGCCATGTGCGAGTGCGAGATCTGAGAAAAAGAAGGGCGCGATAACGCGGCTGCACAAGGTGTACCCTCGAGAAGCTTTTCACCCTAATTTTTTTCTTTTTTGGAAAGTCCGCAGTTGCATGCTCGGTACAACCGCTATTTCCACGAACTTTCTCTGAAAATTACTTGCTCGCGCGCCCCCGTTGCCTCTGGTTGCTGCCTTAATTTGGAAATAATTATTGTAAAGTTTCGGCGAATAATTTTGCAACAGCGTGTCAAGCTTTGCCCCCCCCCTCCCTTGGTGTAATCATCAAAGCACGCGCGACTGTAGATAGTCACGGGAAACCACGGCAAAAACGCAACCGATAAAAAGTTTGATAGCGATCTCGGCTTATAAATAGCGGTATGCAGCGTGTCTGATTTTATGTTAAATTGTCCGATTCAGCAAAACGTAGCTATGACCACGAGCTGCGGGGTATTTTATTAGTATTTTAACTGCATGTCGCGTCGCACAGCGCGCGCGCTGTGCTATACAGAAGGAAAAAAAAAGAAAAATCTGATAATATTGTCGAGTCCAAAAATACGACTAAAAACTCTATATAGCTATTTTATACGTATTTTTTCTTTTTTATATTTTTTTTTCTTTTTTGTTTTTGTTTTTTATTTTCATCTTTTTGCACATCGTTGCATATTGAAATTTGTCAGTGCCACTGTATATCAATACTTGAAGAATAACAAGTTTAATGTTGCATCTATTCGAAGTGTATATTTCGAAATTCATATTGTGTGAAAGTATCGAGATATAGCCAATTTCACATGTCGTTTCTCCGACTGCATTTTGCACACGTTATTGAGCGATCGTATTGATGGCACGCAACTTGGCTAAGGAATAGAGGAATCAATAATGCGGTACACATATCTTTTGTGCGGTTTAAATCTGCCCTCTCCAGAACATTCTAAAAAGTTTAATATAAATAATATACGTTGCTTTAAAAAATGCAGCATATTGTTTTGAAGCATAGATTTTTTTCGATCGCAAATAATGGAGTTGTTATTATTGAAATGCTGAATTATGAAACAATATTTCGCAGATGATCTTGTATAAAAATCTCCGTGTAAAAAGATGAGAAAGATAAATCTCACGATTTTAATTAGCATGTAGAATAAAAGTTTCAGTCGTGAAATATTCTCTCTCTCTCTCTCTCTCTCTCTCTCTCTCTCTCTCTCTTTCCTTTTCAGATTATCTCTTAACTAAAAACATCTAATTAGAGAAAAATCTCATTTATGATCTTGATATACTTTTTGACATTTAGAGATAACACGATATCAGCTTTATCAGGTTTATCAGCCCTCTCGTTCAAGGAATCACTTTTACCCGAAATATCGTGGATTCTTCCCGTGGTCGCGCGGGTGAAACCTAACAAGACATTATACGATTCGAGATAAGGCGGTCGGTTTGCTTATGCAGAGGGGCTCGGCTAACCCAACAGCTTCATCACGAGAGGTGGTGATAAACGAGCCGGCCCGGGCCGGCTATATGTAACCCGACCGCGCTTCTATGCGTTCTATTCGAGCCGAGACGTGGCTCGGTATCAGGGCCGATGGACGACGATGGTTAGTACGGCGGCAACGAGAGCCAAGCAACATCAGCAAAACCAACCGGCGATGAGCTAGAGAGGCCTCCTTCGGCTTCCACTCGATTCAGCTTCACCTACCGCATTCGGCCGCGTGCACACCATTACGCGCGAGGATTGCATGTTGCGCGACGCGCGCTCGAACGCGCCGAATGATGGATCATCGGGCCGACTGAATATCCTGGAACAGGCATTTTATCGTTATCGGGAGCGGGATAGAATGGTCTTGCGCCGCGCGATAAAGCACGATCGCTGGCCGTTCACTTGTTTTCCCCTCCCCTCTCCCTCGCGGTATCCGTTCTAACTTTCTTTTGTACTCCTCTTTCTTTCACTTGTGGATTTTGAATCGTCCGCATTATTCTAATCGCAAATCGCCTTTTCTCGAATAGAAATCTATGCGCGAGATGCACTTTGCGAGCCTCTTTTTCCTCGATTTTATGACACGAATTTAATATGTATACGCTTAATATGTATACGTCGAAAAATATTTTGTTATACGTGAGAAACTGATAAATAGCTACATTACGTGTGAATTTTTAAAGTCTTCAAATCAAAGTAATTTGATTATCGGAGAAAAAAATTTTTGTGAGAAATCTTTACAGTTTCAAAAGGAGAAACGAATTATACCGTTACAGTTGCTAAAGAATTTTCTTTACTCGTATCGTTTAGTCTAATATGGAATCCAATGTGAAATAATTGGACAACATTAAGCAGATAACATACAATTTACGTCAAAGAATTTGACGTAAATTATATGCAGAATAGTTAGCGTTTTCGTGAAAATGCATAGACAGACGGTGTCTTGTGGCTCAGGTACGGAACACATGTATACGTACGGACATGTAGCGCATTGCACGTGTCAGTTCAAATTTGCGAAACGTGTATGCTACTCACGATGGCGAATTCGGAAGCGGAGAATGTATATTCACACAGTCTGTCCCGGGGAAAATTCTGCGGAATAAAATCGCTCTGTAACACTCTAGAATCGTATCATTCCGCGAAAATGTGCATGTGATATATATATATATATATATATATATATATATATATAAATTGCGGCAGCAAATGGACATTTAAATCACAGACAATATAACCCCAATACTTTGGATGTATGCCATACGGTCAGTGCAAACTTTTACTTTTGCGACATCGATTCAAATAATCTCTCAAATTTTTCACACGACGTGGAAGAATATCTCTCTTCCGTAATTTTAAATATTAATTTCCGCATTAATCTTGGTTTATATCACAATTATATTGTATCGTCTTACACGGAAATCTCTTTTCCGTCGTTACGTCTCAATTAGAAAATGCTTATCGCGAGATAATGAGAACCCGCGGTTTCAACGTTATCCATGATAAAGCGTTCTTTTAACGTGTGGTACGCCGTTGAATGCTTTAGTTATAATTCGTGCCTCGTTGTGCCTTGCAGCTCAACTTGCTACCGATGTATTTCATTGCATACCGTGTAAATATCGCGCGACTTGCATATTAAAGAAAGTCGAGTCGCTCGTTGCTGACGCCCATGCGCAACGTCATTAGTAACTTAATATTAGTAGTTTCGGGGGACCGTTCCTTCTAAGCCTTTCTGTGTACACGTTTCTGCTAACGCACGCATGTTCACGCCAACGCCATACATAGCACTTACGTAAACGTAAAACCGGCACTATCGTGAACCGGCACCTAGAACGCTCAAAGGAGCATTTGCACAGCCATTCTCTTTGAAGCTGCCGCGAAACTTTTCGCATTACAACGTTACACGGTAAAACGATGGATCGAATTGCGATTGATAATGGTCGACATTAATTACAGTAATTCGTACCGAAACTTCCGATTCCGTAACGAAATAGAAGAGAATGAAATAAGACACTTGCGTAAGATAATAACTAGCCGTGTAATAAAATCAGGAATCGACGTTGCTACTAAATTGCCACCTATAAACGATGTTTTATACTCGTTTTAAATCGAATTAAAGACTCGAGATAGAGAGAATAAAATTGAAATATATCTCGCATACAAGCTTAAGAAAAAATTAACAGCGAAAGAGAAAAGTGATAAGAATAAAGTGTACCGATACTTCCTGGTGATAAATTTTGACGCTAAACCAGTAATGCGGATATTCTCACCTTAATAGAATGGTAGTTTGGAGAGGTTTCTTACGAGAGGCGTGAAAATTTCGCGATTTACCGTTCGATGAACGACCACTGACAGCGATTGATGCAGAAGAGCGAGCCCATTTATCGTTTATCGCGCGAATTTCGGCGCCAAGTTCCAGTTAAGTTTAACTGCTTGCTGGAACATCGGGCTCGCGTGGAATATGGATCCGAGTCCTCGATCGTAAGCGAGCCTCGAACTTTAGGTGGTTTAGTACTACCCCTTTGAGGGATACTTATGCGGCAACTTCCCTCCGTCGCTCAAAGGTTGCACGAGCCCGCCGCGATTTCAAGTATTCAGTATTCGAGAGTTCACCGACCTTCGAAATATCCCGCGGCAGTGGGTAATCAGCTTCTTTTATTTAGACTGTTCTATAATCTATCCTCTCCTCTCTCGCGTCACAGAAAGACATTTCGGTCGTATTTTCTCCCAGGCTTCCCGGTTTTCATTCGTTTGTGCGCCGTCTATTCACCCTCATTCCAGTTACGCTTATCCAACTAGAACTGGCGCCCTACAGAAATCCTTGAAGCAAAGAATGTAAAATTTGAATATTCTCTAACGATGTCTTGTAGGAAAACGCGAGACACGACTTACTCCGAATAATATTTTTTTTTCTTTTTTTTTTTTTTTAACAACTTTCTCTTTTCTTATTTTGCACACGTAAATTTGTGGATTTCTTTTCTAAGCTACATAATTTACCTAAATCATCATAGTGCTCAAAATTTGTTTCACTCTTTCATTTATCTCGCAATTTTTTAATTACCTCATAATTCGTATATTATATATCAAGAAAATTGTGGACTACGGCATATTACTATCTCGTAAGAAATGTAATCTCATCAAAAGCAATAACATCAATAACTCTGTCTTTTCTTACTGCTGCCATTTTTCTTTTCTGATTCACGTTCCCTTGTTCCTTCTTTTCTCGCGCGAACAATAAAAATTACGCATCAACCACCTATCATGAAAGAGAAACGGCTTGGCTTAACGCCAGATGCATTTCCGCGATTCTGGGGCGAAATCGAGTATTTTTCTCCCATTGCATTCTCCAACTGTAAGTTTAAAAATATTCACCTAACGAGAAAATTATAATATAATAATAAGTTAGATATTATAATAATATTTTTATTAATGAAATGAGAAAGCTTGTAGTGAAAATTTATCTTCCCCCCCATCTCTCTCTCTCTTTCTCTCTCTCGCATTAGCATTTGTTATCACGAATGACCAAAAGTAATTATTGAACTTCGAAGTACTGATCGAATTTTCTGTTTACCTGTTTCGTATGTATAGTATCGTGTGTACAGTAAAATCAAATGTTGCTTTGCAAGTACATAAACTATTCAAGTCAAATTAGATTCTGCACGATGTGCAGAATCGCTCGAGCAATGCTTTATCGCTCGAAAAGTAGAAAATTAACAACTTCGTTCAACAGATTCTTATATGCTGCCAATAAATGATCTAAATAGTTGTAAAGATCGTTGTGTGATATCGTTGTGTGATATCTTTGTATAAAAAAAATGAAAATAAGTCGGCGATAATGAATGTCTCGTAAAACTTCGTACAGATACTCGCGATGGCACGTTTGTGCAATCAAATAATAAATGCGATTGTCAGATGTTAAAAGAAGTCGTCGGACCGACTGTAGTTTGCAAATTGATGTTCTCTCCAAGGTTGGCGATCTCAGAAAAAAATGTATAAATATTGATACTCCGCAACCGGGCCACCAAGTTGGACGAAAGTTTTATATACACACGCCAAAGAAGCGGACAGGGAAGGTACACGATCCCGTCGCGTAAGAACTTTTGGGTGAAATATCCTCCCATGCAAAGTGCAGAGACATAAATTGCATCGAGGCTCCTGCACTACCGAAGATATGGCGAGGAAAGTCAGTTCCAACATCGGCGTGCATGCAGTGCCATCAAAGCGCGATTGAGAAACTATTCGAAAATGGAATTTCTCTAATACGCTTGTTAAATTAGTGCCGAGCTAGAAAAAAGGTGGCACGTTTTGTTCCGCGGAAAATTTATAAATTTCCATAGGAAATCAATCGAATCATTTATCGTCACGTCGAGTCAATCTTTTACTATTTATATAATTTAATATTCATAGCAGCATTCGTTCTCTCCAAGATTGATCTATTGCACCGGGAAAATATTATAACAAAAGCACATAGAATTATATTTTGTTGTGACAATATTTAAAACAAATCATGTCTTAAATATAATTTTATTAACGTCAGTTAGCATATTGAAAAATGAACTACATAATGTAATGATTTAGTTTGTTGATCTGAAAGTTAATTCCTCGGCAATACACCGACAGTAAATCTCTTTAAATATGGTGCTTTTTTTATTGTTTGTATGAAAGACGAAATTACATTGCGCAAGTTCTAATAATATATGTTTCGCGTAAAATGGCGTATCATAAATGACGTATCGAGGTTGGTTTCTACGGAACAACCCTCTCGTGCACTACTGAAACAAACATAATCTTACGGAAATTGTTTCCAAAAATAGTACACAATGTATTTTGTGTGATATCGCTACGCATCCTTGCTATTCTTACTTTCAAAATACTGAAATATTCAACATTTTCCATAATCATTTCCATTATACTTACATATTATACATTGATAAAGAATTTTGTATAGTAGCAAGAAAACAAAACAATTTAATAAAATTTTAATTTTTATTGTGTGAATTTTTTTTAAACATGTGGTAAACACAATTTTGCTAAAACATGTAAAAATTTGATCATTAGTTATTAATCTGAAAATAACTTTGTTGGATTATCGTATAATAATTATGTAGAGCATTCAAATTGATTGTTAGAATATCAAGTTTTAGCAACGTTCTATATAATTATTTTGATGAAAGAAGATTATTTTCAGATATATCCGATTAAATTTTTAGATATATTGATATCTAAAAGTACAGCAAAGTGACCTCTTTTTCTGTGTGATTAATTAATCTTCCGATTCATAACGTTCTCGTTATCCATTTTTTGTATTTTACATGTACAATAATCTTATATATATAATATTATTTTAATCGCGGAAAAATCTATTCTTACTATCTCGACTCATTTAATCCTTCGCGATGTACATGGGAACCGGGACACAACGAACTTTTTGTACCAGCAATCTTGCCCGCAATTGGCCTCTGAAAACTCGACATAAGGAAATTGCACAAAACATCTCTGCCTGTCATGTACACTTTGTCATGTACACGTGCCCAGCACCAAGTATTTCTAATTCACGAGTTTAAGAGGTGACCACGTAGGCAATACGAAGCAGCTTTGTGTCCGCAATTTCGCGTACTCTAAAATTGAATTGTCGGCAAACTCGCTGTTCGAAAAATTTCACGCTCGTTTCACACTTTAGCGTTTTCTGCCGTGTCGTGGTATCGGCAGATCATTAACTGGAGGTGATCGCGAATCGTTACAGAATTACGCGCAGCTCTACGAACTTTTACATAGCGAAAAATATAAATTTAATTCCGCTGAATTGAATTCGTGCTTCTTTACCGCGGGAGGAGAACATCAACGGAATTATACAATTCATTAATTTTCATAGTAATAAAGTTTATTATATCTAAACATTTGCTATCAGTTTAAACTTGAAATTACTTTTATTGGCGAGATGAGTAATTTAATTCTGTTTTACGGTATCGTCCGAGTTTTGAATTTATAAAGCTTAAGAGCTTGTGCAAGCAATTTGTATATTCGAAGGCGTGACGTTTGAATTTATCTCGTTACTCAAACAGTGAGTAAGGAAGAGAAAGTGGAGGAGGGGAAGGGTGACAGAAATACGGGAGAAAGAGAGATGGATAGATACATGGGTGAGAACCTATGCACACAAGGTGGTCCGTGCAAAGGTCCAACACGTACTGTACCAGGGTAAATGTTTAATACAAGCCTGCAGAGCAAGATGTAAAGTGGTACCTGGGGAATGCATCTAGACTTTAGAAGAGAATCTAGTGCGTTTCACACATGTAACCTTCTCTCCATTATTTAATTTTGATAGTTATAGCAAAGTAGTGATCGACGTTCGATGGTGCGATAGGAAAAGCAAACTGAACAGTTACCAGATTAGATACGACCGTGTCTTTTAAGAGAAGTTATAAACTAACAGTCGATTCACACGCTTGACGAATTAACCGTTACGCATAAGACTAAAGTTGGCGAAGGTGTTAGAGCGTTTCTTTCGAGCTTGTGAAACTATTCACGTTTCTAATGCTCGCTTTTACACGTCACGAACGCGTCTCGCAGCCGTAACTCTTGGAGCGTTCCATCGGCAGAAACGACGAACTCGTGAAAGTCCCGCGATGTACCATTAATTGGCGTTCAACTATCGACGTAACATTCTCTTCGGTAACGATCTCTCTTCTTCTGTCACAAAAGACTCACGTTCCCT
The DNA here is from genome assembly GCF_055798465.1 of Pogonomyrmex barbatus. Classification (NCBI taxonomy): domain Eukaryota; kingdom Metazoa; phylum Arthropoda; class Insecta; order Hymenoptera; family Formicidae; genus Pogonomyrmex; species Pogonomyrmex barbatus. Next base: position 2,996,397 of record NW_028297099.1, on the reverse strand, counting down.
CTTAACGACGGAGTAAGTCCTGACCTCGTCACAGGAAAGATGTTCGCATCGTGAGCATACAAAGTAGCGGCCCCGCATCACGCCCGCATTTATCTCGCAGGAGCGTCGCCGAGTCGCGGGCTCCAACGCGGTTTCGGCATTTTATTTAAGGCACAGAACTCGGTAAGTACCTTTTCGGTCACATTAGAGAGACGGGCTAATATTACTCGTCTCACTTAAAGAGTCGTGTAATTTAGATGTATGTTCTGTGTCAATTTCGTTCCATTAATAGAAGCAACGTACGTCATACGCGCGCCTTCTCCCTCTCCCACTCCATCTCTCTCTCTCTCTCTCTCTCTCTCTCTCTCTCTCTCTCTCTCTCTCTCTCTGCTTCATCACCCGCCAATTGCTGCCTTTGGTTCACATATTCACATTCTGTTTGCCTCGAAGTTCGGCCGCCATTCTCCTTTGATTAAGTATTTCAGTGCGGGAGATAGCGAAGTCAAGAAGTGCTTGCTGAGAACCCGATGCGGCGCGATGGATTCGGGTTCGGAAAGTAGGTGGAGTGCCGTAGGAAACGAACCAAGTAATCGTGCGAGCTCGCCTTGCTTGCTTTAGTCAGCTTCTTGTTGCGCGGGCGGTGAAGCGTGTATAGAAAGATTGGATATCTCGCTATTTTCTTGGACCTTGGATCAATGTTTCGTATCGAAGGCGCACCGAGCTGCTTGATTTTGTATTGCGCCTGCGACACACATTTGCTCTCTAGAAAAGCTATATATATTCCACCATGGGCATATGTATCCATTGCGCGAGATAATGGTAAATTGATAGCACCGCGGAAAAACGTAACATAAGAGCCCCCCCTTCGGAAGATTACTTTCATGCAACGACGATTTATCCTTGAGGCGGAAGATAAGCATCACGATAATATTACATCGTACGATATTACGTTTCTCTCGTTTCCTTTCAGTTTTCTTTTTTATTCCATTTCCGTTTAATTTGCCGGCCGGTGAGACGCGAAAAGTTGATAGGTAGAAAAATAAATCCCTGGTAAATCCAACGCGAAGCACATGTAAATCGTTCTGTCAATACTATCGCGTACCATACGGAGAAACGATAATGCTGCATTTATCCCGCGACTCTTTCTTTGAAGTTCGCATCACAATCGTGATTTCCGTTATTCCGATATTCACCGGGGGACCGAAATCAAATCATTTCTACGCGTGGCGATGTACCAGCCTGTGTGATATAATTCGATTTAAGTGACTTCCGTTATACCGATCTGGCTTCTCACCTCTTTGCGCGCGCGCTGGCACGTTTGCGCTGGTTACAGCTCAATTATTTCACCGCAACCTCTGACTATTCGAGCGTTAAGCGAATTCACGCGTAGAGAGAAACAGGAGCGTAATGATGAAGTGGCGCTGTGCGATCTCAAGAGCGTTATATGACTTTATGAGCTAATCGTACTCAATGCGATCGATTATCTAATACAGTTAGAGCTATCGACTGTTCTATATTGTACTTTAGACCTAAAGTGCGAATTGCGTGTAGATGTCTAAATTAGGCTTTGCCAGACGAAATTAAAATGAACTAACGGGCATGTCACGATGAAACCCGCTAAACGTGTAGTGTCATGGTGGAATTTTTAACGGTATTAATGCTTCTGCTTTGTACTTTAGTAATAAAACTGAAGAAACCTCAACAAGCCGTTATATTCGTAACATGTTCATGAAAATTCAATGGGCTGTAACAACGTGGGTGTACAGTAATAAAGCCGGGCCGTGTAACGACACTGCCATTAAGTGGCATTGCGGTCGTGAATACTGTGCCACGATACGAGAGCAGACCATTATTCGAATTAAATTATTGCAACCGGGCTTTCTCGACGTAAGAAAACGTATGATTACATCTCCATAATTACATCATAAAAGATGACACCGCGCTGTGTCACGGTAGATTTCTACATGATCGCGAAACCGCAGTGAGGTTTTGTAAGTTAATGACATTCCGTGTAATCGATTACTCAGCATATCGCGGGACGTTTAATCAGGTGAGGTGACTCAACGATCCGCGATGAAAATTATTAATCTCTTTACATGAGGCTTTACTCGTCGTAGAGCTCGGCTTTAAACATCGTCAGTATCGTTATTAAATTAATGTCAATACGTATTAATGATTCCTTAAATATGCAAAACTCAAAGCACGTAAATGATTAAAAATTAATATCAGAATATTTTCTGATCTCTAATTAATTCTGCCTTTAAAAATAATTTCTGCAAACTAATATTCGTAATATCTTGTAATTTTATATTTTTAATATTTTTTAATACTTAGATTTTTTAATAACTTTGTTATTTAATATCGTTGATAATTATTATTTGAAAAGTTGATTGAGAAATGACGTTTTTTCGTTTTACAGTTTCTGACTTTATAATTTGTTGATTTAGGTTGATTAATAGAGAGAGGCACGAGAGAGGCATTTTCATGTTCAACCGTTAATTAAGATATCAATCGCGCTGCAAAATATAGGCCGGCAATAGTGGGACATCCGACAGATACGATCTGGAAACTCGGCCGCATCTTTTCAAAGACGTCGTGCTGGGGGAGCAAAACGAAAGACATCGATTCACCGTGGCGGCGCCATACATGGCGGCACCGCTGCAATTCCGGTCGTGCGCCACGATAGAAACGGGAATAAATATCGCTTTGCCATCCGTAGTTTCGAGACTGCATTGTGCAAACTATTCTCGCGCAGGCGTGTCGCGCGAACGCCATGATCGACATTCCGAGAGCCCCGAGACGAAATTGGGCGCCGTGGCTTGCGTTTATTAGACAGATAGACACAATTCTCGAGAATCCCTGCAAATGTGTTCCCGCGATTACTGTGGCACCTCGATACCGCGAACCGCAGAATTCTGCACCCGCGACTCCTTATTACATTCGGCATTCTCGACGTTACTGCCGACGTGCCATCGCACGAGCGAGTTTGCGCGTTGCCGTGTACAGAGATGACCGCGGGAGACGAGTACTTTTCCCGAAATAGCGTACTTCCGACAGAACGTCCGGGAGTTCGCACAGAAAGAAGCTTATCGCACTGTAGAAGGTAGAAGTTATCTTTGCATATTCTTGCACCGCGACAAGAGAGAACTCGCGCACGGAGATAGAAAATGAACATTGTAAATCTTAACTTCAAGTGGCTTTTCGAGCTTTTCTTTCCTAATCCAAAAAGAAAATCCTATAGAAGCTTATGTTTTGATATCTCTCTTATAACACAAGCTTCTTTCATCTGATTTTTATATCGATATTATTTTATTTAATTTCGTCATTTTGACAGAGTATTGATATTTAATTTTTTTTTTTTTTTCAAATATCTTAAACTATGTTCTGCTCTTCCGTGCTTCAGTTTGCGTTGTATTCTGTGTAATATATCTTACTGAGATTATATCTGCAATATTGTTGGCGTAATCTAGACTATGCTGACTTACTCCGGACAATTCTGACATACGATCAGTTATGTAAGATCAGTTTAAATTACATAACTATCTGTCGTCAACCTAATTTTAGATGTTTCCATCTTTTGTAATACTCTAAAAAAAATGATCAATGATTTACATATATATTATGATTTTACGCAAGGGAAATCACGATCAAAAATCTCTGAATATGCATGTTCGTCTTTGTCGTAGAGATAATTAACTACTCTACTTGCGGCGCCTATTTCTCCTTGGCTATAACTTCATTTCTTGTAATATATATACATGTATAATGACATTTGAGTTCTGAATATAATTACATAACTTCCACCATCTACCTACGAGTTACGATTGACGATCGGGATGTGCTTTCACAAACTCGATCTGATTACGTAGACAATAGTTACTCTCGGTTGTCGGCGTACTTGTCGAATCGTAACTTTTCTGTACGTCTAAGTTACGATGTGGCATGCCCTTATTGCGGTCAACGAAGGAAATGTACGTGCTAGAACATGTGTCATGGGGCTTATGTTCTTCCTAGCTGGTGGATACAGAGTGCCGCACGCGAGAACACTAATCCTAAAATACACGTGTCACCGTTGTCTGTCATTTACGGAAAACGCACACGCAAGCGGGCGGATTTGAAAATGCGAGGGAAACACGCGATAGAGCACGTTTTCCGTATCGCGGCTCTAAGCAACATTTCTCTCCCGACCGCCTAGAATCTCTACAAAATTCGCGAACTTCTGCCATAATGGATGGCGTCGCAATTTCTCACGACTATTGCCGCGAAGGCGGATTAATTTACGTTTCTCGCGGCCATTTGTTCTATTTGAGCGAATTATCAAGCGGAGGTACGAAAATTCCCATTACAAGCACAATTATCTCCTTTTTACCCTTGTTTTTTTCCCCCCCTTCCCTTGGCGCAATTCGTGAATCTGCGTACATGCGACACTCGTTCACCGAATTAACACTCCATTATGTAAAACGGTAAATTTCCACACACTGGTGATACACGGCGTTCGCAATTACACAAAATACACCGCGTATCAACTGAATACCCCTCGCTGTCATAACACGCCATTTCGGGTGTTGGCACATTCATTCTGAAATACAGATTTTAAAATTTGCATGGACATGCAAAGCTGCTAGGATAGGAAGCGAGGGACTCGCTATTTAAGTCCAACCTATTTTCCCGCACGCATACGATGAACGAATAATGTACCAACGGCTAGCAGGCTAGCTATTCTCCCAGCTCGATTATAACGCAAAGAACTGCTTTTCTTATTTAACAGTTTATTACGCGCCAACATAATGATAAGAATAAGGCATGCGTAGTTGAGGAAAAAAATTATAAATAAATTCTTATTTTTTTAAAAAAGTTACATAATTTTGCGAGAGTATATATTTTTGAACTAATCATATTTATAGAATAAAAATTTGCGAAACCAAATGTTTAGCCGTTGCGTTTAATTATCTAGAATAAAATAACAATGACGTAGAATTCGACAATTATAATTTCATTAACACAGAGTGAATTATTTCATGTTAGCGTAATAGGAAACTTCAATGCTCTTTACAACAGAGACGTTAGACGTTATTGAGGCGATAGATGGGGTAATTAAGGAAACCGTTAACTGCAAAATCCGATTTATTTGCGACGATTGGCTTCGAAGTTCGGCAACGAGGCAAATGTTCCCGGAGTTTCAATCAGTCCTCCTTAGAACTGCTATTTTGCAGCCGTTGCCCTAAGACGTTCGGAATGCGATTATAATAAATTCTTGACTAAAAGTCGCCGAAGTATCCAAATCCTTTTTCGATGATAATAGTCGAAAAAAAATGAGAAAGAGAAAAAGAGCAATTTTTTTTTTATATACAGATAGTACACCATACCATGTCACAGTAGCTTGCATTTGAGAGGCATTGAAATTGCGATTTGCATGCAAAACGAAATGCGTTTTTTCTCATATTTACGAGAGGACGGTACTTCAATATTCCTTGCTGAAATATCCGATATTCTGTTAATATTCGCATCTCTTTTTTTTTTTGGTCGTTATAAAAGTTTATACGTAAGCTTAATGAGGATGAATCGGCAAAAGTATTATAGTAGTATTATAAGTATTATAAAGGTATTATTATAATTAGAGTGTTTTCCATTATACATATGTAAATGCAAAAAGATATAAAGCTGTTGTAATCTCGTAATTTTGCGAATAATATTTAAGCATACATTTTAAATAACGTTTTTTTTTTTTAATATTTCTTTCTCTAACAATTCCCTTTTCCGTGTTGCAGGTGATTGTCTGGGCAATGTTTGAACGAAGCTGCGAACAGGTACGCTAAAGTTCCGTTTGGACTTATTATTATTAAAATGTTTCAAAATGCACTTCTGCCGTATAAAATCTATGAGGATAAAAGTGCTGGTTACGCAATGGCTACGCACTACTTGTATTACTATATAATAATACCGGAAGCATTGCCGACAATATGCCGCAATATGCACACGTCGCTTACTTTTCGATTTCCGTCGAAAAAAAAAAATTGAAATGCAATTTTTCTTTATGACGTTATATATGCTCGTATTGTCGTCAATATAAACCGCTCAACGTGACGGGCCCTATTTGTCCCGGGAATATTTTCGTTGTTTGGCAAAATGTAATTTCCTTGCGGCAAGGGCCACGGCGCTTTAGGAAAAAAGGAAAAAAAAAAAGTGAAATATCGAATGCGAATAATTCAAATGTCATTTCTCAGTCGGATTTGTCGGTTCGGTGCCCGCATGCTGCCAGACAATATATCCGATAAAGTGCCGAAAGCAATCGCCGTCACCCACTCGGCGTAAAAAAAAAGCTTATTTATGGAGCACCCGTCGATATCCGGCCTAACTTTGATTGTCACCCCAGCACCCTTATACTGTCACAGTTTCCTATCTTGATGGACATAGACGATGATCCATACCGTTCGGATTGTTAACTAGTGTTCCTCGCGGACTCGACAACGTACATTTTCGTGAAAATATTTCTATGTTTCGTGCAGGTTGCATCTGTCCATCCCGCGAAATTATTCCTTGCGATATATCGCAATAGTATCGTGCATCAGTAAAACAACTGTGGTGCTGGTGATTTAATTAAATTGTCTGTTTTCCAGCAACATGTAATTGAAATGCAACTTTTAGAACGTCAATATACAACAAATATACATGCACATTTGTGTGCACGTAGAAATATGTTCCCCACAGTTGTGAGAGAGAAAATATCGTTGAAACGCGCGGCTTCGCTTGAACAGAATAACTATTAGCTCCCGCTTCGGCTTTCCACGTTTTATTTTATGATTTTGTTTGTATTTAAAATTTACAATTCTGGAACTTGTACACATATCTGTACGATTTAATAATAAACAGGAATGGCCGTGCGATACCGTTTACTCCACTGCCTTATTGCTAGTTTCCTTGTTCTGTAAAGAAAATGTAAATTTGAATTCCACATTATACGTATATTTTTCCATCAACTTTTTCTACTTAATGGTATTCGCAATCAATAAAGCAGGGTTATAAATTGAGCCGAAAATTTTGGTTTGGATTCATTAATCAATAAATGGTCAAATATCTCGTTATTGCTGCGAATTAAATTACCTATATGATCATTTATTGATTAACGAATCAAAAGCCGGTTATAAGCCCGCATTTACGAGTGCTCTTATATAGAGAAGCTCATTTATTTCAATGTAATTGCAATACAGTTATTGAGATAATCATTCAAAGATCTTAATTCATTTATAATAAAAAATTTCTTTTAAAAATCTTTAAAAAATTTTTTTTAATTAGTCGTATAAGATTATTTTATAAAATGTAAAAAGTACGCACAGATTACATTATAAATTTCATATGATATAACATGAAATTACGGGTCTTAATTTCCTGTTAACATTTGTTCTTCGAATTCTTTATTAATATTTGTCATTTTGTGTCCTCTTCATTTTCAAACGATATAATTTAGCAAAAACACTTTGCGTAAAAGCCATTTATGCGGAAGATATCTTCGATTATTTTCCAAACGCAAAAAACCGCAGTGTCCGTCGGTGGTCCGCTCCAAGGAGCGACCCTCGCACACTAATGGCCGTGATTATCATGAAAGCAGTGGCTTGGCTGTGTCGGTTCTTGCTCGAAAGAGTTGTTAATACTTTGCCCGATCCCGCGGTGATAACCCAATTTACCAACCGGCATACGCGACAGGTCGGCTTCGTCGTAGAACTCCAGGGTAAACAATGCCAAAAGCTGTTTTCGCGGGTCAAGAAGGTGTGAGTCAGCTCGGCAGGCACGCGCTCAAGAAAGTCACGTTTTTGCACAAGAGAGAAGACACACACACACACACACACACACACACACACACACACACACACACACACACGCACGCACGCACGCACGCACGCACACGCACACGCACACGCACACGCACACGCACACGCACACGCACACGCACACGCACACGCACACGCACACGCACATACAGCCGCTATAAAAAACTCGTTACGACTTGTTATCACAGTCCCCCGAACTCTTTCGACGGCTCTATTATATAACGAAAGGTTCATCTCGCGGGTACTTCTTTTCACTTGTAAGGCTGGGAAGAATATCGCCAAGGGGGTCGATGGTCGGCGGCGGCTTTGTCCTCGACGAGGGACGTAAAATTGCGTCTCTCCGTCCGATATATATTCGCCGAGGCATAGAATCGACTGGACCAGAGCCCTTACGTATTGTGCAACAAAGATAAGCTCAGAACATTGCAAACACCAATAAGTCAATAGGACGGAAAACGCGTTTTCTGCTTTGATATCTTTCGATTATATATATAAGTTCTCTTTTCGAAAATATGATGATTTGTACATTATTACCGGGAACAATGGCGAAATTTTGCAGTTTACAATTTCGTAAATGCAATATGATATTAATAATTAAAATTAATACGTATCATTATACATTATTATCAAAATTGGAAATGTATACATCATATATTTTATATTCTCTCATAGAAACAAATTCAGTAATCAATTCGGAAATAGAATTATGTTACGCTGTTAGTTATTCGTTTCTATTGCAGTAGAAATTGTGGCTGGCATATTTAATTTAAATATTTTGCATTTGTAATAATAATATATAGACAGCAATTTTGAGTTACAAGATTGAAAACGGAAATGTAACTTTTTAATGATTCTTTTAAATAATTTATCAATTATTGTTTTTTATTGACATTCCGTTTATTAGACAAAATAGCAATGACATGTGTTACAGACAAAATCATCACGACAAAATAAGCACACGTCCAATCTTGAATTCCAAATACATCGTTAATATTTGCACTTTCATAAAATGAAATCGATTACACGAACGAAATTCCTCATTTAAACTATTCTTATATTTACTCAGTAATGCAATCAGAGTCTGTATATTTTGTTTAACGTTTTGTAAATGGAAGGTGGAAATTGCAGATAAAAAAGAAAAAGCAAGAAAAGAAATATAGAGATATAGAGGAGAAATTGGATAATGATTATCTTTTATTTATTTGTTTTAAAGAAAAAAACATCACTCGAATTAGTTCACGTTTTCAACTAATGTATTATACATTGTATTCATCGTGTTATTTATTGTTTCTATATTTGTTCGGAAAATACAGCATGTAACAAATGATTATAATAAAATGCTGTAAATCAGTAGTCTCGAAATTGGTCGAGAATATTTGAAGTACGTTATTCTGGATTTTCTGTCGGTCATAACATATTTTAATGCATGTAAATATTAAATACGCGGAATATTTGCTACCATTTCTATAATTTTCTGGAACGCTTATATAATTTTTACTTGGAAATAATTAAAGAAATGATAGATTAACATAAACCGTAGCAAAGAACATTGAACGGGATACAAGGTTGAATATTTCAACAAAAAAATGGAATTAGATTAAATAGTCAGATTAAACAGTTCGCGATTATGCATATTTTGAAATGTGCTTCCTCTTCGCGAGATAAATTATTCAAGTTACCGGCGTCCTACGTGACCGTTAATTTCCCTTCAAAGTAACGAGATTAAGCCTCACGATCAGCTCATAACGATTAACATGTCCCATAGGCAATATTATCAACAGATGAAAGCAACCGCGAGATGATCGTCGAAAAAGGGTAGCCCCGAGGCCATCGGGAAGCGCTGTATGACGTCGCTCCAATTATGGTCAGATTGCTATCACGTTTTTGAAATCGACACTTTGCGCAACGCCCATCACGATGGAACCCCGAATGTCCCCATGCTCTCCATACATTTTTTTTTTTTTACCATCCACTTTGTCGGCCCGCCGACGTAGATAGTCAGCCTCCGGTATTGAATTCTGGAGATGCGAAATGCTGCTGAAACGATTGCACCCGGCCGCGGTGCGTTCCATTTCGCGTGAATATCGAGTAGCAGGCGAGAGCAGTCGACTTCTCGATCGCGAGTTATTGTTTGCTGCTGACGTCTTCGTGTCTCATCGAAATTTCTTTGCGGCTCGCTATCTCTTCGCAGTCGTAATGCGAGTCGCGCGCATCAGACTCGTGCCGACGATTGCACGATGTTTTATCAGCGCGCGCGTCATTCGAGATGTCGAGTGAACGAGTAAAAAGAATAAACGCGCCTCCTCGCGATCGCGAAAAGTTTATCATCTCTGGCGTCAAACGTTATAGCATTTATGTGATTGTCCAATGCGATTGTTAGGCAGATCTCTCAACCTAACCCAATGGCACTGTAAATAGACGCTAAAGTTCGTTAACGATTACCGATTAACGGATATTTTAGCAAAATTGAGGCGTCGCTCGGAGAAGCTGTAAAATTGCAAATTCCGAACGAAATTTCTTTGTCGGCCAACTTTGTTTTAGAAAGCGATGCGAATTGCATGCCATTATCATCGCTAAGTCGCCTTATGTTTAAAGATAATTTTAGCCAGGTTTTCGTCAACAAAATGGATTATAAAAAGTGTTAATGCATATTTATTTATCTACACAATTTTTCCGTGAAATCCTTTTTATCACGCTGTTTTAATGGTATATTTGAAAAAAAAAAAAATGATTGATGTTTGAATTAAAATATTGCGTCGTTAGAACATTGACATTTCAATGTTTCACTTGTTCCGATATTTCACTCATGAACAAATTTTATTATTGTCAATTCCGTGACACGCTCGTATGTATGCGGCGGCATGCAAAACAACGTTTCGCGTTCCGCGTGTAATAATTCTCTCATAAAAAGCGATTTCGGTGTCGTAGGCGTATAAACTTGGCTCGCGTGCCCTGCATTATTAATACGCTGGATGTAACATCAACTGACAAAATCACGCGCAAAATGCAAAGTAGATATTACTCATTCCTGCGTGGCATGTAAATCCAAAAGCAGTGCTACGGGGTTGGCGTGCCACGGAATCAGAGCGAGCGAACCACAGAAACGAGGGAAAGAAAGAGACACGAATGGAGCGTGCGACTCACAAAAAAAAAATGTATGAAATTGATTAACATTCACCATGATAAATACTTAAATATTATCGAACGTTTTTATAAATACTTGCTTTATTATTCGTGTCTCGTGACCTCATTAAAAAGAATCGAGAGAACGAGAGAGAAAGAGCGAGACGAGAGAAAGAGATTAAATACCCAGATTGGATTATTCATTTCCTTTTCGGTACGCAAACGCCAAGAGATATATTCTCGACGTATATCTTGACCAGGAATTACATAACTATGATCGATCGATTGCTGTTCTTATTGCCTTTCGTAAAGTGGAAAAGAAGCATCGCGTGCCGCTTTAGGAGCCGATATTTCAAGAACAGTCTGTAATCCAGAGGTTGATAACGGCAATGCACGTTAAGCAGCGTGTTTTAAAAGTCTCTCCGGATATTTCTCAATCTAGTCGCGCGACTTTTCACGAAGCTCCTTTGTATCCAACGTTGAAGAGTCGCGTCTACTCTGCCTTTCTTTTACTACCATCCCCCCGTGGGAATTTCGAAAAAAAAGACAAATAAGAATAACGCGCATTCCGTCGAATTGGAAAGTACTCATCGTGAAACATTAACGAATTCTCTCACATTCGCAAACGACTCGCTTTTGACTTTTTACAGGTGCACTTATTTTGCGTATCTGCATTTCTTTTTCATTAGTTGTTGCGTTCTCATTTTGAGATGTGGCGGACACACGTCGTTAAATCCTCCTAGTTTACGGCGACGCGAGGTAGTCCGTGCGCGGGTGCTAAACAAAAATTATACCATCTCGAGGAGATAGAGGTACAGAGAGTGCTTCCACGCGGCGGAAAACCGAGATGACGCCGGGTACGTCTATAAGAATTGTGGTGTTCCACTCCAACAGACTCCGCTCCGTGAAAGATACTGCGCTGCAGAAGCTACAGCTCTGAAAACGTGTGCGAAAACGTGAGCGCGGGAATACGTCGTGCGTAAAGACAGAAATTTATATCCGCGAACGTTTTATACAATGCGCCGCACGGCGATAAAGCACAGCGTTAACCGTCGACCGCGGGTAATAACAGTAGGCAATTCACTAACAATAAGCCGCGCTAAGGACAGCTTAAAGTATTCGCGTCTCAGACGTGTGCTCGAAGTGAAATTACGATGTTTCGTTACGATGGCAGCCGTACGAATATGTTTCACCAAAGCCCGGCTGCTTCAACGTTATTTTGACTTTAAGCGAGACTTAGACACGTATCTGTCCTTATCTTTCTTTCTAAATAAATAAAGACATATATTTAAGTCTCATAAGTTTAAAACCAAAATAACGTCGGTGCAATCAGGCGAACACGTGCACGAAACACTTTTGGTTTAGCCGTCGGCGTATAAACGGGCTATAATCGTATCCAGAGTTACGATAAGAGCGCGCATTCGTATCCGCGGCCCTTCGGTGCTTTTTCCTATCCTGTATCCGTTCCATATTTCGTTCGATATTTGTGATACCTGGTTTTTTCGCGAATATCGCATTCGTCAAAGGAGCGTTTCGCGGATTTCACATATGGATGTAACATCCCGCATAACGGACCGTATAACCGTATATTGTTGAGACCGCGAACCCGAAATAGCTTCGCAATTTTTTTGTTATTAATCTACAATGTATCGTAATGTTTTTTGCATATTGAATTTTATGACGGACTATAGTAATCTTGGACGGCAGATTTTTTAAAAATATTTAAAATATAAAACATCCTTTATGCGCGATGTGAAATTTTTTTATATATATATATATATATATTAAAAAGGCATCTCCCGTAAATATCCCGATATTTCTACGGGCAGCGATGCAGACACTCTTTTATGATATATTACATCCGTTCGACTTCGACGTATCTCAACTTCCATCTTGTAATGCCGCGCCATATCCCCCTCGCGATGCGTTTTCGATTTTTGATCGCGCACCAACAAAATATTATTCGCCGGCTCGCGGCACATCTTCCGCCCGTCCGATCGAAGGCTGTAAAAGAATATTGGGCTCGCGTTCCGTAAATCCCGTTTTCGAGCAAGAGGATATTTGCAATTACGGCAGTCCCTCCCGTGGACGTGGCACGTCGCGATTGATTCCGCGCTAAATGCGCCGGCACTCCACGCGGGCTGAAGACTTTTCGCTCACGTCCATCTCGCGTTTCGTTATCCGACTGCTAGAACGTTCGCAAGACCAACGCAATACCGACATTAATCCACGTCTGACCTATCGGGAATGCGAAATCCAACAAGGATACAGCATCCGCAGGGTCTTACCGGGTCTTCACCGTGCGCAAACATCGGTATATCATACCTGGCAGCTCACTACGTCATGCAAAACTGAGATGTCTCGTACCGAAAACTTGAGATCCAACGTGTCGTATTAGCCGATACCGCAGCCGGCACTTTTATAGCCGGTTTTATTCGGGCATTTATAAAATTTATGCAACATTTTTCTACACGTATATACGTTAACATATGTATGTATATTAAAAGATAAATTTTGATAAATCACAATGTAGCAATGATTAAATATGTGTATACGACAAATTGGCGAGTTTCGTCGCGCAAAATAACTTCATGTATGTTGATCGTTTATGTTGCGCAAGAATAATATTGTAGTTGTTATACTGCGCTCGTTATGTTAATCCCAAATATTGACCTTGCTATCAGTAATATGCGGAGATCGACTAACTAATTACACGAAAACATCGGATGCATATTGAATATTTTACAATAATTGGGTTACCAAGGGTTATCGATATTGTATCTACGTTGGTTTTCTATGACGTTATAAAAATATATTGTTGATGTTTATAAATTTATAAAATAATTAAGAGTGAAAATAACGTAATGATATGTTCGTATTTTCTAAAAAAATATCGCTAAAAATATCTGTATTATTCCACAATTAATCATAAATTCAATTATTCGCCGATAAATTGACAGATACATTACAACATTATTACAAGTACACTGCATTTATCGAAGTATCGGAAGAAAGAAGTAACGACAAGCATAAGGATCGTTAACGCATTCAAGCGATTTACGATAAGCTCTAAAGGAGATTAAAAAGGATTAAGTGAGACGATTAGATCCAGCGAAATCGCCTTAAAACTCGCAAGTGACAGCTGTAATGCTTAACGGTATAAAGGGGTAATGCACGGGAGTAGCCGGGGTGTTAATCAATAGATTCCAGATCACGAGGCGGATCATTCTAGGATATATATAAAAAAAGCGGGGAACATCTGCCGCGGGCATTACAGCAACGAGTTGGACTCGTCAACGCGGTCCTCATCGTCGTTTTGTCGCGTGCACCAGAGAATAATCGGGTTCGATACTGCGCGTGCGAAACGCCCTCCATTGGATATATTTTATTTTTATTCGACGAATGAAGCGTTAGATTCTCTCCCGTTTCGTCGTCACCAAACGAAAGTCGAATATTTATTTTTATTATAATGTAATAAAAACGCGTGCTCACACAGAGAGTTATACACCGGACTGTCTCATAAATCAATGATCACGTTTAAGGGAGGGAAGAAAGTGGGCAGGAATATTCTGAAGAGGGAAGTGGGAGCATCTCTCGTATTCTGAATTCTTCGTCTATTATGCAGACATCGTAAAGATACTGTGCCAGCAGAAATAAGGCCCACAACTAGGCACACACGTCCTTAGAAGTCAAGACGCAGACTAACGTGAATCACGAATGCGTGCAAAGATCAGAGAAGAGGTAGCGGCTCTCTTTTTCTCTCCTTCCGCGATCGGAAGTGCAATGCCTTTAAGGCCGGACGAGGGGTCGACCGGATTATCGATTAAATGACAGGATGTCGTTCTCGTATGTATACCTCGTATGTGTACGACGACGTACCAATGACGTTCAACCGAAGAATAAATATTGAGCAACCACATCGAGAGTCGTGGAGAGCAGTGCGACTTGCCTCTTCGCCCCTTCCTTTCGTCCAACTCGTTCTCTTTTAGTCCGTTAACCCTTTCGTATCATTGCGATAGGAATACTACCTCTTCACTTATGATACGGAACGTACTGAATAAACATTTTAAAGTCACTCAGGTACGACGACATAAATTGTTTATGATCCGCGAGGTGAAGATACGGATAAATAAATAAATGAATTGCCCCACAATAGAATTTCAATTTATGGAAATTTCGGATCTTTCTCTTAAGATAAGAAGTCAGGCGTCGTTAAATCAGGAAATACGATACCTACGGCTCGTAAAATTAAGTTTTACGGGAAGTATCTTGCGCATCCATTCAATTACATTTTTGTTGATATCATTACAACGAAAGAGGCAAGCACACCGGCGTACTGCGCACAAGACAATAGATTTTCTTTCGACTTCTTTCGTCTTTCGTTTGTTACATCGCGAGCTATTGCGAGACTTTATGTCACGTCTTTGTTGTGCGCTCGTACGATGCATCTTCCCCGATAGGAAAAAAAGTGGTCGTTATCGAAGAAAGCGCAATGCCCGCCCGATTCATTGACCTCAGGATCTTCAGGATGGAAGTAAGTAGAAGAACATTTACCGCGGTTCTCAACTACGTAAGGACCCCTACTCCATTTCAAATTCTTATATTGTCTTAGACATAAATGGGTTAAGATTGTCAGAAATGAGCTCTTTATTCTTTTCCGTATATCATACGTTCTTATTGCGTCTCTATTTTATCCAATATTTAATTTTTCTATTTACGTTGTATTGTAAATACTTTCAAGAAAATTACGTTTTATTAGTAGGGGGTTTATACAGCTATTTTTATATCTTTACCAATCGCTTGTATCTGCCATAAAAATATTATCCCGCATTCGCAGGTGAAAGCTATATTTTACGCGATCGTTTGATTTCACCGTTTATTATTGCTGCAACGTTTAAATATTATTATAAATTCCATCACATCAGCGTTATATAAAAGCCGAATTTCATCGAATACCATTTTTTTAATAAAACATTCGGGATGAATTCCCCCGCGTGAAAAACGCACATTCGACAAATTAAAAAAAAAAAAAAAAAAAGGAAAAAGAAATTGCTATTAACCGTTCCTCTAACGACAATTATACGTTTGATCTCTGAAAAAAGAACTACAAAAACAGAAGATGCATTAGCCTCTTCATTTTACTCTTCTTTACGGCGTTAATCCTGACTTTTCCAATTATATGTGACGCATTGTCCTCTCGGTGGTATGACTCAAGCCACGGTGAGAACCCGGGCAAACGGAGAAGATAAACGACTCGATGTACCATAAAAGAATCGACAGCGGCGCGGTCGATGCCGAAAGCCCGAGAGGGAATCGCGGAAGGGAATGGGTAAAGAAGTGGAAAGGAAGAAAGTGGAAGGGATGAGAGGAAGAAAATGCGGTTCCGGCTCGTACATCGTGAGATGCATCGAACCGCATCCGGACATAGTCGATACTGGCTCGCATCGATTTCGCGCGGGCTTATCTCGTCGATAACGGAATCCAGATCCGTCGGACTTTCCGTGCTTGTTTGCACCCACGCGCAAAGGAAGGAATGAAAAAAAATGGAATGCGACCCAATGTGCCATATGTGCGCGCAGCTGGTGAAACGTTTCGTCGTTTCCCAATGCGATGGAAATCGCGGGATTGAGCGACAGACGAATCCTACACCGTTGACGAATGACACTGGGTTTGATCGATCACTATGCCGTACAATCGGCGCAACAGGCAATTAATAATTCATCGCTTTTCCTACGGATACGAATATCGCTTGTTGTCCCGTCCGGTGTTTTTTGACAAAATTACCAATTGTGCAATTGGTTGCGTCGAATTTCGATCACATGAACGTGTAAATTTATTGCTTTCTTTTTAACTAATATGTCAGTATAGACAGCGCGTGAATTTTTTTAACTCTGAAAGTTACTTAATGAACGAGTACTTTAGACGTTATGAGTGTACAAGAAAATTAGATATTAGATATTTATGTTTTTCTTTTTTATGAATAAATTAAAGATAGGATTGTAAGAAAGTACACACACACACACACACACACACACACACACACACACACTTTATATATATATAAATTTATAAAAATTAAATATATATAAATTAATAATTTTGTAAAAAAACATAAAATATATATGTAAAAAAAACAGTAAAAAAATATATTAACCATACGAATAATAATGTTACCTTGATTAATAATGTTATGTCTTTATTCTGATCGCGAGAGAAGAATATATTGCGCACTTACTGTTAATTAAATTCATTTCAAAGTATAATTCTTGAGCAAATATTTCTTGAATAAAGTTTTCGCAAAAGAAGTTTCATCTAGTAGCGCAATAATAGCGAAATAGACATGATTCAGACGGGCCGGAAATGGTTGCGGGGCATGTAAGATGATTTTATTTGAGAATCTCTGATCCGTATAAAAGAGCTCGGCTCTCCTAGCGGGCAGTGACCTGCATAGACGGGACATGGTCCGGTCTTCTTATCAATTGTGTCATTATAAAGTTAACGATCTTGCTCGGTGGCCGATCCGTTTTGAGACTCTATAATCTTACAAGGTCTTTGTCCGAACGTACTCGCTTGTGACGTTCGATTTCCCGAGGGCCGGAAGTCACTATTGCCATTCAAAGACTTTCTCCCACCGGGTGCGGTGCTCCAAGGTGTAATCAATTTTAAATCGTCCGTAATCAGTGGCGCCCTTCACAAAGTTAAAGTTTGCCTTCGTTCGCGAAGCGGCACGAGTTTCTCCAAGAAAGCCGTTCGCGAGTTTTCAAATAACGGTGTTACGGAGTAAACGCGCCTTTATTCGTTACCGTTATTGCTGTCGTCGCTATTACACGAAAATCCACGTAATAGTTAAAAGCATTTCCTTCATGCAACAAAACTAACATTGCCTTCCAACAACGTTTGCAAAATATTCAGTTACGCAAAATATGACGTCACTCGTTTCAACCGAATCAAATTGACTTTGCACTTATCACTTACCAAAATGCGATCGTGATGTATATCGACAGTGAAATCGTGAACGGCGAAAAGGTCGATTCTTGCTCGCTCGACTGTACGCGAGGTCTTTTCCGAGATTTGCAAAATCTTTCGCGAATACTGCAACCGTACGTCACCTCGCTTTACAATAATAAGACTTCGCAAAAACGAAAACTCACTTCTGCGGTTGCGAGCGTGAGACACGATCTTGCTGTGCGCGGGCAAAGCAAACTGTTTTCGAAACTACGAAACTACGATACGGTCCAAGCCCGCGGGATAGATCTGTTTCGCGTTTCGTAAATTCTCACAGTTAATTCGAACACTTTGCTTTCCGCACTCTTCCAGCGCGGCGATAATTGCTCGGCAGTTTTGCAATAACAACGATCGCTTTCAACCTTTCGCATGAAATGTAAATTTCAATTTCCTTCGAATATACAACTTTGGAAAGTACCTCAGTGAATCGGGATGGATGATATTGAATCCTTGATGGAAATATCTGCTTGTATTAATCAATTATGATGAGCCATCGTAAGACCAGCGAAGAATCTAGAAATAAAGTTTTCCATCAGACATTAATCTTAGGGATCTTGATATGATAATTACTGTCGACGAATCTTGATTTAAGTCAGAATTCTCTCCGTGGAATTTTTTCAAGTTGCACAATAACTATTATTTAATGCGAAGTGAAATGTATAAGACGAATGAGTGCTTAACAGCTTTTCAAAATGATTTTCATCTATTTTGTAAAAATGATGAAAGGATCGACACATCCGTCAACAGTATATAAAGAGCAGAAGTTAAAAGCTGGAGGATAAAGTATCAAAAGAAAAGGAGGACATCATTAATATTGTATGAAGAGAGATTATTCATCTAGCCTCTTAATATTAATAAACATCTCTCCTGTCCTCGCTCTTTATTCCTTTGTTCTTTAGCTTATCCCCATTTTTTCTTCTTTTATTTTTAAACTTATAAAATCCTTTATTCCTTAACGAACTTTCGACACGCATTGCGCAGCGCCGATCTGCTTGGAAAATCTGAGAATAAAGAACGAGCAGCGAATTTCATTTTGCCGAGTTTCTCGTTTCTCTGCCTCCAGCGTGCGGAAGTCTTGCACTTGGGAATTTCAACAATCTGCCCTGCGCATCTTCCGGAAACGCCGCGACGGTGTCTATTTGACGGCCGCGTTTTCACCGTATATCCGTAAATTACATTTTGCGATGGTACTATGCGCGATTATGTGCACGTGGTCCGACGTTACAAAGGCATATTCGGCCACTACTGCTATGTCGCTCTTGCAGGAATCGAGTACGACAAAGCGTCGCATCGCGTCCTTGCTTACGTTTGCCTGCGTGCCTCGTGTTCGCTCAGGACACATGTCAGAACGGTAACATTCCGTAAATGCACACGACGGATGAATACACGTGTCATCTCGTACGAGAAGCGTCGAAACTGTTCTGCAGAAACGCGCGAGATTCCCACCCATTTGAAGCCGTGAACTCATCGGGATTCGCTTTTCATCCCATCTCGGTAAACGCGCAATACGTCACGAAGAGAGAGACGAATCGATCTTCAGAACTCATAATACGAGAAGCGAATTCACGTTCTGAGAACTCACTCACTTTGATCGACCTGACGAGTGCGATACGAATCTTTAATCTTAACTTACGATTCGTTTAGTGACTGAAAGTCCGATGGCAATGTCCACGTCGAGAATTAAGTCGAGAGTTTCTCGACGGAGACGCAGCCTGTGACACCAGGAGCACAGTAAAAAGAAGTGCTCTAGTGCTAAGAGGACCAAAGTAGCAAGATACTTACTTTGCATGCTAGAACTTGCGATCTAAAAAAAAAAAGTTGTTTCGACTTATTGATGATGTATCAACGTACTTGCTAAGACACCTTACGGTGGACCGGAGAGTTCAATTCAGACTTTGGTTCTTACACCATCTTCCGGCTTGTAACGGATCTTTGTAAAAAAAAGCTTTAGCTTGGTTATCAGATCAGTTATCAATATGTTTATCTACGAACAACTGGACGTTTCAGTTTCAAAGCTTTGTGGAATAAGACAATAGTATATAATGCATTATTTCTCTTTTAGACATATATTTCCATTGCATTATTCGAGATTCCTGCGTCGTAGCTCCATAAGAGCATGGTAATGTTACTAAGTTGTATTTTGCAAGAGCACGTATCCGATACACCTTGTCGAATTAAATATTTAAGCGACCGGAGTGCTGAATGTCTGAGCATAGCATCTTTTTGCGGAATAAAAATATATGTTCGTACAAACTGTAAACGCGCAGAGTGCCTCGCTATCATAGGATTTTAACTTGGTTTTCTCGTAAGTAATACGTCACAATCAATGAGAAATAAGGAGACAAAGCGAGCTTCCTGTTTCTCAATGTATGTGTGTGTCTTGAGCAGATTTGACAAATTCTTTCAGTATTTGGATATTGTAATAGATATGCACTTTCGATGTTCAATAAATTTTGCTTATTTTTAATAAATAAGAAATAACAACGGAAGCGAAAAGCCGAAAGCCGTAGATATATCATTTTAAGTGATTACGTGCAGACAAGTCTTCAAGAGCTCGTAAATAATTCTAGAATTATTATTTTTCGTGAAATATTAACGCCAACTATAAATATTACCGTAGAAATTTAAAAGTGCTCGAGTTGCTTGTTAGATAAATTTACAGGACGTTCTGATCTTTTCGCCTTTTATCTAACGTTTTTTCACTTGTGATCTCGAATTATTTGCGTCTCTGAGGTGCACCTGTACCATGTGTGAATGCATGCCTAGCTGATTACGCGCACGTATGTGTGTATGCGCGTGCGCGTGTGTGCATGTACATATACGTATTTGAAAGTCCGAAAGATTACAGGATTCCTGGAATTAGACGCCACCGGACACCGCACAGGATACGCGCGACGTACCGCAGTCTCTCCGACTTTGCGCACCGCATACTCAATCGAGCGGCGAGGAGAGTTACAGGACCCTCAGGAAAGCCCACCTCCCGAAAGAAATGACGAAAGAAAGACCTCGCGGGGATACGCGAGATCCTCCGCATGCGCGCCGAATATTATCCTCGAATCTTATCCGGGCGAGTGAGCGTGCGGTGTGACCACGATAAAGTGTCGCCCCGTGCCACCACGCATCACTCTCTCAACATTATGAATTTATTCATAGCCGCGTGCGCGCGAATGCAGGCGTACACGTACACACGGGCACACGGACACACGGCGACGGTCGCCGGGAAATGCGACCGACTGATCCACATGCGGTATCAATCACGAGACGCATTTGCAATTGAAATTATTCTCTCGGCACGATCGCGCTCGGCACCCCCTCGGCAAAAACTCGAATTTTGATCGGTCATCGCGCATCGATAAAAATTAAATAGTTCGATGTCGACGTGGCGCAAAGCGCATTCCTCGTCAGAATGCGAAGCGCGCGAATGGAATGCGAATTTCATTTGTTTTTTTCAACGAAACCACTAATGTCGCCGACGGGTCGACGACGATCGCGTCGAACGCGCGTGGATCCGGATTCAGATCGGAAGACTCATCGAGCCCTCCGCTAAGTCGAATACGCTAGCTGAATTCGCGCGAGTTTGCAAATTCGGCAAACGACCTCGCCTACTCACCACGTATCCGCGAGAAATTTTTTCCCGTCGCACTTATCCGCGGATTTATAAAGCAAACGGTGCACTCCTCGCGCGCATCTGGCAGACCCGAGATTCCGCAAGATTTCGCTTCGCGAGCGTACGCGGCAACACATGGCTTCTGTAATTTTCGTACGACTTATCTTATTTTAGACAATTTCTCCCTCCTCGCTCTCCACTTGACCGATGATACTTCAGATTTTCAGAATCTTGCCATGAAATTTCTCCCTATCGCGGCATTCCTTTTCGCGCGGTATAAGTTATGAACGCAATATCATAAATATTAATTCGTTGTGGACTTGAAAATAATGGATAGTCTTGTAGAAATCAAATATATTTGTCGACACGCAAATAGATATTTCTGCGAATACGTGTTTGACTTTCCTGAAAACACGTAGCGTTCGTGGTAGGTTGTAATTAAATCAGTAAAACACGCTATTTGATATAGATAATGGATGTATGAACAGCGAAAATGTTTTACGAAAATGTGAATAATTTATTTCACGCTCTTATAGAGATGTTATCTGGGAGAGCTGAAAATTTAAAATATCGACGGTGAAATTGCGCTCGATTATTTGGCGGCGATTATAGCGCGCCGGCTCTTCGGATCCGACAGTTTCCACTTGGATGAAAACACCCGGCGAGGGTCCTGTTGAAACGAAAAACGCGTTCGAAAGGAATATCTACTTATCGCTTAACCGGGACGTGGAAATCTGCGGCCGACAGTGACGAATTTCGTCGTCGAATATTAATCCCCTTCGACTTATCGGCGCGGCTATTTTCCGCACCCGGGTCGGGCAGTCTCATTACCTCTGAAATATCGATACCAGACGCACGCGGCCGCTCACTGTAATCGTGAGGCTTTCCCACAAGGAAGCGGGCAAAAAAGAAAAATGTCGAAAGAGACGCGCATTAATGGACGTCTTGAAGCGTGTCGCGACGCTCAGACCAGCGGTGAACACATCGCGGATGAATAATAGCTCGGCCATCTAATCGACGCTCACCCAATCATTTTTCGTTTATTCATACACGTATTACTTCACGAAAACAGTGTCTGTTTTACATCCTTCGAAGTACCCCAAATGAGTTCTCACAGCTTCTAAACATCCTATCGGCAGTGCTTTACAATGCATGACTAACAAATAGCGTTTACCATATTTCGTAGCACATTCCGTACACCGTGATGTTTTTCATGAATAATAACTTTTGCGACAAAAAACGATAGAAGCTATGTTCGGGAACATGATAAATTTAACTCCCCAACTACATTAAATTCCTCATAGGGTGTAAAAAGAATACATATTCTCTAAATAATTTCGTAATATTTCGTATCGAGAAATCAGCGCCGTAATACTGAATATATCTCTACTTGCACGTCGAAAGTTTAATTGATCATTTGCGAAGAGCAGAAACGTCGATTCTCTGTTGTTAGAAGATTGCCTGCCTGCACGCTTGCTGTTCGCTCGTCTACCTATTGGCTGGCGGCGGCTTCGTCACGCTTTAACACGGTCGGAATTATTCATGTCACGTAGCTCGCGTTTTATACGGTATTGACTGCATGGTCCCTCGTCACATTGAATAAAAAAGAGAAACGGCACTATTCGAGAAAAAAAAAACAATACGAGCGTTAAGTCGCGTCTTTAAGCTCGGTAAAGCCCTATAAACCCACCCTGACAGCTCCTGTGATCACATATCGAAAATAGAAAGAGACGGTATTAAAAGTAGCACAATTAGAAATGTTTAATTATAATATCGGTATAATATCACGCTGGGAGAGATTAAAAAAATACTGCTCACAGATCCGGTCCGATTGGCAATGACACACAGTCATCAAATGACTAACAATTCGCGAAGCGCAAATATCGATACGAGCTCGTTACGCAATATGTATTCGCCGAAATCCGTTGTTTAATCGTCGCGTTATTTATTGCGAACGGCAGATCCGATGATCATGTTGTCATAGCGACAAATCGCTCGGCCCGATAGCCTTGAAATCGCTAGTTTGTGCCGGATATTTCATGCCGAATCGCTTCGAACAATCGCGCCGTTTTGTAACGATTGTTTCAACGTCGATTTTTATCCATCTGTTTCGTCGACGGGCTTTACTCGTCGCTTGTATTGCGATCTGGGAGGCGCATTAGCCGACGTCCGCAATGAGTTATTTAATGTTAGGCATTGTAACGTTAATGCTGAAACGCTACAACACACAGCGAGAGGCACAATAGCTTTCCTCGGCAGCGAGATTGTTCCTGCTGACTATGAAAAGGGATTACATGTTATATTTCGAAACTCTGGAATTTGCATAGCGCATCTTCCGCGCGTATCAGCTAATTGCGACATATTTAGACGCAAAATGTGCCAGAATCCTGTCGCATCCTCCTCCCGTAATTATCTGTCTAATCTAAATGCAACGATGGCTGCTTCAGAATCCGGTAGGCGGTAACAATTTCTTATTTACGAGCGATTGAAAATTAAAGAGTTTTACGGAATTGCGTCGGGTGTTGTTGGATAACAAACTTTCTTGCGCGATTAATCTCGCGAGCGAACTTTAGCTTAATAGAAATTTATTACTTTAACTTAACAGAGAAATTTAATTATCATTTAATGACCGGGAGGCTGCCGACGCGGATGACGTACCTACAAATTTTTATTCGGGAATGTTCTATGTATTTGTCAAAGAATTCGTAACTAGAGGGAAGAAGAGAGAAGTGCGCGGCGCTCTTGGGGCAGTTTCTGTAGGTACGGTGAACAAGCGGTTCTAAACAAAGTTTCTAGAGATGAACTCGGGAGTGTGAGAGATTCCAGACCGAAATACTGCCGTACGTTGTCGCGTTGACTCCTTCAGCTACTTCTATCTGCTTAACATTCTCGGAGACGACATATCTATAGGGTTGGTGAATAGGAACTTTATTAGGAAAGACAAGGACAAGGCATGAAAGAAGTTATTTTGATATTATTTTTAACATAAAATTACTGTTTTATAAATATCGTAATATTTTCAGTGCACAATACGCTTCGATAATAATCGCCGTTAACGGTACGAATGTATCATGAGTCATGAGTGTATTGATATAAGTATGTTAAATGAACTCCGCTTTTGTGACGTATAGTATTCTGCTGGCGCATACAATCGACATGATTCAAAATGAACGGATTCAATCATTATTTCAACGAAGAACAATTTTCGCAACGCCAGCGGCTGTCAGTATTGTTACAAAAATGCATGGATCATTTGCTGAAAAAATTATCCCATTGAAGTGAAATCGACAAGCACAAGAACAATGATCACTGCAAACATGCGAAAAAGTGATTTTCGAACACATTTTTGTTCATTTATAATACAGTAATTATTGCATACTCTTGCATATACGTTTATCGCATTATTTGTTCGTTTTTCAATTCGTGTTTTTTGACGCAGTAATTAATTGATTGGAATTGATGGAATTGCCTGCGGGAAATATCACAAGTGTCAAATTTCACGCGTGAAATATCGGAGAAAAAGAGAAAAAATATATTCCTCGTAACTCTTACAATATTGTCCCGCAAATAGAAGCCCGTAACGTTCTTTTCGTGGATCTCTTCTATTACTCAAATTACTGTCGACTTCGTGTCTTCTCGTACTTTCTGGCTAGGGCATTTTTTCACCATAATAATGTCTCCCGTATCCGTGACTCTCTAACACCCCGTGAGAAACGTTACGCAATTCTCGCCAGCGTTTAATTCTACCGCGATCTTCCGCCTTCCGTGTCTCTTAAAACTTTGGTTTTAATTAAAGTTTGTTCTATCTGTTACTCGCTTGTTTGAACCATTGCGGACTTACTTTCATTTCCGCCCTGTCGTCGACTGCTAAACTTTCCTTCTGACACGCACATCTTTTTTTCCGCCACGTATATATACGTGAGCTAATTCGTCACACGTTCATCGAAATATTTAACAAAAAAGCATTCTCTACTTATGAAATATATATATATATATATATATATATATATATATATATGTATATATTATATCCATATATTTGTAGATCGAATTTATAATTTCCGATAGGCATATTTTGGTACAGCTGTCACCTGGCCAATATTAATCTCATTCGATGCAATCGTTAATCAATAGTCCGCCGATGCGTGTATTTCTCAATATTTACCAAAAATATTTTCATCATGCTGTGTGCAACAGACTATTATTCCCGTCCGTATTTGCATATGCGTATATGCGATTTTATGTTAAACACCGATTCCAATTTAATGATGATTTTTTTTTACAGGATTTATTTTTATTATATATTATATATTACAGAAACGGAAGACGACTTGTTTTATACTTTTGAAAAAGCGTAGAACGAGCTCGTAATAAAACATCCGGTGCACGCGGATAAAAGTTCGAAAGTATGTCTTTGGAACAAAAAATAGAATGTCAAAGATACAGGCAATTTCAATCACACCGCAAATTGCACGATAAAACTTGCATGCAAAATACAAAGTATATTCTTATCGAGGCGAGACAATCGTTAATTATTTTCATTTACAAATAGACACTATTCTCTATTTGGAAATGCTATTTAGAGCGAGTCTGTTATTATGACTCCTGCAATTAAGTCCTGTGAGCTTTATGTATTTGCTGTAAAAGAAGAAAAACACGTGTCTATTTTTGTAAATCCATTTTCATGCCTGATGTAACATCGTATTATATGCCGAATAGAGAGATTCTCTCCGTTTTCATAGGTGTACCTTTTTACCGGTACAAAATAGCGGCATTTGTCGAAGCGACGGGAAGGCAAAAAAAGGAGGGAAATGTATGAGCGCGATAATCGTCGACAATTACCGCCAATGTGGCAGTTAGTGCATGCAGCAAGAATTACGTACGGCCGATAGGCCGTCGCATTTATAAACGCCGGGTAACGCTGTGTAATGAAAAAAGAGGACGCTGTCGCGTTTGTACGGATGGGAGGGATGCGGCAAGCGGAAAAGAGCGCACAAAATGAACCATGAAATTAACGAATGGGAGGCTCGAACTCATATCCACGCGTCCCATTTTGCCAGCCAATTAATTATTTAAACCGTCCGCTGTCATCTGGAAACACAACGCGGTCCTGTTGATACTCATATTAACGCTTGCAAGATGGATGATAGAATAACCCGCGCCCCGCACGTTCGACTCCTGTTTGCGAATGCGAGCCTCATACTCATTTGAAGATGTATGCACAGCCGAGCGATATGCGAGACGCCCCAGGCTCTCCGCTTCTTTCTTTTACAGAGTCTCTGATTCCGTGACCGGATTCCGTGACTTGGAATAGTTTTTAAATTCGCAAAGAAAAAAGATATACGTAGATTGAAGGTACTTCCATGTTTTTGCGCAAATATTATTTTAATATTATATTTTGTGCGTTATCCTTTGAGATAAAATTTATTGGTAGCGCAGTACATTTATATAAATATCTATAAAAATTCTAAAATCCTACATTTGTTGGGTGTTGCTCAAGAAATACAGAACAAAAACCATATCTCTCTATATTGATCTATTACATCGTAACAACACTTTGAACCACCTCTACTCCTGGCTACTTTATGGTAAGAGGGAATATTTGCTCGGGCACTCATAAGTAAGAGGAAATCCATGGGAATGTGACAATGAATAGGCAGAATTAATGGAAATGACGGATTCCGACGTAATAACCGAGAGCTTTTGACCGCCATTTGCTATTCTCAGCTACGCGTTCATGCATTGAACAGTGCTTGATCATCATGAACTTAGCTTAGTTTAATCGTGCATTTAGAGATATGATGTTTAGCGTTTTTTAATTAAAAGTATAAAGCGTTTAGGAGCAATGCATTTGTCCTAAAAACGATGAAGTTATTTCTATTTTTATATAAATCTCTCTGCTCTCTTCTTAATATTGAAATTAAAAATATAAAAGACACATACACACACACACACACACACACACACACACACACACACATTTGTCTTTTAGATTTTTAATTTCAATTTTAAGAAAAGAGTAGATTTAACATATCATTTACTCTAACAACACGTGAATTAGGAAAATTGAAAATTATTATACACGTACGTGATTACTAGCAGTATTCCATAGCGGGTTACATTAAATCCAATATTATCATGTAACTGCAATATATAACGTGTGTTACTTGCAAATAATGTATATGACTGTAGACTCAATGAACCACACCTACTGGGTGTCTCTCTGATTGAATGGGATATCAATTTGCTTTATTATGCACATAGTTACAATTAGATTTCCTGACACGGATACATCATTATTAACATTGGAGTGCTGTCTCGCAAAATAGGTGAATTAGACAGCATTTGATGCCTAACTGTGCCTATTGCTTTCGAATTATGGAGTTGCACACATCTAGGCATAGCGTGAAGCGAGCAAAATCAAATGACGTAGTCACATCCTTACCAGAAGATAGTTATCAGAATACAGAATGCTACTTCTGGTCATTCCGAATTCGCCGCGGTCTAAGTAGGGCACACGTTGAAACACACGTAAAATCGATCATTTGGGACGAGGCGACATTTGCCCGAGCATTTTACGAACGATAAGTTTCGAAAGTTTCTGTGCGCGAATTTTACGCGCGTGAACACTCGCGTATCCGTTTGCACAAACTGGCATTGTTAACACGGGACAATAATAATTCAGAAAATAACGGAACTGTGAACTGGAACGCAACCGAGAGAGCCCTTTTTGCGAGGCCGCGGAAATGTATGCAGCGCGCGAAAACGTGCGCGCGCGAGAAAAACACGATGGGGACAGGGAAAAAAACCACCGCGAGGGAGTATAGACGCGAAAGCGGCTCTCGCGCTGCAACGACATGCAGATATCGTCGGTAATCCACTGGGAAATGAAATAGAGAGCCGGTAATTAGAATATTCAATATTCGCGAACGCACGATAGCGATGCGGGGCGTGTGCGTGTATATGTATGTATATGCGTATCGTAATATATATATCTCGCACTTGGTTATACTTCTGTACGCGTATCCCGTACGCGTATGTCAATAAAGTATCCATTTACACGCGGGGAGAAATATCAGCTCTGAATATCGGAGAAAGTGAGTTTGATTTGCGTTAGATCGGCGGCATCGAGACATCGAGTAAAAATTGTTGGTGTGAATCGTTGAAGAGAAATCGTTTATATGCAGAGACATATTTTTGTCTCGCGATGGACATGACGGTCGGATGAGCTTGCACGTTGCTTTGACAGCATCGCTCATTGCTTAATTCAGACGTACGGGCTGCAGTTGTCACGTAGTCGCAGTCTAATTGCGTAATTTTTCCAATAAACGAGAGTTTACGTTTTATCTATGCGCAATGTAATACATACGGTAAGAATAAATAAAAATACGTATATGTTTATGTGAGAATCGTTGCATAATATAACCGATATCTGTTAAAAGACAATCGATGTCTTGATGTTTGTTGGAGTATTAAATTTTGATTTCTCACTAAAAATGATTACATAAATGGTATTTTAAAGCGGGTGAGTCCTTATAAATCTGGAATTCGTGGAGTAGAATCGACTGCTAATTGACAATGTTACGATGACAGTGCTACATTTTACTATCCATTTACAGAAAGGTATTTCGGACTTTGAGTTAGTAGCTCGAGCGGCACGATGACCTAAGCGTTATTCCCGTTTACGGAGCAGTCGTTAATTACATTTAACGTCCCCATCACCGAACCGTCGCATCACGTAACATCGTGATACTGTTGGAACATAAATTAACTAATCGAGTGCGCCAGTCGTGACGTTCTCCAAGTTCCAATCTAGCGTCAAGCTTAAATGACGGACCTAGAAATTTGCTGTTACTCGTGATTAAAATATCTATAGAGAATTATTGCAAAATAAAAAATATAAAGTTTTCCGCGAAACAAATGATTGATGTTACATTTTTGTAATAACATTGCATAAATCGCGAAAATACGCTCGAAAAAGAACTTATTTGTATTTTAAATCGGTCATTTAAATTTTAATCGAAAATATTATATCGAACGATTGGATTGCCGAAACGTCAAGTTCTGCTGATAAGTTATTGGAACTTTTGAATTTGTATAAAACTCATTACTTTCTGTTTATTTGCTCATCTTTAATTAGAGATTATTGGATTATATATAATAACGCTGTTTTAATTAGAAATTGAAATTGAAACTCGGAGACGGATTCTAACGAATGCGCAAGAAAAAAAAGATAGGCTGGTTACAGGACACAGGCGGAAATGTAAGGTGATAAAAGAGTAACTGTAATTAAGGATCGTTTGGTTCGCCGACGAAGCCATTTCCACTGAAAACGCGAATCTTTTCGATTACCGGATTTTCGGCATTGTTCCGTTCGCCTTTGTCCGTACGAGCGTTTTTCCGGAGTTTCGCCAATTTAAAGTTTCTGCCGCCTCATCCACGATGCCTGCCATTTCTTGCCATTCAGTTTTCCGCACTTTTCTTTCTTTCATCATTCATAACTATTTTTCTTTCTCTCACTCGCATTCTCGGCACCTCATTATCCTGCGCTATTCATTTCCTTCTTTTCTCTCCGTGTCTTTTTCTTGTATTTACTATGCTGCAACCAACATATCTCTTGGCATTCTTTTGATCGGGCGCAACATTAATGCCATTCTCGTTATTCATTCCCTTGAATCTGACAATTGACCTTACCACTGATTAAGGGTTCATTACTTATGTATATAATTTTTTACATTTTTTTTATTTAATTGAATTACGATATTTCTTCTAACAAAGCAAATTATATTTCATAACTTTCATAATTATACTCTTTCATAATTATATATTTCATAAATATATATTTTATAATTATTTCAGCAAAAGCAGATAACAAATAATTGTAGAAATTCGATGCCTGTTTTAAGACAATCCGATATTCGATTAACGACACGATCTTGCAATTACGTTGATTGCCGCGTGACTAAAGTTCGGTGGATGTTGTCGCGATTTCTCACCGACCAATGCCAAATCCCGGTGCTGAAACAGGTCGTTTCGCGGTTGTTACACGTTAGTTAGGAAGCAAGAGTCGATTAGCTCGGTAGAAGTCAGAGCTAAGAGCATAAAGCACACTCCTGAGCCCTGGTTTGGCTGATTGCCCGCGTCTTCATCCCTTCGGACATCCGCCGTTCACCTGATTCTCTCTCCACCGCTTCTACCTCCCCCTTCCTCCCCCACCTCTCTCTCTCTCTCTCTCTCTCTCTCTCTCTCTCTCTCTCTCTCTCTCTCTCACGCTCACTTACCGATTCACTCTGTCCCTCCTCTTTCTCTTCGTGGTACAATTCTCCGGAGAGCCGAAAGCTACGGCGCCGCGTTTAAACGGAAGGGACGTGACGTTAAATAGGTACACCTAATACCCACGAGTCTGAATTATGCGACAGTCCTTACCGCTCATTTGGTATTCCGCGAGGATAATTTCACCTGAATCCATTAGGGGCACGCGGACGCGCGGACGAGTGGTGTTAGATCTCCTTCTCCTATTTCGGAGAGACACGCAGACGCACGCTGTCGTCGAGTAGACGAGAAGCGAAAGAGAGATAAACTCATTACGCCGTCCGGATCACATTCTTTGAGATGGCCCCATTCGATACGCCTAATTGCATTATATCAACTCATTTCGTCAGCTATCCGATATTTTTATTACGACGAGAATCTTGCTCCATAATGATTTTAACGGATTTGACGGAAAAAGTTTTATCACATTTAAAGTGAATGTCACGCTATTTTCTTCACGGATTCGCGCCGTTAATTTGTCGTTAATAAAATTAGTTATTTTTAACATCCATGGCAAATACGTGGTGGATTAATCGTAGCGTATATCCAACAGAAATAAGATAATCGCGCAGATAATCAACAGGAATTGAAAACATTTTTAAATGAGATTGCAACACGAAAAACGGAATCGTGCCTTGATAGAAAAGCCAAAAGAGAAGCATTAAAATATTTTGGCTTTCAGATGCTTTTGACAGAAGTGCACGCAAAAATGCAAAATACTGCAAAAAATTTTAGACATATACACATATACACGTGCGCGTGTACGCACGCACACGTACTCACCTCGTTGAATAAAGTTGACGGATTAGATTATAGCAAAAGTAAAACGCAACATATATTTAATCATTCACGCGAAGGTAAAACGAGGTTAAACCTCACATAAAATAAATTTCTTTTAATTTCTTTCTTTCTGACGGGTACTGTAATTAGCTACTAAATGATATGTTTTAATATAACGGCTTTGCGAAAAACCCATTTCCACCGATCTCATTACATTCAAGCAAGCTCGTATGGACGAGCCATTTTCTCGAAAAAACATATCTCGCTATTATAATAATCTTGAAATTCATTATTAAGCGCCAGGTATGATATAATCCATCGGCGCAGCGGAATTCATTTCTATTCAAATTCATTAATATTTTGCTTTGTAAAACAATGCGACGAAACAAAGTATTCGATATTATCCTTTTAATATCTTTTAATAGAACGGATACAAGTTCTATCACGGCACGTCGTATCTCAGTAATCCAAGTGTCATACGGCAAACATTAACTTCTCTACGGAGAAAAGGTAATAAAGTCGGAGCTGGTTTCGTACCTCCTATATAGGAGAACACACACACACACACACACACACACACACACACACACACACACACACACACACACACACACACACACACACACACACACACACACACGTCTCGCAGCATTTCGACATCTTTTGCTGGAGGGGCAGTAATTCGTTTCTATCCTTACCTCCACGTGATCGTCTCACTGATGTCAACAGGTATCCGACGAGACTATGCATGTTTTTCGTCGTGCATTCTTTACGTGCGTGCGGTTTCGCCGAGTTTCGGGGCAGATTCGTCCGGGGCGCATCGTGCAATTCGCCCGGCGACGCAATGAGTGGCATTTTATTTGAGAACGAAGTGAATTCCCGGGCGCCGACGATGCCAAATAAGCTGTTTCCTGCGCTCGATACAGCTTAGCCCCACTTCTTCTTCTTCGTTTCGTCTGCCGAATAGGGCTGTGTGCACGGCACCGACAGATAAACAGCAGAAAAGCCCGGCTTTCTATTGAAGAGCCGCCCAATTGAAACGGCGGTGCCTGCAGGCTCTCGTCGGTCGAGAGACGCAAGTGGGAAGATAACTTTTCGCGATCTACTTCTGGTCTTCCGCTCCCGCGAGGCCAAATGCGTATTAAACGAAAATCCGTAAGCGAATCCTCTCTCGGACGGTCTGTGCAAAGAACGAACGAACGAACACGGGCGTCAACTCTTATCTCTACAGAACGAAGTGGCGCAATTAAGATGAAACTGCACTGAAAAAATCCGTCGAGTATAATCCACAAAAAGATGCTTTCTTCTATTTTTATTGTTATAGATAAATTGGATAAATTTAAAATAACATGTCGAATGTTTTATACACTTAACGAGGAAATATTTTTTACATCCGAATATAGTTGAACTTTTAAAACTATATTTGTAGATTTTATTAAAAATTTAAAATTATTTTTTAAAAAAAGTGATATATTAAGACATATTATAAAATAACAAACTCCAAACAAGGATACGTAAAATTAATTTAATTTTAATAACTTCGAACGATTTTGAATTCACTGAAATATAACAATTTTATTATTTTATTGCAATTGCAACTTTATTATTTGAGTACCCTATTATCGAATATTGTATTATTAAGTTTGGTTTTCTATTAAAATGTCTATTAAAATTACTTCAATATACTAATTATACAAAATTTTCAACTTTTATGCAGTCTTATTTTCATCTTTATGGTACGATCCATTACCAACGCGGATAAACAACATTATCCGATGAACGAGAGATTAATTCAACTGATCAAGCACTCGTATGGAATACTGAATATTCACATTACGTTGCATAATCTATTTAATAACAGCCAAGATAGAGCTTCGTTGAATGTCACGCCACTAGAAATATACTAGAAATATACGACAATATAATTTTTTTTTTTTTTTTACATAAAATATGTAGCTCTGTCTTTTCAAAGATAATATCCAGCATTGGTAAAAAAATTGGTACAAGTATCGAAATATATCTTAAAGCATCTTTAAAGAGTAAGCTTAAATAATGACACTCGATTTACGATAAGCATAAACAATACAAACCATCTGTAGTTATAGAAATAGTAACTCCTTCTTATATTCCGTATAAGGATTTCGTTTATACCGTAACGTACTAACTGCAGTTATTACGCTTTCGCGTCCTTTCAAGCATTGTACGTACCGTAACAATAATTTTATGTCTGAGCCTTAAAGCAAGGGATTGCAAGAGTATCACGAGTGAATGCCTTGCAACGATAAAGAGAATTATATTATAAGAATTGAAACGACGTATTTCTCTAATTTCTCTCCTTACATTAAGAATTGCGTAGCATTTTCTTATTCATTTGAGATACAAAAATAAAAGTATTCTTTGCTTTGCGCGAAATATATATTTAAATAGCGCAGCTGATTGTTAATGACTTAGTAATACATCTCAAATTTCAAAAGAGAAAAATTAATTCTACATCTTTTATACAGTTGCAAATTCTATGATATTTCTATGATACCTTTCGATATATATTTTCTCATTAAAATATAGTATTAGTAAAGTTATAATAATTAAATTTATTTGTTCAAGCTTGTCAAGCTTAGAATTATGTGCAAACGGTGAATATCATCGTCGTTATATTGCATCTCGCGAGTATTGATTAACTTTCACGTCATAACATAATTGAAACTGATTGAAATAGAGACACAATCGTCTCCACCTTTAAAGTGTTGTGCACGTTATTGGCAATAGATTAATGAGACGTCCTCGGTAGTCGATCAATTTCTCCAATACGGGTAACCACGCCTCCATCGAACTGTCACTTCCCTCTCGATCATTTCAGATGTATGTATTTCTATCCATTGAAGACGCAGCAGATATCGAGGACGTCGGGAATCAAAGAAGGTTGATCTATCCCGACGAATAAAACAAGAACCTATGGTGAATGAGGCAGAGAGTAAGAAAGAGAGAGAGACGGGGAGGGAGGGAGAAAGAAAGAGGGAAAAAATTGCGATATCGAAATCACTGCGAGAGATTGTGGCGAACCGCGGGAATAGAGAGAACACGCCAATGAAGAAGAATGGCCCCCAAATTCCCGACGGGTTCTTTATTACTTCTTCGCGGTAGGTTCCTGCTTCGACGAAAGAAAAAAACGAAAGGCAAGCCGCAAACGAATTTCTTCCGTCAAGCGGCGCGAAATCTCTTCCAGAAATCGTCTGTCGTCTGAAATGTCGTGAGGTGAATGAAATACTTGGACAGGGCATTGCTAAATGCTTTCTAAAAGCACCTTCTTCAGTGAATTAGATCATACGGGCATGTATTTCCAGATAAGCTGAAAACGTGATAAGAAATGAATTCTTTCTCTCTCCCTCTCCCCCTCTCTCTCTCTCTCTCTCTCTCTCTCTCCTCCCCATCTTTCTGTTTTTCTTTATTATTACTCTCTATTATGGATTATATCATATAAAAGTAAAGAAGAAATCGCATATATACATACATATATTTTCGATTTGTGATCGATTTACATTATAAAATCAATTGTTTTTTAAAACATTTTGAAAATATTTGTATACATTGCAAATATAAAGCATACATCTACTTTTTAAATATTTTGGATGCTGCTACTTGAAATAGATCAATAAATATTTGTCGAGCATTTCAATTGGGATATCGAAAAATTTGAACTTCTACACGATTTCTGTACATATTGTATACGCTTGTGTTTACACAAACGATTTTCCACATAAAGTATAAACCGGTATCAACCATGTAGGAAACAAACAGATACTTCTCTATTTCGACGTTTCGTATAAAAAGAATTTCATGATTTAAGGTTGGAAGCAGATATATTTAACAAAATAAGGAAATAAGGAAAATAAGGAAAATAAGAAAATTGCAATTATTTTCATTATCAAATCTTTTATCCTCATTAATATACATTTATTTATAGTCCAAAATAGCTTTCTGGCTTTATGTAAATAATATTTCCTTATCTGAGAATATATATATATATATATATATATATATATTTATATAGATATAGATTATACTTTACTTACGTAGATTTCGTATAAAGAAAAGATTATCTACAATAATGTAATTTCCGCATAGATACTGTCTACTGTTACGGCCAAGACCATTTTCGTGCCTCTTTGGCTTCTCCGTTAACGTGCATACGACGACAGTACGTATTCTATTTCCTTTTCTTGATCGCATTACCTTACATCTTCGCCCTGCGGTGGGACCAGCCGGCATGAATCAATAGAAGCCAACGCCAAGAAGTCATATCTTAAAGCAAGAAGGTGGCAACCAACCATCATGTCGACTTTAACGTAGAACGAAGTTGCATTTAATTATAGGAGGCAATATAATTTTTACTGGGAACCCTCCAACTCTTTTTTCTCTGTCGGTTTAAATAGTCGCCACTAATACGAGTTCCACATCCGTCAGACATCTAAATAGCGTGCTAAGCTACCATTTTTCCACGCTAATTATTCATATCATCTCGTACTTTTTGCATTTGTAGTCACGTTGACAGATATTTACTCGGATGCATTTCATAGCACAAATGTCATTCTACTATAAAGCTGCTTTGTTATGTGTTGAGACAATGAGACTGACTTATCGATCCATGTAGTGGCTCTTTTAAATGAAATAAAACATACATAAAAAATTTAACAATCCGAATAAAGTATTCATCTTATTTATTTATTCTAAATAAATAGATCTGCCCCTCCATGAGTTTAAATTAATCTTTTGCAGACATCATTAAAATACAATCCCGTCGTGTCTTTTGTAATTTTTTGAATTAAATCGAAAGTAGGTCAAACGATCAAGTATGACAAAACACAAATGCACGCCTTTCTTATTGAAACAATCCGGCTTCAACTGCGAAAGGTATTTCAGTAAAAAAAACGATTTGAGAAAAGCAATTCGATTGCACTTTACAATTATTGTATATAATATATTAAAATACGTTATTGTTCTGTATGGATTGCAGTGTAGTAATATCTTAGTCAACTTATATCTTCATACTTATAATTTTGGCAAATTCCTCATGATGCAAATGCATGTATGATGCAGCTTGTTATGAGCTGACACGTTAATGTAAAATTGAATAATATATTAATCTCTTATACTTGGCTGAATGATATTCTTTATATTTCTGTGCATTGTTTCCTACAGCATTGCAAATCTTTCATTATTCTGTTTGTATTATTTATTTATGTGACAACTGTATAAACAATATAAAATAATTGTAAAACTATTATAAATATCTATGTCTGTATAAATATCTATATAAATCTCGTGGCTACAGCAAATAGAAATATTAAGATTATTCTTTGTAATTGAAAAACTAATAACATTATAACACACTAATGATTATACATATGGGGCAAAATTCTTTCTATAAAAAATTTATTATTTTAAGTGGTTTTTATCAGAAACTTCTACATTTTTATACATATTAAGAATTATTATTTTCAATAATCAATTGTTCTAAAACAAGATCACATATTAAATACTATTAATTTCCTAATATAATATTCTCGAATTTGTTTCATCTAAATTAATGCTATTTCAAATCTTCCAAATTAATAGTCGGTGATTAATAGTATTTACGAGCAACGTGCCGAACAGATTAGCGGGAAGTATTTAAAGCGATACGTTATTTCATTTTGATGCCGGATTATTCAGTTAGTCAAATTATTCTATCAAGTTTGCATATTATCGGTTTATTTGCCAATTTATTACTCATTATCTCTAATTAATGTAAAAATATTTTAAATCTATGATATTGCATTATTAATTATAATCATAATAAAGTCAAAAAGTCGTAAAAAACTATGAGAGAGATCTTTTGTGAAGTGGCAATATAAAGCGATACACATACGTAATTAATTATAATAAATAAATAAACACTTCAGCTTTAACAATGCACGAGAACGTATCGTTTCGGCAATAATTTGTTTCTCTGTGACGTATATGCAATTGATACAAATATATGCAAATAATAATCTTCAATGTTCCAATTTCATCAAATTAATGACAGTGCAGTGAACTATAGAAAATTTAGCCGCAAAATGGTTTATATTCGGAAACAGCGTTTCTTCTTTCCAAAATTGACATGAAACCAATATTCGGATATGAAGAAAAGAGCGGTAACAATTAAATGTAATGCAATAATAATCTATTGTTGAATATGTTAAATATTTTCTGATATATTAGCAATGACGTTATTGATTTTTGGTTTCTATCAGGATTCCGTTAAAAATATTACAATTACTCGTGTATAAAAGATTCATAGAAATACATAGAAATCTGTAGTGATATTTTCTAATCTCTTTAATATAACTGTGCAAACTGGCAATCTGATAATTACGTTTTCATTGAGGTGCATCGATCATAGCCCCTGGCATAGCACAGCAAATTTAACTGGTACTTGCAAATTGCTGTTAATAACAACGTTCATTCCGTATTAATACTGAGGAAAGAAAAAAGATATATTTGATTAACATAGGTCATTAATTCTATTATTTAAAAGAATATTTATTGCTAACAGCGTCTATGTAAATTATAATATTATATCAATTTATTTAAATTACTGTATACTTAGAGAGAAGAAAATTTCAAATGGATCATAATTATTCGTAAAAAATGCATTTCGATTGCATTCCTTATTGAATCTAGGCGAATAATGTTGTTTCACGAAACGTAGATATCGACGTAGGTAACGACGAGATGCTTCCTTAAAATCAGCAGCGCAAACACTGTGATATTTTCTTTAAATTCCGTTCTAATATAGTGACTTACGGCATTGCAGATGAGAGCAGGCGATATGTATCGCAATCGATTCCTTATAATCACTTTATTTTTAAACCTGATTAAAAAAGTCATTCATAAGCGATAATTTTTCATATCTAGAATAAAAGGTCACTATTTACTATTATCATTATTCGCTATTTATTTTTTATCATTTTTTTTAACCGTCCAGATATTTGGAAAATCGTGGTGCAAAATTATCGCGACCATCAGTAATAATTGTCAATATCCGTTTGTCGCCGGTATTGACATATCAACTGTGACAGGACAGACGCGAAACCTTCAAATCACAATCTAATCACGATCTAATACAACTGCTTTCATAGATCACCGCAATCAAGGCGAACATTCTCGCAATCCTCGGCATCTTCGATCTGATATCGAGAAGTGGTCGCTCACAGAGTGATTCCAGATGGCCGGTGCGCCACTATTTATCCGGATGGGAAGCGTAATGGCGAACGTACAATCTTGTTACTGCGCCGCGGTGATATGGGCCGGGCTATAGTGATTCAATAATTCAGCACCACGCTCCGCCGCCGGCGCTATTTCGTATCTCGAGAGTACTGATCTATATGTGTACGTGGAGGCTACAAATGAGGGACGCAACGGGACATGGAGGTTCGGAGTAGACACCTCGCCATTCGCCCACCTCATCACCCACATCCCAAGTTCCCTGGGTTACGCGGGACCCAGGATCCCTGGAAGCGTTTACCTTCGCCCCCGTTGAAAGCGCATAACGGCCAGGGCTCGCACGAGAACAATGAGAGTCCATCCTCGCTGTGAAACAATGACGAAACGCGCTCCGGTTAACCCCCGAACTGAAGATCGCGTCGAACCGCACGAATCTCTCTTTCTCTCTCTCTCTCTCTCTCTTTCTCTCGAGTCCTTTGTCCTATAATTGTTAGTCCGACGGTGATAAGACATATCAAATGACGAAGGAACTCGATATTGAGCTCTCGATTGCGCGCATCGTAGTATTGTGATCGTAACACGTTTTAATGGTCGTTAATCTGCCGGTTGCATGATTAGAAGGTAATGGTCGCCAATGGTGGAGACGGATGCTCGGTGTGTGTGTGTGTGTGTGTGTGTGTGTGTGTGTGTGTGTGTGTGTGTGTGTGTGTAGTATGTAATATATACATTATATATATATATATATATATATATATATATATATATATATATATATATATATGTTACGACGATGAGATAAATGTGACGGAAGAATCGTCGCGCAGCGGAAGTCGCGTCGCTCTATAGGGCTCATTTATAGCGGAGATTTCATCTCAAACCGCCATTAAGTGTTCCGGTATTTAATGTAACTCAGGTTCTTATCCAGCGTACCGCTAGAGCCGATTCGTTCTTCGATCTCCTCCGAGCCAATACCCCGAACGAAAGTTAATCCCGAATTGTGATCAATCTCTGACGCGCGTCATACCTATAAAGAACTTCATATCCCGTCCCATAGCTTTTATATCGATCCTATCTCGGTCATCGAATTGGCCCACAAATTTTTGGACACTTTTGGACGCGAAGGACGCCTTTTCCAAGCGTTATTTCAGTGTGTTATTGAAGGTCCAAAAGAGGCTAAAGATAGTCCGGGAGAGATTGCAGGGATATCGTTGCAACCTTTGAAGGACGCCTAGTCGACGCCCGTCCTCGAGAAATCCTTCGACTTCCAGGGCAACAAAGGATTTGGGATAATCCTGAAATCCTCGAGGTGTATATCAGCGTGTGTACAGCGCTAAAACGAAATCGCACAGCAGAGCCAAAAAAAGAATCGATGCGAACGATTCTTGCGACTTGTGCTTGT
Organism: Pogonomyrmex barbatus; assembly: GCF_055798465.1. Taxonomy (NCBI): domain Eukaryota; kingdom Metazoa; phylum Arthropoda; class Insecta; order Hymenoptera; family Formicidae; genus Pogonomyrmex; species Pogonomyrmex barbatus. The sequence continues at coordinate 2,956,121 of NW_028297099.1, read as the reverse complement.
GTAATCCAGAATGACGAATCGATCAAACGCGCGTGTATTGTTTTTCCGCTATATCGTAAAACGGTCTGTTATATTAACACCTTAATGTTGCAGGAAGAATCTATCGGATGTTGGAAAATACATTATTCATGTAACTGCATTATTTCGAATAGATATATAGATATTATTAATTTATGATCCGGTTTTACATCGCAATCATGCGATCTAAAGCTACAATCTTTAAAATAATGTTATGTGTTAATGTGTTTTAACTAATATCAATATCAATTATATCAATATTACCAATATTATCAATATTACTATAGCAACGTTTATCGCTCTTTGAATATATTTTTTTTATATGTATAATATAATTATAGCTATTTTAAAATTTTATATTACGGTTCATTCCAATCAATTTGATATATATTTCTTTTTCAATTGACCTGTGTTGTGTTTTGTTTTTCGTCAATTGGAAACTAACCGAGTTCACGATTTTACGCAGTTTCGCGGTTACTCGCGCTATTTTGAATCAAAATTGCAAATTACAATTCAAGTACTCATTCAATCGGATCGGAGTTTGACATTTTTTCAGCAACTGACTCTTTGTATGGCGTTTCGTTCTTTTGCCAATTGGAAAGTAATCGAATTCGTGTTTTATCGATTATCACTTGAAGTCTCATGTTTATTCGTGCTTGTGACGCGTTTCGAAAACATCGAAAAGGATCGAAATTATCGCAGGTGCGAAAAACATTCCTGTTGTTACTTTGCAGACACGTCACGCACTCCTCTGTCGTCTCGCGGATAAGTATAACCGAAAGTAATACACCTTCGTAATACACCTCTGCAAGTTTCCACAACATGTTTTCCACATTAGCGAGCCACCATACGTAACATGAAAAAAGAATGTCGGAAGTACGTGATGTCGACGCGCGAATTCATTTCCGGCGCAGTAGCTCTCGCGAATACTCTCGCAGAAGCGCGCGCCTCCTCCGCGCTCAATTCCCGCGAGAACGTCCCTAAAATAATCCCGGGCGCAAAACGTGTCGTTATAAAAATTCCATCGTCTCTCCTCGTGCCAGCGACGGCACGAGGAGAATTTTGTGTTCCTCGTACGCCGACGTTTTTCTCTCCTCCGCCTATACTCTCTCTCTCTCTCTCTCTGTCTCGCGCGAGCGAGCGCGCCTCCTCTCGTTCCCACCATCACGCATTAAGCGCATGAGCCCGCCTCCTCTCGTAAATCCGACTCTTCATAAATTTTTCATCGAACTTGGAGAAGGTACATAACCAGCCACGGTGCACTGCTCCGACAGGAAACCTCTCGTTCCTATCGATTTCGCGCGACTCGCCTACATTCCGCACGCGCAAACCGACCGGTGCGTCCGTTATATTCGGAAGTTAATTAACAAGTACGAGACGACGGTAACGATGGCCGTCGACATTAATTGTAGCTTAGCGTTATGAGGCGCCGACAGGTCTCGGATAAACGTCGCCGTCACCGCGACGTGAAGCCTGCGCCAACCAACGTGGGCTGTCGACAGGAGAAGAATACACGAATAACGCTTCTATATGCAGCAGACCCTCTCGCAAAAGCTGCCGACTGTACCTCGCGAAGCCGGACAGCCGCGAATAATTAGTTACTGGCAATTGTCTGTGATTCCTTACAAGGGGCAGCTTCGAGCGCGAGCGAGTGGAAATCACTTCATCTACTTTACGCGTCTCTTCGCTGAAGTCTTCCATCTATTCGGATTTTCGGCGAATGGAATGCAGCCTCGATTCAAGTCGCGCGAACTATTGTAACGCACAACGGAGCATGAATCATAAAGGAATCTCACGTAATTCACAACGGACGCTTATCTTCAATATGAATATCATGCGATTATTTAAACGAAATGGCGCGTACATGTTATCGCTGTAACGAAGAAACGTTGGATCTTTGTATCAAATTAACAGATTTTACTTGTCAAATTAAACCGTAATTTCCACTAGTACGATGCAATGAAATATTATATTTAATTGACATATAAAAGATTTATTATACGAAATAATATAAGGAAAAATTTTTACAAGAAATAGCTCTCTTTCTCTCTCTCTCTCTCTCTCTCTCTCTCTCTCTCTCTCCCCCTGCTCTCTCTCCCCCCCTTTTTTACAGCCTATGAAACATCTGCACTTTTAAACATAAACTAGTAAGATTATACAAGCTCACGAAGGAAAACTGCGCGTGAAGTAGTACAACGATATCTCGTATAATTTCTGCGTAAAGGAAAACAAAGTAGCTTCTTTATCTCGGCGCGGTTCGCGGCGCAAGCATTTACGAGTTAAAAATGAACCGCCGAGGGCGCGTCTTAGCGGTGGATAACATCCGGTTGGCTTTAATGTAAACGCGGAACTTCGGGCGGACCTCGCTTTCGCTTCGAGGGCCGGCGGCCCGATTAAAATTGACCGGCACACCGGCGTCGCTCCGCTCCGCGCCGCTCCGCTCCGCGCCGATGTCGGGCATGCCGGTATGCGGTGCAACACGGGCGGTCGCGGCACTCGCGCATATTAAATCCGCGACGGTACACGATTTAACTCCTCTCGCACAATAGATTTCGTTCCGCGCGAGTTGCCGCGTCCCGTAAAATCGAATGCAATCGCTCTGCGCACCGCGGAAACAATATCTCCCGCGGCTTCTCTCGCCCGCGCTTTTTCCGCGCCATCCCTTTCTCTTTCTCCCTTTTTCTCTCTATCCTCGACCTCGGCGCGCCGCAGTTTCCCTTTTGCCCGCTTTCCCCTCCCCCCTCCTCCTCTCAGCCTCTCTTTCGTTCTCTTTAACATCGCGCCGGTGGCGGCGACGAGCGCTTTGAACTTTTCCAATTTTCACACGATGAGATTCAACTACGGAAGCGAATGAGACGCCGGTTGTAATGTATGGGAAACGATCCTTAGTGGCGTTTGCGGTGATGATGTTACACTGCTCTTAGGTATTAACGAGAGGATCTCAAAGAAAGCGATCGGGAATTCCGTGAATCGTAGATAATTCCAAAATGGAGAGAATTGATGTGCGAGAATTGATATGTGAAAAAATAAAATAATACATAAAATATTCACTTATCCGATCACGATGCGCATTCGTTATACGCTGAACGGAAAGCCTTCCAACAAGAACACCGTTAGGTTTACTATAATCGACGTGAACACGTTTGTCAGTGATAAATGATTCGTTCATGTCCGATTTCAGGATGCCGACCACTGAGACAGATGATCGTATCGTCCATGTAGCCCAGGAGAAATTATCCCAGTTCGACACGTAGGTAAGCAGCGCGATAAACTGACCCCAGCTCGGCGACTTTAAATTCAATTGCCGGCCTGCCATTTAACATGCCACGGGCAACGAACCGCAAATTCTTGCCGCGCGGCGCGGATGCGGTAATTCCATTAAGAACGTTCGTTAAGCACGCGGCACGAAAGAAAGATTTCCCGGGGGTACTTAATACCGTAACGAGTTTGTCGTGGCGCGCCAGCATGCTGTTGACGCGAGCGTTCCCCTGAAATACCGCCCCGTGGAAAATCGTGGAGGGCTTTTGCAGTGGGAAAATTTCCAAATTTCACTGTCGAAATTCGTATTTTTTTCTTATCGCGGAGAAAAATTTCTGTTCATTTGCGATGTAGGTTAACGGAATTGTTAAACGGAAAGAAACGATTTAATATGCTTCGCAAATTAAGCTCGCTTTGATAAACTCGACGCGTACGGAGACGGCGAAAGCGCGGACTATTCGCTTATCCACCCTGCGGTAAGCTTCTCACGGTCCCAGATTTACATTTTGGGAACATGCATATACGCTTTTCGCAATTGAAATTCAATTTATCAGGATTTTGCGAATACGCTCGCGGTTAACTTTACGCGGGCGCACAGCCGGGGGCCAAAGAGGACGAATAAATCCACGCGTGGTTTTACTCTCGGTGATTGACTCGATTGCTTCCGGTTTGGCTGTTGACGTATACACATAAATGCGCGGACGAGATGCTGCCATTTAGCTGAGCCAATTAATTAACCTGCGTATCGCTGCTCTTTTTCATTTCGGTACGTGTACTTCTATTATACGCTCCGTATATCGGTTATCGAGTTTGCTACGAAATGTAGAGCGGTGTTTTATCTGGCGGTCAAAGTTTATAGCTCAGCCACTGCTTCTGCTTTCAAAATTCTGCGAATTACGAAATGTTTTTCATATCGTAACGAGGTACCAGAAATATAATGCAGAAATATTTATTTGTCTCGTTTTTAGAATTGAAACCGAAGAGGCAGCTTTGTTCAGGCCGAATATAAAAAATAATTGAGTTATATTTCGATTGTGGATATTGCATCTTTGTTCGATATACACGTACGTATATAGAAATCTTTGAAATAAAAAAAAATATTAAAAGCGGATTAATCAACGAGATTAAATATGTCGGTAGTAATAATGACGATTATATCCCAATTGTGATTTAATAATATGTATAGTAATTATATAATATGCGCGGTAAATGCAATTAATTTGAAATAGCGCCTATCGACTCCACGGTCCAGTAATCACGGGAATCGAGATTAGTTGAAATGACATACGGATTATCTCGCAAAGTAACTCTCAATTCATTATTATGTATTTAATATCTCACGTTTAGCACGCGCTGACGCACCGTTGCCGCGGTACATCTCTTCGACATCTAATTTTCATGAAATTTCCACCGTAATGATCACTACGTACTTTTCGTAACTGGATACTTTGTTAGTACTTAAGCTGATATAGAATAACCGAGGCAAGGATTAATGATAGAAAAATTTTAAGTATTTTGATAATTTACGACTTTAATAATTCAATATTATCCAGCGAAAGAGCGAGAGTAGAGAGGCCGCCAAGCGAGCGAGCGTACATATTGCTCGCAGCAACTTGCGGCGGACATAAAATCGTGCGCGCGCGCACGCACACACACACACACACACACACACACACACACACACACACACACACACACACACACACACACACACACACACACACACACACACACATCAACGCCAATACTAATTGACTTTCCGTTAAATCTGACGAAAATTCGCGATAGGTTTCGCTCGCGTCGGAAACGGACCTGATGTCGCATAAACATAATTAAACAGCGAGAATGGCTTGGCTCTCGTGTGATTTCAATTATTCCCGGCGCGCGCCCGATTTCGGCGTCGCGCAATTAAGGAAGAAGGGCGCGATATTGGGATCTCGAATCGACCACTCTCCTGACCTGCACGATGCCAATTACGTCTCGATCGTCCCGCTCAGCAGCGGTGGTTCGCTCACGAGCGGTTGCTTTCTCCATTTACCTCGGCATGTAGGTGTGCCTATCTATTGGCGCCCGTCGTCTATATCTCGGTCGATTTACGGTCGGGGCGAGAGAGAGAAGGGGGAGAGGGGGAGAGAGGAGGGCGAGAAGAGAACGAACGAGAGAGGGCACAGACCAGAATTTCATTTCGTCGGAGGCGCATTCGGTATCCTCGGGGAGTCGTCCGGGCCCGCCCCGCAGCTTTTCCAGCGAATTTAAAGGATGTCCGTCATCTTGACGGATCTCACGCGCCGTCCCTCGGCACCGTAAAAGTGGATTTAAGGGGATGTACGACCGTCGCGGGCCCAGGAGAACACGACGGAAATGTAACCATATTGTATCGACACCAACGCCGGAGTTTCGTCGCGCCACTTGTCATCGGTCGCTACTTCGAGGGATGATCTTCTTTTTCCGGTCGCGCCCCGAGGGGAGATTTCGCTGTCGTAACTCTACGCGGCTCATCCTCCGCGGGAACATCCGTCCCGCGACATCTCTCTCTTATCCTGCTTATCCAAATATAATCGAGAAATTAGATTGCATGAATTACGGAGAGACGATACAGATGCATTTTTAATATCGACAAATGAAAATACTTCTCGTGTTACTCGTACATTCTCATCAATTATTTCACGCTTGCGCTTCGTATCGATAATTCAATTAACTTGAAATTGTAATATGAACATTGAAATAATAGGTATTTTATATTTCCCGTGTGTTGTATGTTTTCAGATAATCCGACGGTAGTATTAGTAACCGGTTTGTGTTCAAATACATAATTAAATTTCATATTAATGGTTGAATGTTATGTCGTTTGATTAATTTGAAATTTAACCTATTCAGAAGTAAAACATTTTGTTAAATTGTTTCACTGTAGCGAAATCATGCGGGAAGCACAAGAATATCTGTATTTTTTTTAGACGAATATATCTCGACATCACAACAAAGCCTTAATAGTTTAATTATGTTGTTATTATTTACAATTTTTCTCGATCAGTATATCTGAAAAGTAGATTTTTTTTTTATTGTGATTTTTATTGTGATTCGGTCGTTAAATATTCTATTCATTGAATAGGAAATGAACTTTGTAATGATCGTGTAACTCGCTAATAGGCAATTTGAAAGCATGAGTGCTTTCGAAAATTCGCACAAGCATGTTAGACAATCGCGACTCCACGTCGCGGTATTATCGTGTGAAATTATACGGAAAATCGGTCCATTGCCTTCCCGGCCGATCATTCGCGTTGACCTTAATATTCGCAACGCCACCAAGGTGGAAAAGAGGCCGCTCTATCGCGGTTCGATGCTTGAACGGGCCGCTACCTACAATAGGAAGTGCATTGCCAACGGCACGGCATGCGATCAAGGGTGCTCGACTACGATATCACATGGAGACGATATGTGCCCACGTGTGTGCCACCCCGTAAGGTGTATGTGTCTTCGTGACTAGGCGGAACCGCGGATAAAGCTTGTATGTTGCACTCGCAACCGCGAAAGTTTTAGATAGACAGAGAGAGAGAGAGAGAGAGAGAGAGAGAGAGGACAGAAGGAAAACTGGTGGTTCCGCGATATGCGAAACGTTATTGTTCAGATAAGACCAATGTGGTTTTGCTCGGCATGTACCAGCGGAGCGATTCGCCAATATGGCGGTATGAATATCTGCCTATCTACTCGCTTTACCTGGTACGATTACCACGAAAAAAGCGGGACGTGTCCGAGAAAGGATCGAGTGCAGTTCGATTACTCACCTTGAAGAATACATAGGAGGAGGAATAAGGAGCTTGAAAGGATCGCGAGATGATTGACACGTGGGCACAAGGCGTGTCATGTACTTCGGGTCCATTTTCAGGAAGCAATTTACAATGGCTGTCATGGATGATTGGATTCCTCGGTCGGTTGATAGTGCGATGGTCAATAATTAAAAAATAATAACGATAAATATGATTTGAATGCCTATGGTTCATGAAAAACACACACATTAAAATATGTCTTTTATTTTAATTATTATAAAAAAATACTTTCCGTATAAAAATATGGATATTCGCATTTGCGTCGCTGTATAAATTATTCATTTGCGTCAATTGTTCTCTTATTGCGCTGTGCACAAGAGACAGACGAGCAAGCTAACACAATCGGTGGAAAATTCCAAAATGCGGAAGGCTGCAGCTGAGCTTTCGATCGTGGCTAGCCACAGTTGGTACATTGGTACGTACATGCATAAGTATTTGCATCGGTTTATGTCAGGACAACGATAAAACATCGTTTGGTTTAAACGCGCCAAATGAGCTATTAATAGAAAATGCCGGTGAAATTTCGCGCACCCTGGATTCGAATAGAAATTAATCTATTTAAATTAAAGCTGCCCTGTGAACGTATGACGTTACGGCGGTCTCCGGACGCCCATAAATTACTTAATTAGCTATGGTCACGGTGGTAGTTTGCGCGAAAAAGTTAGATAAATAACGCATCGCATCTGCGGTGGTAAAATCGTATTTTATTAACTCCAGCGACATCATGATATTTGTTACGTTACATATCTCGCGTGTGATGTACGAAATTGCATTTCCTGTTGCAACGTTCGGTTTGTTATCGAACAACTGATTAAAGATCCCTCGCGTACGTCCTGCGTGAAAAATTGATAAATGTACGATTCAACAAGACGATAATTTATCGACCGTATACATGAGAAACGATCAGGCTGACCTTATAAAATATGATAGGGCCAGCAAAGCGCATTGAAAGTATTATTATGGAGGTATATAATAGTCCCAGGCTGTATTCGCGCCAATAATAAGTGACGTAAAGTGCCCAATTGATCGCGATCTTCGCCAGTTTCGCGCGAACGAGACCACTTTTCTGAGCCAACGAAGCTGAATTAATCGTCGCCCGGCGCCTCACTCGGCGTTTCCGTCAGCGCGAGCACGACGAGCACCTCTTACGCTTTCCTTTCACGTCCGAAAGAGCAGCGATTTATCGTCCCTTATTTTCACATCAACCAGACAAAGTGTACGCACACATACAAGCGAACCTCATGTTTTCGATTCGCTTCTTGAAGAAGAGATTTCAAAAGCTACCTCGTGCAATCAGACTTCTCAATGGCTACTTCTTAATGCATATTTAATTATTAAAATCTCTAAGAGCATCTATTGTATGAATAATTATAGCAGCTATGCTTTTATGCCTTCCATGTAACGTATTAAAAATTTAATGAAATCCACTAATAATGTAATATATAAGGAATGTGAAAAATTCAAATTATTTTTTCTATTTTGTTTAGCTGATAATTTCGACAGTTACACATCATATTAGTTTTATATCACAAATTTTCTAAAAATATTCTTTCTCTACATTCTCAATTACTAGCTGAAAATGTAAGAGATTTTGGCGTGCCTGAGACCACATGTTTGCAATTCTTCACCTTGTGTGTTACAACAGTCACTGTGCATCTAAAAAGACAAGCGTCTACAAAACCATTGTCGATTCAATCTATGTCAAGCATGTCGTGTATCTTTGCTTTCCTTGAGACGTGTTTGCGATGGGTTGCACTCGAGGGAACGTACTCCAAAATGTGTCTGACATCGCTGATCTCAATTTTCACAAATTTAGATCAACCGGTGCCAATTCGAGGTGCCAATTTCTTTCGTCTTTTCCTTTCGTCTTTCTTAGCACCAAACTCAAATTTTTCAGTTATTTAATACTTGAAAATTAGTTAAATTAGTTTAAAGAGTTAAGATAATCGTTAAATAATCAAATGTTTATTTCTTATAAAGTTATTTTCATCGCGATTTTTTTACTATCCACATGTGACAATCATCGAAGATGACATTTTGGGATACGCTATTGAGACTTCACACGGAAATTATATTCTTGTCGACGTGAAATGTAGAACGTTCTAAATGTAGAATGTTCACCGTAGCGCGCGGGTAGACCCGAGATAAAAACGAAGGAATTTAAAAGAAGCTCAATCCTTCCTTTTGGTCTATACTTGTAAAGCCTTGCAGATATCGAGCGGCTGAAACCCGCTCGAACATTGTTGAACCAGGATCGCCGCTCGTCCGCCTGTTAATCGGCGGATGTACCGACAAGACGTGTCGTCAGCGTGTCGGCACGTATACCGGTATACGCTTCGTCGACGTGGCGTCGTGGGTTCTTCGAGGGTGAGCCACGACGAGGACGTAGACTCGGTTGGGAGGGCCTATTGTGCTCGCCCTCGACGCGATCTCCATGGGTCGGAAAGTACACGACCACATTCAGGACCGAGGAGAATAGCCGGGCGACGAGGGTGGCGATGAGAGAGGCGATTCCGAGGGACACGAAAAGAGTATTAAAGAACGCGGCGTCGCCGCAGAAACGTGGTGTAGTAGTATGTACACAGAGATGTGATGCGAATTCCCGTGAATGCGCGGCAGCTGGTCGTAGGTGCCACTCCGACACCATCGGGCACACGACCCTCCCAGACAAAAAAGAGGAAGAGAGGAAGAGAGAGAGGGTGGGAGGGAGGGGGAGAGAGAGAGAGAGAGACGGAGGATAGTTACTCTGCAATATACTTCATATTCTCGGTTTTTATTATTTCGCGATTGCGGCGGAAAACGTGAGCACAAAGGGAGCGTAACGCAAAAGATTTAGCAGGGCTGTCTGAGTTAACTCGCCGTTTCAATTATTGAAAGTTCGCCACCGGGATAATAGATGCGCCGAAAGGAAACCGGACAATACGGTTCTTCAATTTCCACCAATCGAGTAATGAATTTGCTGGCTCTCATTAGACCGTAGTCCTGATCGTTAGATACGCGGAAGATCTAACGATAACCGTTGCATTCATCCTGTGATTACCTCCACGAGGGGGCTTCTTCCACAATGAAACCGAATCCTTGAAGCAACGAATAACGGCGCCCATAGTGATGCTTCGATCAATGATACGCGTCGGCGAACATCTCGTCGGAACTTGAATAAATGTGAATAAAAGAGGAGCGTATATTTCCGGCTTCGTCGTGGCCGGCAACAAAATGCAGAGCCACCTTTCAAGATTAACGATACGATGTAATGCCATTGTTTATTTATCGGGCTGAAATTTAGCTCGCCATGGTAACCGCATTATATCCCAGGTTTCATCTAGACTAGTAGTTACAGATTAATGTAATTTCATCACTCCTCTCTGTGTACCGCCAGAATTACTGTTCTCGCGTCTGAAATACGAGAAATCGTATTTTACATATGTCTCACGTACTTGCGGCCATATCCTAGGATGCATTACGACATTACGACTGATAATATCTGCGTATAACGCGCATTGTGCGATCTATGTTCTTCCGTGCGTTTAACAATCACGCCGTAGAAGACACGACTAACACGAAGAATTTTAACGTTCGATTAATTAAAAAAAAAAAAGAAAAAGAAAAATAAAATAAAAGAAACGGTAACGAGGATTACGAGGCGAAAATGGTATGTATGATATGTATACATCCAATGACACTCCCAAATTACTGGGTCAAAGCTGCGCACCACATCGCATTCCCATTTTCATTTTCATTCTCCTATTCATAACTGCCGCAACAGCGAAACGCACATTACACCGTGTACATCGAGAATAAATGCGTGTTCTTCGGTATCTCGTGTACAGATAACGCTACTCCACATGGTCCGTGCGAGACGCATCTCGCTTCTGGCGGTTTAAGTTGATGCCATTAATAAAAGTTGAACGTTTCGTGCATGTGATAGTAATTGGATATAAGTAGAAGGTATCATATTATAGTTATTATCATGTAATATCACATACATATTACATATTCTCAGCTCTCTCTGTAAGCTAATACATAATATTGTGAAATTGCGTTGTGAAACATTGTATATTACGTTACCTCATGCTATTCGATCGTGGCATCACAAGTGTTCATTAATTTTATTAAAATGTCTCCGACAAGGATGCTGTAAATTTTCTTGTTCTGAAGATAGAACCATGAGCTGCAGGAGATTTAAACGAGCTATTCGTCTCTCTCTCTCTCTAACCTATATCTATTCTATATAGAACTATAGAATTATTAAAAATAAAGCTGGAAATTCCAATGATTAAATTGCTATAAAATGATAAACCAGCTTTACTAGACATTTCACTCTGTATCGGCTGCATCGAGCCCATGCGTCACCGCAAAGCAGGTGCAACGCATGCATGTCAATCAGATTTTCCGACGATCCGTGGGCACACGTGGGAAACCGCGTTTAGTTTGCCATTAGCATGATTAAGATCCGCTAACACATTTGTCGCTGTTGATTTATCTAACTTGTAAACGATAACTTGCAAATGTTATCTCGCTTTTGCAGGACATATTTATTCGCCCGATTACAATTCCACCTATTTCCCATTCCATACGAAACAATCCCATCCTATTTCTATTCCATACGAGAAAAAGAGAATATTGGCAGGAGAGTTAATAAAATAGATGCGCCACCGGAGCGCACCTCGCGGTGCGTATTTTCGCGGCTCGAAATTAACGGCGCCGATGTGACGTCGTTATCCGGGTCTGCAAACGAGACACGGAACGAAACCCCGGAGTTTTCTATATCCGTCGTAGACGAATATGCGCGCGGCAATTTTCTCAAGTGGACGTTATTACGGCGGAAAGAACAAGGGACGTACGAAGTGGGTTGAGAGTGATTACCAAAGATTGCGGCGGTGTACGTCGGGTATCGTGAATATATACTGGGTCACGATCTGTCGTGAGATTATGTTGCTACACTATAAGATCCGCCTGTTGTTGTATGGTTCCTTACCGCACGCTTGCCATATTCCGACGTAAGCGATAGGCCGCTAACGATGTTTGATCAGACGGGACGGGTTAATCGAAGACAATACAAACGTACCTGTCGAATCACATTACATCGTGCTTCATTATGTTTGATCACGCTTAGGACTCGGCAATCTCGACAGACGCGTCCGAATACGAGAGTTTTACTATTCTCGCTCACTCCGTGCCTTTCTCAAACTGTAGTAAATGGAAATTACAACTGGAGAACTAAAATATGGATTTTTTTTAACGCGATGTAAAATTCATATCCTTTCTGAATTGGGTCTCACACGTAATCAGAGCAATCTAATAAGTCACATCGGATATTTCTTGATGTGTAATTATTAAATGTCGAATGAGCGAATAATTCAGTAACGAAATATTATTTTTTCCAGGCCATTACCATTTTTATTCTGAGATATAAACCGTAACGTGCCGACTTTTTAATAGAGATAAAACAAAAGCTACGACAGATTTTTTAACAAAATTATTATGATAAATGACGACACGCGCGGCCAGAGTTAAAGCGTGCTGGTATTGTCGATCAAAATTAATAAAAAATTACCGTTGTGTTCTCGTCACACACATATTCCCGGAGGATATTTCAGTATTGATCAATCGTTCTTGTTTGATACTGCGATTTACATCAACATATAAATGATTTATAACATGAAATCATATTTATATTTACATAAAACTAATTGATGCACAGAAAACAATTATTCCAGTTATTATTCCAGTTATTATCAATCCTGAACAATGTTAAATAAGGTTCAACCCTATACTTGGCAATTTCCGATTTATTAAAAACAACGTTAAATTATTAATTAAAAATTACTAATTAAAAATACAATAATTGATTCAAAGACTGTTTTAAACGCGTAATATCCATAATTCGTGATAAAATTCGAAATAGGATTCTAATAATTTTATCTGCTGTTTAATATAGAAAAATATTTTGAAAAAATGCATATGCAATGTCAAAGTATATACACATAAAATACACGGATGAATATAAAATCGTAAACCAAATTTTCTCCCGATTTTTATCGAATCGACTATCCGTATTATAAATGTGTGAACTTGACAATACGCAGCAATTAATGGTCTTTTTTTTTTCTTTTCAATATATGAGTATTTAAACGTACAGCAAAAATAGGTAATCGATTTGATGCCATTTATAAAGATTTTGAAGGAGATATCGCGTTCGGAGCTGATAACTGGTTCCAAGTAATGATGGTTCGGTGAGGGAAAATGTGGGTGCGTGTTCAGAAAGCAAACAGCGCACAAAAAGAGAACAGCGCGAGAAAAATGAGAGCGAACGAGTTTACAGAAAGGAAGATAAAATTGAAGAGCGGGCCGTGATCAGGATTAATAAGGTGATCGATGAAACGTTCAATTTTTTTCGGAGAATCTCCCACGAGACATTTTAATATCTTCAATATTTGAAATTCTTGATTGCACGGTCGATTACACGCGTAAAATTTTTGTTAATTATTTGATAACTTTCAAATTTACTTGTTAATTTGTGAAAGATACGAAATACTTTTATTATCAACCATATACCGCAATATTAAATCACTGCTTCATATCCGCAATGTTCATAAATCGCGAACATATCACTAATTATTGGAGATGTACCGATATCAAAAAAAAACGTTCAGTTCTAGACCAGAACCGATGGACTGTAAAAATTAGAACACTGACGGAACTCTGCGAAATGATATTACTTTTTATCACAGTAGAGATTATGTGTGATAGAGTAAGCTCGTGAATCTCACGACTTTATTTGCTAGTTATACACGCGATATCGATTGTCGGATTCTTGTGATACATTATCAATTGTAATCCTTTGCTTAATATATTCGCGCACGCACAAGAACACACACACACACACACACACACACACAGGCATATACACTAGAATAAATGTACGAACCTGTGGCAATGTTTTTCGTCGGTTAACCAGCTCGAGAATCCATAGATCCATCTCAATTAGTTGGCGTTGTTACAACTCAACAAGCTTTGCCTCGCATTACCAGCTATGCCCAGCGACCGGAAATGACGGTAAGGCCAAGTTAGTTTCCGCGGGCGCTGGATAGAGGAACGGGGGAGTGCGTTTGACTATACACAGCCGGGAAGATAGCGCCGAAATTTCGGGTGCTGTTAAATAGATTGAGCTGCGCGCGGCTCGCATTACTGGCCCGACAATAATAACTTCGACACGGTTGTGTGGGTGGCTAAATATCCGCCGTCCGGAAGGTGCGGCATGGTTTAATATAAGCCGACTAGCGATACCCAGTCCATTAATTATAATCAGAAAAAGATACACCGTGTAATTTCCGGACCGCCAACGCTCGTCGTGTATCGCTACATTTCGATCGGTGTGCTAGATGCTGCCGCGGTTACACCTACTTCACCTTGTATCTACGACAGGCGTCTATACAATACATTATCGTAATTCGTAAGCGGATTTCATGATACGGTAATTTAACGTTAAATCCCCGCAAGACTCCCGTCGGGGTTTTCCTGTTTATCGTTTGATTTTATGACATAGAATATAAAGCGTGACCAATAAAACGTCAAGTAATACCTAAGTAATGGAAAAAAAAAAAGAGTATTCCAGCGGGCATACTCACCTCAAAAAGCCATCTAGCTCTGGGCGTCAATTCCGCCGTACATCTGTCGAAAAGCTCGTTTAAAAGACTTTACGTGTCGGAACTATAGGCGTTACGATACCGCAGCCATATAGATCAATTTTCGAATTTATTTGATCCGAGAAAATCGAGAAGCATGGATATGTAGGTGTTAATGCGCATGGCCGCAACACCATGGACCATGTTCGGCGACCGCTTTTTCGCACAGTCGTTGCTTTTATCCGCTTGCAGTTGAAGCGTGTCGGCCAACAACAAAAATTTGAACCGTGCCGCGAAACAACGCGTTGCTGTTACATCGCGCATGTGAAATGTGTCGACAGTAATTGCCGTGGCAATTACGCCGCGTCACTCCGCCGCCGACCACTGTCTATGTAATGCGGTTCTAAATGCGCCTTGCCGCGTAGAGCAACGTACCTATGCGCGATATTATGCAATAAGCGAAAGCCGTATGGAGAACGCCTTATGCCAAGATCACGAAATGAGTCCAAATTGTCATGATAATTGGAGCAATTAAATTTTTTTTCCTCTTCTTTCCTTTCCGTCCGGCCTCTTTAACGCTCAAATGTTTTGTACGTATCATGTTTTTCCGACAACTAAAAAATTACGTAATCACGGCGAAGAAACATAATTTTAAGCGACAATATTTTATTCAATTATATTATACTTTTAATACAGATTCGAAAGTTTTTCTTTACGTCCCTATAATCGATCGTCGGGGAAACCAATGGCCGAGTAATCGGACTTCAGATAATTCATCCTCCACTATACAATGTCGACACACGAAGTTGCCTCTCCTTCCGTTTCTTCTCAAACAAACGAGACAAATAAACTTGAAGCGGATAAACATCCGGAAATGGCCGTATTTGAAGTTCCACTAATTGCGAATGGTCTCGCTGCCGAAACTAGCGCGGGAAGGCAATCCGCCCTGTGCAACGACAAATGTAACTCTGTGTATCGCGACGGTAAATACATAGACGCAACATGGGGAAAGCCCGCAGAGTTCAGAAACCTGAAGTAGCTAACGTGCGCGTGTTGTACGTACAAAGCTAATGAATTTTTGTGACCTGGGCCATGATGAAGCCAATACTCCGCCAGTATTCTCACGCGCGTGTATCGTGTTGGGAAATTTGCTAAAACTAATCACGAAACTATCGTGAAAGTGCTAGTAGTATGAATAATGTTCTTGTTTTACTCTCTTTCTTCTCTCACCTCCCCCCTCTCCCCCCTCTCTCTCTCTCTCTCTCTCTCTCTCTCTCTCTCACTTTTTCTCTCTGATCGCATGTCACGATGTGTTCGAAGCAATCGAAAAATTAAGTCGTCATGACAAACATGTATTTCTCGTCGCGAAATTGTGTGTCGAAATTGAAATTCATCCCGATTCCCCGATTCCTGAAAGGACCAACGACCCCTGCCGAGTATCTAAAATAATTTCGACACGCTGAAACTGTAGCGAATTACGATACAGATTTACGCGTTGCGCGTGTGCGTAGAAATATCAAAACTATTTTGCCATAATATATTTAATGTAATCCCGTGGCTCCCGAACTATTGATTTATATCATTTGCCACGGGCAATCTGTATTTCAAAATGGAACGGCAACGTAGAATGTATATACTGCGCGAAACAGCGCACTTTAGAACCGCGAAAGAACGATGCGGGAATTATGGCCGCGTCCGCTAATTAATCACGCTTGGCAGTAATTCCGTGCAGCTCGCATCGCGCGCTTATTTCAGGGTATGGTGGGTATGTTTATAGCACCGGCTAACCGTAACATTAAAATGTCCGCCGTCCAAATGTATCTGAATGGCGGTATATCATCGATGCGCCGCTAATACTTGGTGGCTTCCATTCCTGTACATAATTATGAATTTTATTATCCGATAGATGATGATTCACTCGACGGAACGAAACACGATCGCCCGACTCGGCGCGGCGCGAGAGCCGTTATTCAAAGTGTGAGCATTTTGTTTCAACAATTGAAATAATCTCTTGAACAAATATAAATAACAGATATTTTTTCTGCCCCCGTCTAATATTGGATCTTCTGTTTGCGCGTTATTTTCTGTTTTTTTTTTTTTTTTTTTTTTTTTTTTGTTATTTTCCATGCATAGCCGCGTGTTTATTATGTAACATTTGCATCTCGCTTGCAAGTGTACATACACGGCGTTCTTTTTGCCAACGTTTTATTGTGCCTGTATGCTCGTATACGTCCGTAACACTCGAGTATGAGCACTTTCATAAAACGGACCGGCAATTGCTAATCTTGGAAATTGCCCAGAAGGATGCACCTAGTTTAGATAAGTACGCGTTCGGCACATTTGTAACAAATGGTCTGATAAAAGCCGGCAGTAAAACATTTCTTTCCCAGAAATACTCGTTTTATACACATAAAAAGGATACCGCACAGATAATTATCGCTTGTACTCTAATTTTAGAGCTTGTAAATGTAGCTCAATGTAAAAATGTAAAATTACGAACCGTCAATGCGAATTCGCGTCTCACCCACGTAGCTTTAATATTATTTTCGTCCTGAGCTTTGTATCTTTCAGTATTGAAATAATATATAAACTTTACAAAGGCAAAGGGACAGGAGAGGAACTAAATTCCGCAGTGACCATCAATTTAAATGTTATTGTCACGAGAGAAAAGCATTAATAAAATTGAATCGTGCTGCTCAATGCACATACGCGAGTAATAGAATTCGTGAGTTATTATTACGTTTTGAACGGAAGATAATCGCAATAATTTATTGCTCCGAGACATCCGTTTTGATTGTGAAATTTTAGTTATATGTTCCACCATAATAACCGTGATAACATACTATTAGCTATCGCGTATTGTTACATTAATACTGTCACAATTCGTTTAATATGTATTATTGAGGATACTTGATGCCATTTTGTACGTAATATACATATTCGCGATCATCAAACTTGTGTAGCCGCGATACATCGACGAACTCACGGATAGATTTTCTGAGGTGAAGTTAAAATATTATGTTAAAAGTATTTTATGTTATCACGTAAAAAAAGATCGGACGGACTTGAATATATTAATTATCGCTGGCTATCGCATTTTCGAATTTCATCATTATTTTCGTCTATTATCCGTCTAACTATTACCGCATAATTGCTCATTAAGCGAAAACAGATTCGTACCGTCATTTTAAGGATTAACGGATGCCGCAACCGTTCATCAACCTCGCGCGCATAAACGGACGCTTCATCAACGTCTTTACGTCTTTGCAAGTCGATATATTTGATTCATCCGACTCCGTCTATGTCTTGGTCTGTCTGTCTCTCTGTTCATCTATCTCTAGTAGTATCATATGGATCATATGGGTGATTCTCCATCGTAGTAGAAATGCGCAACCCTCATTCGAGGCCCGCTGCAATCGTCACTTTTCTTCCTCGTCTTATTTTGCCGCCGCGTCTAATGGCTCGTGTGCGAATCTTCCGTCGATGGGTGCAACGTAGTGAGCATACACAACAGACTGCAATTGCATCCTGCTATGTTACCCAAACGTTCCGCGCAAAGTTGGAATTTGTAGACGACATGGCGAATTTCTGCCATGCCGCATCAGACATGCACATGAATTCTCTAAACCTCGTTCCTGCAGCAAAAGCACGCGTTTTAATCATGTAATTATACTTCCTTTCCCTATATTCCTTCCCTCCCCGTCTCTCTCTCTCTCTCTTTCTCTCTCTCTCTCTCTCTCTCTCTCTTTTTCTCTCTTGTTTTCTCTATCTCTGAATCAAAATGATAATCGCGACATTTGTTGGAACCTGCGGATTGTACATTCTCGAGTTTAAAATTTTTAGTACATTATACTGGGACCGTTTTCGCGATATTGACAGTACAAGAATACTTGAGTGTATTTAATTGGTCGTCTTTAATTTACACAAGCGAACTCGTGATTAAATCTCGCGCTTAATGGACTCCGTGTATTATGTAAGGCTTCCGTTCGTATAATCCCGCCCAAAAAAATCCGTCTATAACGGCAATGTGGGAAAAGGAAGGTGCGTATTAAACGTCAGGATTCACATTAAATAACAACAGTTAGCTCGTAATAACCATCGCCTTATACATATTTGCGCGCTTTTTCCCATTTTGTATTCATTCTTCATGTACGCCGCACATCCGTTTTAATTCAGTCGACGTCAACGGGGAAAGCACAGAGCTTCTCTACTGGAGATGTTCATTTCTCGAGCGGTTAAATCTGCTTTCAGAACGCGACGCGATAATCTCAATTTTGTCCTCCTATTCAGATCGCATTTCTAAAGGGAAACGAGAAAATCTCTGATTCTCAAAACTAAAAACCACGAAGTCTCGCACTCCCGTTGCTTCTAAAAGGTCTTATTTTCAGCGGCGTACAAAGTAATGACACGCTAAGCCCCGTGGTTTTTTTCGCCATTCTTTGAGCACGAAGCTTGACCGCGCGTGCGTTCTTGCGTTTCTCGCAGACATTAAAAGAGGCAAATTGCGTCGCTTATAAAATACTCATTTACTTCTTTCTTTCTCCTTTAAAAAAATATCTTACGAGCGCGAGTGACGTCCATTCTTCTTTTCATTGACTCGCAATGCTTCGCGATCTGACGATATTAATGACGATATTACGCTTACCGTCATCATCACGAATGTAAACTATAAGAAAAGAAAAAGAGGGATACAAAAAATTATAATAAACAAGATATTTTACAAATATGCTAATTTTCCAGTAACTTTTAACAGAGTCGATGACCTGTAATTTCTACGCTCGTAACTATACACCTCATTTACCGATCATTTCCGTTCGCTCTGTCATTTTGCCAGGTCATCATTTAATGCAAACTGAACCATGTCATCACGATACTATGGATGTGCAATAACATTTTGGTTTAAGCTGACAGTGGGCAGCTGCTACCATGTGAATCGACTCCCCGGGACGGTGCTTTTCCGACGACGCCTTGGAGTCTGGGACGATGCGAGTCTTCACGCCTGTTTATTTAGTCAACGAACGCACATGTATTCGCGCGCCCACGCGTGGAAAGTCGCACGTGTCGTCCGTTACTAGCGTTAGCGAGTCTGCTGGCCTGTAAATAAGCACAATCTTTGAGTCGAGTAACATCACGCGGTTTTTCCGAGCAGCCGTCCCCTTCATTTACTTTTCTCATTTATTTACGAGCGATACATAAATATGCAATGTCATTATGCTTAGAAAAACGTTAAATTAATAATCATTAAATGTTTGCAGACGTTTAACCGAGTTCACGGTAGTTGGTTATCTCCAGTTTCCTATCCTCTTTCGTTTCAGACGAAGGACGGAGGAATTTGGTCGGTGAAGTCTCAGGAATACCTCGGGCAAAAGATAATTTTCATGAAATTTACACGGCGGAAAGCACGAGATAGCTCGCTTTGTATGAGAGTTTTAGTAAAATCAAAAAAAAACTCCGCTATTAGGTTTCTAGGGCAACACGGATTCATCTTAATATCAATTTTTTTCTTTATTAGGAGAGAAATTTGATTTACGAATCTGATTATGAATATTTCATATGTAATGCTGCAGATGTCTTCTAATTGTTATATATAATTGGGGAAAAAGATATATGTAATTTTAAAGATGATAAAAGCGAGTAAAAATATAGAAATCAATATCTAATACCGAAATTGAAATATTTTTGACATATTGAAGAAATTAAATCAAAAGTCGTTAATAAAAAAAAGAAGGTAATTATATTATCACATATATTCGCTCATATGGCCTGGAATTCTCTTATAATTTATATATAGCTAAATCAATTATATCTTCCCTTTTAGAATGCGCTTTAATCATTTATCCCGTATATAATTTTTATTCCACATACAGTCTTCGACTATCCGCAATAAGACCGCTATCGACCTTCCAGGCATACTCTTTCGTTCGTAGTCACGAGTATTGTCCTTAACGTTCGCCCGTCGTTACCCAAGAAGCCAATGCCAGCCGCAACTTCGCGGAAACGACCGCAGCCGCGCATTCGACCCGATTCGTATCTGAAATGGCCAACGGTCGTCCTCGTCGCAGATAACGCGGCACGAAGCATGCGATTCGTATTCAGCCGCGATCGCGCGATACCTCTTACACATCCCATCGGCAGCAGACACCGGGCCGGCTTTCAAAGAGAGCCGGAATGTGCAACGGGGGTCGCGGCCGGCCACCGTAATTTCGCGAGAACCCGTGTGGCATAATAAAGGTATCCGGCATGCAAGTCCGATACATGCCGGGAAGCAGTCGAAGCTGCGTTACTCCGTTACTTCGGCGCACATGCAGCGACACGGGGGGGAAAAGAGAGCGGTTAGGGAAGGGGAGAGGTGGTTAGATCAACGACCCGCTCGCGTCGTAACCCGGGTCACTACGATACAAAGCTGTTCGCCCTTCCTTCCTCCCTCGTAACACGCAGGGCGCATTCTTCCTCTTGAGCTGTACTAGCCATTTCCTTTATCTATTTGCAGTTCCTACTTGGAAAAGTTACAATTGGCTTTACAAAAGGCCTTTCATCATCATCCCCGAGATAATTACTCACAGCTTGTTAGCGACTTATATTTTAATTCATTACAAAGACTCACTCTTGCGATAATTATTAGTATAATTGCGTATATTTAAAACAATGAGAGAAGCATTTTGATCGATATTTCTTGTCTATTTTGATTCGCGTAGTGTTGAAAATCGTTAAAAAATCGTTACAAAATATTGCGTTACTGAAATTAAATTTGATAGCAGACTTTGGTCCAGCTAGAAATGCTGAATGTCGGAAACTTATCTCAGGCGCGATAAAACAAGTTACATTTCACTAAGCTAAGATATATAAAGCGAATAACTGTTCTAAAAATATTTTAAAGTAATCTTACTTGTGAGATATCCTAATGATCACGTGAATCTATTTATGAAATATCAAATATCTAAGGGATCTAATGTTGCAACAGGGAATATCGGTAAATATATCCTTGAGACAGATGAGGAGTCCGTGAACGATATCTACAGTAAACCATATAAGATAAGTTAGTAATATTCTTGTCTAGTAATATTCTTGTTAGTAATATTCTTGTCTTTCTAGTAGTATAAAAAAACTGCTCTTCTACTTGGGTGTCGATAATATTATATACTAAATTGTCCTTCTTTTCTAAGTCAAGATTAAAAATGTATGGCGCAAATTAACGTTAAAAATATCTAAGATGTAAGACGGTATCGGGTGAGATGATATCTTTGCCTTTTTACATTGATCGCGCCTCCACTCTTCGCCATTGCCATCGCCTTGAGAAAGACTGCTCGCGCGTTATTGAGCTTGCTTACGCTAGTGCACGTTAACGAGACAGCATTGGAACCTCGTAAACGCTTGCCATAAAGGCTCGATGCAGTGGGTAGTCAATTTACGCGTACTACACCGACACAGTGGAAGTGAATGGGTGTACATAAAACAGTGGGAAGAAGGATAGAAGCAGAACGGTCAACATGACATTCGCGCGTCCTGTAACGAGGACAACTTGTCCCTGGCCTGCTTTCCCGAAGGAAGAGTATATTTCTTCTCAATTCGCTCGAACTGTTTTTATGCCAAGATGTACCACCGCCGACAGTCAATTCAAGGCAAATCAGTTATGTCAACTTTTACCTAGAAATTCTAGAATTTTCTTTCGTACAAATATACGTAGAACAAAAAAAACATTCACGTTTTTTGACGCTACGTATAATTGAGATCTTTGAATGTATTAGAATCACTAATCGTCGTCGATATTCCTTTCAAATGCGAGTCCCGACGTCCCGTGTCTTTTTAAATCAAGACCGAACAGTGTTCTGCGATTTCACAATATTTCCAAGACCATGCATGATGCATGCGCGCTCGTGATTCGCGGGACATAGTACCGTAAACAATAGCTGTCCATTCCCAGCGTGATTTCTTCGGAGGCAACGGCGGTGTTCGATTCCCGACTATTAGGTGTCCGTACGATGTTCTACGATCGATAATGTCGTACGTGCACAGTGCACCGCATGTTTTCGCGATGTCTACGCGAAGGTAAACCGCGCGCGTCTCTCTTTTTAACGTCGTCGCTTGAGAAATGGTCGTACGCGAGGAGCGATCGTAAACGTCGTGTTTTCGTGGAAGGGAGTCTCCCATGTGAAGCGGAATAGTTTACTCTCTCACTTCACTTCACCGGAGTGAGGACGGTGCTGAGAAAAATCTTGTACCGAATTTCCACGTGATGCACGCTTTTCTCATTTCTCATGTCTTCGCTTATCTACTTCCTTCAAGAAACTGATAGAAGTCGTCTTTATCTAACGGTGCCTGAAGTGTTTTACACGCAAGATATTTTGTATCGAATTAAATTTGAGCGTAGTATATTTTTTTTTTTTTTTTGGTAATTTTATGGAAGACGAGGGTAAGCTATATAAAATATAATTATGCAAAGGGACTAATGAAATCAATCATATCGAAGAAGTTCCATGACTTATTCAACTTATGACACATGCATATCCATAGAATGGAAAGATCCTACCGTGATTCAACCTGTGAAGGAGTCATTTCCGATTCCGTTAGGTAAGCGAAGAAGAAGGGGATTTATTCTCATCGCACCTCTTGTCGTTGGACTCCGCTCGCATATTAATCGATCTCTACCTCGCTCAAGAGGTCCTTCGGTGAGAAAGTTCGATCGGCGATGGCAACCCAATCTACGAAAAGCTGCAAAAGCAAGACGCGTCCCCGTCCATTCTCACCGACCACAAACTGTGATGGACATCGTCATTAAACTCGACTTCAAGCGCACATCGTAGGTGCTCACCTAGGCGTTCTCCCCTCACCTTTCCCTCCCCCCTTCTCTCTCTCTCTCGATGGCGGGCCGCCGTGTACGCGTCATGTGCATGATCTGTGGACGTTGGGAGGGCTGACCGAGCTTGCACCAGGAGGTGCAGAGGTAACCAAAGAGCGTGAGTGAGAGAGACGGATTGAAAGAGAGGGTAGTGGATAGGGAGGGAAATTCGAGGGGTAAACCGAAGGGAGGGGGGTGGGTGTTCTCGATATGATTAATGCCTCGCATGCGTGTTCATATGTGGAGGACAGCTGTGAGTGACTCGTGCCCCGCCCAACCACTACCGTCGACGTTCGACCGAACGCACATCTATACTGTGTGAGAGAGAGAGAAGGAGAGAAGGAGAGAGAGAGGGTGTATCTTCTCCTCTCACGCTGGAATATGTGCTCGAGCTCCAGCTACGTTGCAACACCAGCGTTCGCGATACTCTATCCCGAATACATGACGCGTTCGACGCGTATTAACTGGCATTACGGCTATAATGTTGTATCACTCGCAACCGTGACCTGACCACTGCCCCTCCCAACAACCCTGCAGCGCCTCGTGGAGTTTCTCATGGTACCGTGCTCGTTATAATTTTTTAACACTACTATGCATAATGCGTTGGCAATTTTGCCCGCAGCGGGAAGAGAAAAAAAAAACGAGATTTACAGAACGAGATTTACGTGATCATTTTTCAATGAAAAGTTTACGTGAAATATAGAGGGAAATATACAGAAAAGATTTTATTTTAATGAAATGTGATTGTTAAATATGTTTGGACGCTTTACGTAAAGAGAATTGCGAGTTTTCTATTATCATTTCAACACGTATTAATATTAATGTAACTGAACTTATATGTAGAATGAAAGGATATATAAAAATAATTTTATGTACTCAAGAATTTTTTTTTACTAGCTTTTGCAATATTATTGAAATAGAGAAGATATGTATCATCCAATGATTTTGACGCCGAATACACGTGAGTTCGAGTCGCGAACAGAGTGATTTATTCCACAGCGACTGGTGGCGACGTTTAATTAACCATACGCGGCTCAAGTTTTCTCCCATTCTCGCGAAAGTAAGCGTTACTTCAGGTAATGCGCGCGAAAAATTATGAGTGTACGAAACGAGATTAACCGTTTCCGTGCTTTTCGTGCACCGCCCGCGTCGTCACGTTCGCTTCTTTTCTTCTGCTTCCGCGCATTTCTCGCGAAACTTTTCTCAGGGAATTGCGCTGGACCTTATCCTTATACCGGATTATATACGACAGTAAAAAAATTTATCGCGATCGCATACAAGTAGATCCTCTTTTTAAATTAATTTATAAAGACAAGATATCATTTAAGATGCAATCAGCATTATTAAATGTAATATTCGTATAGATATTATATATTACGTTAGAAATTGAAATTTTCCTAAATTCTAAATTTTTTATTCATTTGGTTCAACTTAATGCACCAAGGTAAATGCAGAAAAGTGAGATTAACTTTGTGTCATCCTGTAGAGTAGAAAAATGTGTTATCTGATACTTGATGCTGAATTTTTACGTATATCGTTCTAGAAAGAGAATGTACAATGCACAACTATGAACCTTCAACCGAGTCTTCAAAAGTCATAAAGTTCCTTATTTTACTTCTCTTATATTCTTGTTTTTTTATAAGGTTTTCCTCGTTGGTATTCTGTGAAAAACGAAAGACTTTTTTAATATTTTTAATTTTTTTGTTTCATATATTCAACAGGATTACATTAGTTAATAGAAAATTATAACTCCAAGAATTTTCTGTTTGTATACGCGATACTCTCCACTTTTTTAAAAGAGATTTGCGCGAATTTGTTATGTATATTTGTTAAACATAACGTAATATAACGTAATATTTAATGTAGCTAACAAGCACATCCTGAATCGTCAGAAAGCAATTTGCGTCTGTAGAATGGCTCACCAAATTGTTTTCTATCAAGGAATGATGTGCACGATATCACGACGATGCTTCCAGCGAAGCCCCTGTCGTATTTGCTGGGTTAATTAGAGGCTAATTACGTTCCTATGTGTATCTACGGCTAGTCTTGTTATTCGCGTTAATACCTCGGCTTTCATCGCTTTTGCTCGGCATGTAGCTAGTTAAAACTTACGACGCCAACGCGTCGCTAAGCTTAGCGTTCCCCCTTAACTCTTCTCTTCCCATTACACCGGTTGCTCCCAGATTTCATTTCGTCGTCAGCATGGTGCGCCAATTCGCTGCGTATGATGGAGCTTTTATCTGTTGACAGTTATCCCATGTACGTGGTTGAAAAATCACGTGTTCTCTTTTTTGTAACATCTAAATTTGTACATCGAAACAAGGGAAAAAAAATTATTTTCGCTTAACGAATTTACCGGAGAATTTATTGGAGAACTTCTCTGAAAATTGGATGAAAGGGCATGTGAACATCTCCGATAAAGGATGTACGAAGCACGGATTACTTCGACAATACGTAGGTATATGGCGCGACAAATAATTTCGTATCTTCGTGCACGATAAGGAAAGAAGGAAGGAAAGCGAGCTTCAGAGGTGAATATATATTTCGGCAGACGATTCCCACCACGACGATCGATTCGCTTCTGAGATCGAAGAATTTCTCGCGATTTGTTGCCCGAAATAAATCGCGACTGCGTATTCGACGTGGCTCGCGATAAGACGCTAGGTGCCAAGCAGGCGGGATTACGAGGATATCGAGCACAGATCGAATTCGATTTGCAATATGCAGAAAGAAGGGTGGAAGGGGGATGGAGGGGTAGTTGCTCGTTCGGGCAACGGGGCAGAGCGGGCAGAGAAGCCGGGCACTTCGATTGAAAATAGTTCGGTTTCAATCTCGCCCCATCTCGGCAGTTCTCCGGAGCTCCTGAATAAACACTGACTTTCTCGCTTCACCTCACCCGGAATCAATTCTAGCGAATAACCGAGGTGTTAAGCTCACTCAAGCCGACAGGCGGCGCCCCCGTCGTCGCGGGGATACAAGGGGAATGAGGGCGAAATTTAAGGGGCTTCCCGAAAAGAGACGTTTCTCGCAGCCCCGGAAACCAACCGCGCTCGAAAGAAAAAGCTGCGGGAAAGGAAAGCGGCGGGAAAATCTGCAACCTGCGCGCGATGCGGCGTCGCGTAAACACATCCATCATACTACATGTTGCGGATTAGGTCCTATCTACGGGATAGAATCTCGTTACCCACGATGATAACGTGCTCGTCATGACGTTACTCCTTCTTCTTCTTCTATTTTTTTCTTTCACTTTTTTTTTTATTGGCGCGAGATTCAGTATGATACGCGCAATGACGAAATATTTTCGAGCTACGCCGTCGCCGACCTACATAACTCCCTCATATACGGGGTTGAAATAGTGTTTGCCTTTGCGGAAATTCGCATCAGTTTGGGGAACATGTTTTCCTTGCATCATGTCGAGTTGTGAGTACGCCGATTACATCGTCATAAGTGCTCTGACGCTCAACAATTTAGCACTGTACAGGAATGTTTTGTGTGTGTGTGTGTGTGTGTGTGTGTGTGTGTGTGTGTGTGTGTGTGTGTGTGTGCATGTATATATATATATATATATATATATATGTACGTATATATAAAATATTTTTTACATATTCTCTCTTTTTTGTAAAAAGTATCTTATATAATCCGCGCAATTTTTTTAATAAAAATAAATGTTATCCTAAAGAGTTAAAAATATTTTTTTATTATTACGTTTTATACAGGTCTTCGTAATCTATGAGTTCCTTTCTGATAAACAAGTTTTTTAAATCGGAGTTTTTAATTTATCGTTCCTGGCGTACATCATTCACGTATACAAGCGAAGCAATACTTTTGAAGGATTCATAACAACTTTTTTAAATATGCATAAATTAAATCTTGTTAAAGCTTGTTAGCTACTTTAAAGTTTAATTTTTACAAATTTCGTGCTTTGTTAACATGATACATGATGCGTCACAACTACGCTGTCACATTACGCGCAATGTGTCATCTGTGCAATAAAAAATATCAAGCAATCGTAAACTAAATATGTTATCTTTCATAACAAGAGATTGTATTAATGGAGACAAATCGTATCGATAAAGTAATGGTATCAAGCTTGTAAAAAATAGTAATTCGTTTAATGTGTTTTTATTTTTAAAATAAATGCATATAAAACAAGAAATAGATATTATATAATTCGTAAAGAACCGTGAATTTTTAACATAAATTACAAAGAAAGAAACAGTGTGAACAGAAATATTTTTAGCAGATGCTGATTTTTTTTTTAATAGTCTATAATTTTTAATGATTACATCGTTATAAATTAAGACGAACGAAAATAATTTTCAGTCATATAAATTGGTGCTCGGTATTGGATTTTTGTTTTGAGGTTACCAAGGCACTCTAACGTTAATAATTAATTTCTGTCGTTTACAGTGTTTCGCAAAGTTTCAAAAAATAATACCCTGGAAAGATTAATGATTCGGTAGGTTCACTGATTTATCAATTTAATGACTTAATGAATTTAATCATCTTCAACGGACAGAGTACTTCTAGATCAATGAGACTTGCCGCGATCAGCGTGACTCTCTATTTACTTCTAATTTAATCATTGCATGACCGTCGACAGCATATAGCCCACATCTGCATCCGACAGTGGTACAGGCATGTAGTAAATATATAGCGATACTATGCGACGTACACAAATGGTTGCGCAACGTATAAATTCCGTCGCTGTCTGAGTCTCATATGGAGCGTGCCATTGAAACGTGTTTTTGCTATGAATTCGACAAATATTTGCCCGCGTGACATGGGAAGGTTGACACATGCCGTTATGGAAAAAACCGCGAACGATAAGAGATCAATCGCGTGTACGTTATTTCGCGGCGTGCAAAATTGCATAACCGGGTGGAGAAGAAAATGGAGGGGTTACAATCAATTTTCGTTTAGCGATACACGATGAAATCAATTTTAATCGCGCCGTTGTATCGAGAGCGAAATATCAATTTTTCGGAGCAACGCATAACGATATATAATATAGTAGATATTCGTATTTATTAACGATAACTGTTGAATATTTACGTTGCTATTTACAGGAGATGAATTTTCCATTAACTTCTGATCGATTTTCACCTCCTACGGAATACATTTCAATAAAAATCGTTTCGTAGAACGTAGAAATTATCTTTACAATTTGCACGATTTACGAATAAACAGCATTATTTTACAGGGTTAAAATCAATTTTCATCGTCGTCTCTGTACTTGTCGGTTCGCAAGCCTCTTTTTAGGTATTTAAGATATTTACGACACAAAATGATATTTTCAGCCATTTTCCGGGTATATACACAGAACGTACGATTCAGTGCAATGTTTCGTTTCGCTGATCCTCTCCGCTTGTTCTCCGACCCGCTCCGCTTTAGCCTGCATCTTCAACCCGTGTTTCCTACGGCGCCGTCCTCCACCCTCTCGACTGCACCTACACGCGTTTCCTTCGTTTTCTCTCCGCAGTATTTCTTTGCTCGCCTGCGCGAGATCGCGCTTTTCCCGACAATTCTCCCTCCCATTTCGGTAATAATTGAATTCGCGTTACGTCTCGGCTACCGCGCGAGAAGCCGGCGCCGGAGGAAGAAAACTGGCGCGCGCGAGCGTGGACGTTTCGCATTTGAAATTGAGAGGAGTAGAAGAGGAAAAGAATGTATAAAAAGACAGCGGCTGCAACGGAGGCAAGTGGCCGGCGTATTGTGCCTTTCGCCGTCGCGGCAATCCGATTAGACGGATCTGCGGTAACGCGGCACGAACCGCGGGAAGTTTACCCTTTGATTTTCAAACTTAACTTGCTCATCGAGCGAGAACAAAGAAAACTGCGCGCGTAACGAAGCTTCGTCTTCAGCGCGAAATTTTCTTCCGCTTAAGGCTCAAAGCGCTTCGTCTTAGAAGATGCGATCGAAACAGAATGTCAGATACCAGCGATGAGAGAAGCTATATAGACTTAATATGGTAATTTAGCACAATATATATATATATATATATATATATATATACGTGTTCATTTATTGTATATAACTTTATATCCAAATATATATGCCTGTTCCTATATAAACATAGGCAACATAGGAATTATAATCACTTTGTTAATGGATTTATAAAACGTGCGTATTCAATTACTGGAATTAATTGAATTCGATATACACAATCTACACGAGTTCATCACATTTTACAGTCTTGATCAACGGATATAAAATTGCACGCGAAATATGAATAACGTACGGATGTAATTAATAATTGTTCTTTCGCGCCAATAAAATTGATAAATCGAACGAAATGGATTAGTCCACCGTTTTTTCAATAGCCAGAACCGCAAAATAACGTGTTAATTAATTATTGACTTTCTCAATTTTATTAAGCACATTCTGTTATAACTTAATGTATCTTAATTTAATATCTAATAATTAATTTGGCATTCAACCGGAAGCATCTTCAGCGACTTGAAAACGCGAATAAACGTTAGTTTCTGGAATAAAGGTAATACGAGCGATTTTCATTTTCGCGAAAGCACTTTCTTAATTTATTATATTATATTAAACAGAATCTAATAGGTTTCTTTCACGTCCTGAATTTCTTATTAAACTTTTACAAAATTTCATCTCTTTAATATCTGGTGAATAACGAAATAAACAAGTAAACGAAGTAAACGAAATAAACAAAGTGTATATAAAGAAATTGAAATTTTTCGAATAAGACGTGCAAATATATCGCTGTAACGAATATAAAATCCATCGACACAATTAAATCTTTTCGCAATTATTTGGGAATTGCCCTACATATACACGTCCATTGAAATCCTAGTTATTCCCAATCCGCCGGTGTATCAACTGTAACGGCTGTACCATGTGCCACTTCCGATCATTTTTTTTTTTTTTTCCGAACAAACGCGGATAACGATTATTGCACTTTTTCTCGGCTATTTTGTATGCATTGTTAAAC
Source organism: Pogonomyrmex barbatus (assembly GCF_055798465.1). Classification (NCBI taxonomy): domain Eukaryota; kingdom Metazoa; phylum Arthropoda; class Insecta; order Hymenoptera; family Formicidae; genus Pogonomyrmex; species Pogonomyrmex barbatus. Next base: position 2,925,602 of record NW_028297099.1, on the reverse strand, counting down.
GAGAAACTCCCGTGGCGAAAAAGCGGCTTACGCGACAACGATCGATTTGGCATCGTTTACTTTCCCTTAACAGAAAGTTTTTTCGTTTCTCGCTTGTTTACCGTGTATCGTACGAGATTGTTTTCGCTGTTGTGCGGAATTCGAATGGAAAAAAAGCACACGGTCCTTGTTCTATCTAGATTTTGCGCAACGTACTCAAAACGAAAGATTGCAAATTTTCGCCAGTTACGCCAAATAATTTATGAGTGACGTTAACGTATGCCAAATATGCGATATGTATACAATCTCGTTATTTACATGAAAGTTACACAGTGAGCAAAATTCATTTCTACGATGACTCGTGAAATGCATCCTGTGCACCTTGCATAGCTAAAGCTATGTTGTTAAAATAATTTTAATGCTGCTTTGAAATATTAATTGTATGTGCGTTCACGCTAATTGTAAATAACGAATATCAATCATTACAACATGATCGGTTTAATGATTATTATTTTGGAGTATATTTATTGTTCTAGCACCATCTTTGGTCGAGGTCCTTGGGATTCGGTGAAACTGTGAATATTACGCTACCGTAGGTTTAGAACAAACGTAAGTTAAATTTTTTAATTAACAATTAGTCTCTCATAATTCATTGTTGATATTCTAATGAAAATATCACTCGTAAAGAATAAATTCTACTTGTATTAATAATCCAACTGTTATAGTCATCATAATTTATTTATGATTATAACATAGAGATAAAAATATAAAAATATAATGCGTGTGTGCATATATGTATGTATGTGTGTTTTATATATTTTACACACACACACACACACACACACACACACACACACACACACACACACACACACACACACACACACACACATAAAATCATGTTACTTTCAAAATCATATCTGACTTCATGAATTATTATTCTCAATCAATTCATTATTATATTTTATACTTATTACATATTTATTCTTTTCAATAACCAATGAACTGAGAATAAATGTTTGAATGCTTAATTATATTAATAAAATAGAAGAAGTCATAGTAACATGACTTACAAGATTAAATATTATATTATTGAATAATTAACGAATATTTCATAAAATACTTTCTTTTAATAAAATATTGAATCAACGGTTATTTCATTCTACAATTTTCTTTTTCTGCAAAAAATAAATTTTAATTATTCCTATACGATTTTCTTGAAACTATTTTTCATTGAATAATTAAGTGCGAATATTAAGAATCACGTTATTATTCTCTTCGCTTTTAAAGAAGCAATATGCAATATGACTAACCGAGAACAGACTCATCTTTCACAATCAGTTGATATCTTCATTTACTTGAATCGATAACGAACGGTTCGAGCTCTGAAGTTTTGTCTCGTGTTCGCCACATTAGCAAAGAGCATTTGCTCTCAAAATTCATATCCATTCAGTATCAGCCTCGAGTCGAATGACAAAGTATTGTGCTCATACTTCTCATGGCTGGCACAGGCTATCACTACATAACGACCAACAGAACAATGAAAGTAATGTTGGCATTCGTCAGTATTATCCTTCAACGGTTAATACCAATAGAAAGACGGAAAGGAAGGAAAAGCGTAAAAGCACCGGCAGCATGTTCTAGTTTCTTTTTTTTTTTTTTTTTTTTTTTTTTTAAATTGTTGCACTGCCGTGTATCATCAAAAGAGAATTTCTCTTGTTTATCTACCTTACATAGAGCATGGAAAGGAAAAGAGAAGTAATCAGGATGAAATTCTGATTGCCTGTAAGCAGATAGATGGACATACACACAAGACTATATAAAAAGTTCAATTCTTTTACCAACCGGACTGTTCGATGTACGATCTCAATGTCGGAAGATTAAAAGCTCGTAACAGTATAAAGGATATCTAGTTTTTTAAAATTCTATCTCTGCTTTAAAATTTAATTAAAGATCATAAATTATTCGTACAATCTCTATGTGTAATTAACACCCGAGACACTACCATGTCTTCTGATTCACATAATGTTATTAATTATGCAAAAAGGTATTATAAAAGATATTATATTTTCTGGGTATTATAAAATCGTTCAAACATTTTTTATAAATAATAATATATTCCATACGATAACTTTGCGATGCACAGCATTTTCTGTTATGTTAGTTGCATTTGCGATTTTCAAACACTTGCGTATAACAAGAAAGTTTAGCACTGAGAAATTATTTCGCTCTTCGGATTTAAAGAGCTATAGGTGCTTTTTTCTATACATAATTATATATAGTTTCGAATGTGTCTGTTATTACTAAATGCACGCTTGTAATAGAATAAAAGACTCTTCTACGATGTTCAAGTATGACGGTATTGTAATCAGGTTGCACGATCTAACCAGCTACCGAACGAAAACGGGACATGAGTTTCGCGGACTAGTCTTCCGCATCGGCTTGCGGAAGTGCGGAAACGACTTTGACGATGCTCTGATAGTTTCGTGTGACCCAAAGTTAATAACCCCGCGGCGCGGCACGAAACTTTCGCGGACAATGTTCCCGGCCGCAAATTTATAAGATTCGGTCTTATTTGAAAAGTTTATGCAATTTCGCGGTCCCCGGCACACGGTCTGTAAATATTCGGTCGAACTTCGAACTTTTCGAATAATGCAGCCGAGGTTTATCGAAGAGACCGCGGCGAGCGGATATACTACGGAGATTAGATATTGGAAGAAACGTGATATATGAATCCTCAAATTGATTCAATTGACTTCCGCGGATATTTTATTCAGATCGCTATAAATTAAACGTGTTATATCGATTGTTATATCGATTACTTAATTATTACACAATGTAATATTAATATATTAATATTATTATTATTATTACATAAATATTTTCACAATGCATTTCAGAATACGCTTGCGCACATTTCTGTGACATTTTCATTGATATGTTTTTAAGGAAATATTTTTTATTTTTTAATTTTTAACGTGCAAGTTTTAATAACGGTTTTAGTTCCAAACATTCTTTCGTTAAGGGATTGGATATGATATCGACATTTTTTAACCATGTTCGGCATATATAAACGCGCTTTATCATGTTTATAGTTAGATATGAGAAGAATTTATTGCCGCGTATTGTGAAATTACGAGCGATGAACTCAAATGTGATTCTTAATTATATTAAATAATTCCATAAAAGCGAAATATTTTCGTATATTTCTGTTCTTTCTTATATTTCTTTTGCACAACCATGTTATGTCTTCCTTTTTTGCTATTTTGTATTATTAAACGTTTCTATTGTTGAAATTTAATTTTTGAACAAGAATACTCTGCACTTTTTGCTGTTACTATATTCAAAGTTAAGCATATTTAAGGGGATGCTAGATTTGTCTGTATTACAGACAAAACGCAATCATTTTTTGTATTGCTCTCATTTTTTATTAACTTCATAGATCTTCCTTTTCCACAATTAAAGTTTATGCAATAATGTGTCTAGCATATGAATTTGGTATCAAGAACGAGAAAAATTTTTGAAATTTAGATTTTTACTATTTGATACTTTAAAATGGTGTCCAAAGCTGTCAAGTCGCGTCAATATTTACTTTATATAAAATTTTACAGCCTGTATCTACAAAACTGATATTGCTAGACTAGAAAATTACATGAAGAAACAACGTTGAGTTCTTAGAATTAAGCTAGATACCTGATGATGTAACGCAAAAAAACAATGCGAAAATTTGTTCATATGTGTATACAGAAATGTATGATGAATGCATATATATATATATATATATATATATACATACACATAAATGTATCTATGCATGTTAGATGCACATATGTGTGAACGTTTTTGTCGGAGTTCGCTCGTCAATCTAGGATTCCCTTAAGGGAAAAAATCCGGCATGACGTTGAGAGAAATATTTGAGAGAAAAAAAAGTGAAGTCGTTTCCAAGGAAAGACTTTTTTCAACGGTCTTCTTAACAAGCGCATCTCCGGAGAGAAGATCAACAAGAATTGCTTCGACAGAGACGAGCATCGCGTTGCCTTTAGAACGGTAATTTTTAATTCATCCAATCTCGGATGCGTCTCGCGTAAAAGGATAAAAATGATTTTCAGGCCAAAATGAGTTAAAGCAAAGCTCCTACCTCGTCTTCGTCTTTTCCGTTTGAATGGCACTATTAAGTAGCGCGTCTACAGACGACCTCGCAAGATATAATTTCAATCATATTCCATACAGAGATGGTAGTTGTACTGTACTGTGTACGTACTGTGTGCATTATACATACAGGTAAGCAGATATTCACAAGGATGCAGAATCTAGTTACACAAAGACGCGTCATCGAGAACGTGAATGCGGCAGGTGCATATCGACTTAGCGCCTACGTAAATATGCTCTGCTCCGGTACATTACATTTCGCTGCTTATAGAGAAAGTTGCACCGTTGTAAAGAACAGGAGGTATTACACCTGTAAGCACGCGATCGTTGCGCGTCGAGTAACGTTGTTTTTACATGCTGTTTATAGATATAAATTCCGCGCGCCTTCTAAGGAAACGTGAGTCGTTATATCTCTCCAAATTACGAGCTCTCAGCCACTTTCTTAATTCTGATGTTACGAAATTTAATAGATATTAAGATTCTAATGTCTAACAAAATACACGTACATGCATCTTGATACATTAGAATTGTAATATCTATTAAATATAACATCAAATATATCGTTATTAATATATAATTAATTTTAATAAATGTATAATTATTTATTAAAATTTATACACACACACACACACACACACACACACACACACACACACACACACACACACACACATATTTATTAAATGGATACATTATATATAGCATTTTTATGCACTTGTATTGTTATTTTTCTATAAAAATAGGCATGACTAAAGATTTATTAGACAGACTTATTATTTGCAGAATGTAAATAATAAATGTATCTAATAAATTTTCCAAGGAAAGATATATCCGTTAAAAAACATCTTTATTTTAGGAACAATGAATGACATATTTTCTACAATTATTACTATCATATCTTATTGGCAGTTAAAATTATCTCTGTTTGTCGTCACGTATGTAATGCCACACACGATTAAGTCATATACTTAATATAACGGTAAGAGAATCAAATAGAACTATTAATTCATTCGCGATTTCGCTGGCTCCCAGACAGTCAATGATGGAACGGGCTAATGACTCCGTCCTTATTCTCCGCTAATTAACTATTAACGACTTATCGGGAAAAAGTGACCTCGGTCGAGAGTTCACGCGCCCCATCCGAGAGCACCAGCGAGAGCACCGCGTTTATAATTAGAAAGTCGATTACGATGGTGCCCCGTCGTTGCGCGGTGACCCGGCGTAATGAAAACAGCACCCCCTCGATAATTCACGGAAAACACTGCGCTTTTCTCCGGAACCGATCCGGCGGTGCGATTAACTAAACTCGTTCGTTTCTCCTCTCGTTCAAATTGATTATAGCCGTGACAAAGAAGAACCATCTTTAATAAAGCGTTATATCGAGTGTTATTGTATCATCCTACGCAATTACCGCGTCGCCGCATCGATACGGGTAATATAATTCGTATATCCATATACTTAATATAACGTTTACAACGATGTAATGTCTGGTCTCAACGTCTGGTCAATATTTATCGAACGCACTCAGAGCTGCAATTTACTTAATGCTCGTAATTTCGCGTGATGAAACTGGGATCGGTCGAATAAATAAACTTAATTCCAGACATAAGCATATTGAAGCTATATTGTTTACCCTCGTTGCCTCGTTGTAAAGTCTTGATTGGCTCCGGGCGATACGTATACATATAGCGATTCGACACATGTTACACACATGCTGTGTCAAATCAAATTTGCTGACTTGAAAGTGAAGGACAGAAATAACGACATCTTTAAATAATATCAGACGTTATATTTTCATCACGTCATTATATTTTTATCTTGTGATCCATATATATTATTATATAATATTATCCGTAATTCGATTTTTCATATATATATATATATATATATATATATATATATATATATATATTATTATCGTTTCGATTAATTATATTCTTTAATTCTATTTTTAAAATAAGTAATGAGAAAATCTATTTTCTTATATTTATTAAATCAAATCTCGATAAAGAATTAAGACACATTCAAAATATAGACCAGTGCAAAATGCGTTTGAGCAATAATGTGCAAACCGCAGGATGAGGATTCTTAGTTAGTTAGACAATGTTTCCGTAACTGAGTCAAGCCGGAGGTCACAATAATAACTTTAAACTCACTTTGTACGGCGCGATTACATCGAAAACGAGATTCTCCTTTTCGCCTCACGGCCATTTGTATCACGACCGGATAATTTAACAAAAAGTTGCTCGCGATATTTCGTTATTACGTTTAAGCGCTCTCAACGACGAGAGAGAGACTGAATCTCTGAGAAGTTTCGATGGAACACGCTATACACGAGCGTTTTTCTCGTCGAACTCTTGGTCCACGTACCAGTCCTTCTCTCGCTTCAAGCGTTATCTCCAAGTACATACAACACGTATAAATCCGTCCGCCATAACTTCTTTGATATTCTCGGAAGACGGCCGCGTGGCCGTTGTCGTCGTTCAATAATCCTTGTTTCTGTCGGGGAAAAGTTTCCGCAGGAGAAACGGACGACGGTACTGCGCATATTCCTCCTCTCTCACAAATTACAAATTAAATTACGGCACTTATATAGGAAACGCGAAGTTTCCTATATAAAATATAAGTTTCGGGAAATTTCCCGAAAATGTGAATCGCTTATAATAATCTGTGCCCTACTTATGCGATAGCTTCGTGATAAGAAAAAAAGATTCCGGCATAGTTCGCGATGCTTCTTTATCCATTTCGCGCCGGGGGTTCTCTTTTTTTTTTTTTCTTTCTTCTTAAACGTCCTGTATTTACGCGTAGCTTCCGTAGCGAAAGCTGCATTGTAACTACTGCTTTCGAAAGTCATTTATAAGCATCGCGATATCCGCCCACCCACTCGTCGTACCGATCGTTACATCCGCCAATCATCGGCCGCTCGGTGTGTTTCGCGAGACCTTATTTCATGCGCGAAAATATAGGACGTACAGGGGAGATCCGGCAGGATAACCACCGCCTCCGGTGTGTTGGCTCGCATGATTGATGAAATTTGTGTAGGAGCAACAGGGCATACTTGCCGTACTCTCCAGGAACGGAACGCTCTTGATTGATAGAGGGTGTTCGAATTTGAAATTCCACCCCGCGGAAAATCGACCGCCTACCACTATTTCTGTCTCCCTTTCTCTCCTCTCTGCGCTCCCCGACGGTTTTTTTTCTCATTGTTGCGTGGCACGCGACGTGCTGGACACGCAGACTGGTCCGCGTAACTTCCGCATTTCCGCCTCCCGCGACGAGATAGGTGGGAGGTTCTTTCCGGCACACGCGCCGCCAAAGGACACTCGACACTCGTTCATCCATCGTTCATCCGAGCTAAAAGCCACTCTGGTTCGTATACAAGCTCCTCACTTTCCCCCGTATTCTCGTTGGCTCGGTTATTTACAAGTCAAATGCGGTCGATCGATGCGCGACTAGGATCGAGGGACAGGACCGCCGCCGTAAAGCCGCATTGGAGCGCAACAGTGAGACGGATGTAGAAATTGAAGCTCAACGCACATACGATGTCGTACGAGCGCCGTCTTTTAGCGTCGTTTTGCCTGTGTAATATTAACTCTCTATACGTGTCTTTCCTCTGAAATATTCCGAGGAAGAGAAAACGTTCCACGTGTCATAAGCTGTACACATACCAAGTGGCGTGTCGCGGTTCAAAGAGCACTGTTTTAGCTATAGATCTAAAACCACGCGGGCAAAGAGAAGTCTGAAATGCGTGCGTGCGGGGTTTAAAGGATGATACGCTCGGTACATACGTATTTTAACCTTATGGAAGGACCGCCGAGCTTAAAAGAAACTGCTCTCTTGCGACCACGACAATAAAATCGCGGAACTAGGAGCAAGTGCGGCAACTGTGACCACTCTTGTGGACGGAGACTTCAAAAAGTTTCGGCGTCGCACCGAAGCATGTGTACGCGAAAAGTTGCCGGAAATCCGGAAGCGACGCGCAGTTCCCACCGGAACCGAGTTTCTCGATGAATTTCGGCCGTGATCTTTGGTGAATTCCTATTTGTTTCCCTTTAATTCACTATGCCGTAGGCTTTTGTACTCTTCGAAACAAGCGAGTTATGCGATTTCAATTAGTACATCGTAATTTCGTTGACAATTCTCATGACGACTCTCGAGAAAGATTAAATCATGTTTAATTTATGACTTGGACTTTTGCAAACACATTTCAATTTCGTTCAATAATATATATATATATGGGAAGAAGAGATTTGCTCAAGTATCTAAAAATATGGCCAGATATAAATGAAAATAGATTCTTTAAATTTTTTGAAAATAATTTTTTTGGGAGCACTTGAGTGTTCTAGATAGTTCTAAATAAATATCCGATCAAATTTTTATATTCTTTAGCAAAATCATTCTTTCTGTGTAAATTTGAAGAGTCTATTGCAAAATCTACGCGAAATGAAATCTGCAGGATGAAATACGTAAAGTAATTAAGTGAATTTAGAATCGGATTCTACTAATGAATTGTTTCAGATTATTTAAAATGTAAAAATATTTTTATGAAAAGTCGTTACAACTCGAACCTCTTATTTATCGATTCGAACGTAGGAAAATCCGTAGCGAAGTGCTCGCTCGTCAGCGGAAAGGCTAATTTGATGCACAATCTCTACGGCGATAATAAAAGGGGTGAAGGTTGTGTTTTAGTCATGTTGTATTAATTTAACTTCGACGACACGTCAAGATACGACGCCGGCGTCGGAGAGCGCGACGGTATTAAGCTAAATTGCTAACAGTCCTCGGCAGGGTGTTCCGTCGCTCTGAGATTAGAAGCGTTGACTAACAAAAATAAAGGGATAGTAGGCTCAGGGGAATGTGTAAAGAAGGAAGACAGAGAGCGGCCGGGGAGATGAAGAAAATCCCGGAGGTCTCTGATGCCGCCAAACTGCCTCAGACATAGTCAGACTTGTTCGATAACACGAAAGTCGAGTTTAGCCTTGTTGCAGTGGTGAGCCACCAAACAACTTTGTGCAGTTCGCACAAGCGACTTATGTTGTTGTAAGAAATATCAATGTATTTACCGTTTACGCGTACGTCAAGCAAATTTAATTCCAAAATAAGAACACGTGAAAACTTATATAATGTTCTGCACAAGTCATAATATCTTACGTATCTCAGTTATGTATTTTATATAAAATTATTATATAATGGCATTTATTGTCGGAAAATCGTTATATGCCAGGTAATTTGTCGGTGACAGTCACGGACAATTATCCTAACGTATATTAACTAAAAGTGTCAAATAGCGTACGGGATATTTGTATGGTATATAAATTATTCAAAATTATTAAGCGCCACGTATTATTTAGTAATAATTAATTCCGGCCGCGTATACATAATATGATTATTCGATCGTGTAATTAAACAATGATCCACATCCGCGTTCAACTATCAATAATGATGAACGCACACAAAACGCGCAGCTAGTCGCGCAGCTAGTTGCTCATTGGTAAATATTAAGCCGTAAATGAAATATATATATATATATATATATATATATATATATATATGCATACATAATACATACCTACATACATATGTACATATATATATATATATATATATATATATATATATATATAGAGAGAGAGAGAGAGAGAGAGAGAGAGTGTGTGTGTGTGTGTGTGTGTGTGTGTTTTGTATGTGTGTATACGCGTTAGTTATACGTTTCCTCGTTGTATATCTCAAAAGACAACTCCGTTTCATGCATGCAACTACGCTCGGCTAAGTAAGTTCTATGGTCGCAATGCCACAGTCACGTTCTAACGTCATCGCGCACGTTCCTGCTGTTAACAGGATTCCTCGAGATGATACCAAGAACGGCGGGCCGGTGGCTGCTCTATGCGGTGCTTACAGTCGCCCTGTGTCAAGGCCAGGAGGATTGGATGCAGTGCTCATCGTGCAAGTGCAAATGGGTGTCCGGCAAGAAGACCGCGGAGTGCATTAAACAGAACTTCACGAAAGTGCCGGAGGACCTCTCACCTGAGATTCAGAATCTCGATATGACGGGCAATAATCTGTCTCATCTCGTTCACGAGGCATTTAGCCGTGTCCATCTGGTAAATTTGCACAAATTAGTGTTGCGCGAATGCAACATCGAGTCGATTCACACAGATGCGTTCAGCAGCCTGAAGATCATCATAGAGATCGATCTTTCGAACAACAACATCCACAGTCTACATCCGGGCACATTTTATGAAACTCAACGATTGCGAGTGCTGTTGCTGAATCACAATAGGTTGAAGGCGTTAGAGAACAATCTATTCGTCAATCTCACTTACCTACAGAAGGTGACGTTGTCGAATAACAGATTGGAGCGAATCGAGGAAAAGACGTTTCGCAATTTGCCACTCTTGCAGTCTCTCGCGTTGGACGGGAATAATTTCAGCACCCTGCAAGTGCAAAGCTTCGAGAGTCTGTCCAAACTCAGCAGTCTCGAGTTACGGAATAATCCATGGAACTGCAACTGCCATCTCAAAAGGTTTCGCGACTGGACGATCGAACACAAGTTATACACAAAGCCGACCACTTGCCAGCAGCCGCGCAACATGGCCGGCAAAATGTGGGACGTAGTTACTAGTGACGAATTCGCGTGCAGACCGAGGATTACTGCCGTTGGTCCAGCGACCAAAATTGAAATGGGCAAAGGAGACGTAACACTTACGTGCAAGGCATCAGGAATTCCTCGTCCTCAGGTAATTACACTTTCATAATACACAGATACAAATGTGAGATTAAAGTTCGCTAATTAATGTTTAAAATATTAATCAAGAATTTCTGATTTATTAGAAATTCACAATAAAAAGAAATATCCACAATGTAATATCAATTCTGTCATTTTTTTAAAAAATTTTTTTCTTGTATATACGCATATATTTGATTTTTTAATCACATAAGGACTTTTTTTATGCTATAACGCATTAAAAAGCTTATCGTATGTGACATGTGTGTTTCAGTTGTCTTGGACACATCGCAATCGTATTTTAAACAATCTTACTAAACGCACGAACACTGATAGAGGCTATGTACTCTCGTCGAGCCACGAATGGTTGAATCTTACCATTATCGATGCACTGCCTTCTGACAAGGGTGATTATGTTTGCCATGCGAAGAGTCCAGGAGGCGACGCTGAGAGAAATGTGACTCTGGCCATTGTGGGCGACGCTTTGGGCGGTAGGGAAAATTTCATCAGTCTACCCCTTGCCATCGGACTGGGTGTCACCGCGTTATGTCTGTTGATCGTCACGGTAGTGCTCTGCGTGTGCTATTGCCGTCGTCGTCGGACCAGACATGATGAGAAAGGTCTCGAGGCTGCGTCCCTGGAGCATCATGGTCTCGGCGAACAAGAGAAGTCCCTAATCACTACCATCAATCCGGTCGTGAAGCCACCAAGGCGCTACGAGGCACCATCGGTGACGTCGCACGGTACAGAGATGACGGAGCTGAACCGCACGTTGCTCGACAACGACTCGGTTTTTGGTCAGTACACAGCATATATTACTAAACAGTGCGCGGCTAGGTGCTAGCGAGAAACTATCTTACATTAGCTTTGACAAGCGATTTACCTCGAAATCGACCGCACAATTGCGAACGTTAATTCAAGGTCGATAGAATTTGCCAGCGAGTGTGGCCAATATGAGTCTTTAACGAACCGCGGAACATCGGTCATTTTGTTGAGGTAATATTCTTCCCCCTAGCGGGAATGGAAACGACCGCTATATATCGCTTATATAATGTACAAATAGCGTGTATGCATGTGTGTGCGTGTAATCGTAAATCGATTCGTTCCGTGCCGAGCGCGGACTATAGTACGAGAATTGTCCAACTAGGTGCCATCGATCTTAAGGTAAGGAGAATCCATCAAGTGGCAGCTAGGAGACTAATGAAGATCCTAGGGATGCTTATGATATATCGTGACCATCGGTGATATCTTGGTGCATCCCTTTAATAAAACATTCGTGTTCTGACAGCGCGAAGACATTCGTCATTTGTGTCCGACCACTGATATCATTCTCTTCTCTTTTAAAAATACGATAATATTTTTTGTAGATAAGAACAGACTTTAAGTTTTACTTTCCGATGCGAGAACGTTAATTACGGATTGCATAGTGAATCGCTGTAACATATAATTGCGTAAGTAATGACGACAATAAGAGGTTCGCCAAAAATCGTGTTGTGTGTTGTAGATTACCGTTAATGAAATATTTTTCGAGAGAGATTACGTAGGGACTTGTATATAATGGCACACTCAGTCGAATTTTTAAGAACTCAGAATAATATAGGAAAAAATATACGACTTGCATATTAATACGATTCAATTCTTATAGAGAAATTCGATCAACTTTACGAGCCTTTACTTTAGGAAAACCTCAAAGCGGCACAATGTAGCTCCAAGCGTTACGCTTGACCGACGATGGTCAGGAAATATAGTTACATTTTTCAGTCAAATTGACAAAGCGCGCTCCCAGTCACGATTATATCGCGACCAATCCGATTAAGAGCACTCGTCCACGTTCGCGTCGAGGGCAATATTACGTCAATCTCACGTCACTAAGGCAGGTCGCGTATTGAGACAATATCCCGACCGTCTTTGCTCTCGCGAGCACCAGCGTCTTCGAACTCCAGACTTCTCGCGCGCGATCTTTTTTTTCTTCCCATTTTTTTTTTCTCTTGACCTCTTAAATTTTCTTTTTTAACGTTCGTCCTTCTCTTTTGTTCATGTTCTCGCAGCTGACGGTGTCGGGAGCGGTGTCGTCGGCGGTGTAGGCGGCGGCGTAGGCGACGACGAGAGGGAGCACGAGCGGGCCACGCCAGAGCTCGACGGGGGCGGCAACGACGGCGGTGGCGGTACATTACCGCGCGGAGGTGCCGGTTACCACCGACAATATCCGCCGGATCTGCTGGCCTTCTCCGGCGGTCGCGGTGCATCGCCGACTAGCCAGGCGTCAACAGCACCCGACAGCACGCGTTTGCCTAGTCAGCACGTGATAACACCGGTGGCAACGACGACGGCGGCTGCGCCGGCAGCTTCATCGTATGGCTCGCCGCCGTCAGGCCAGTATCACTCGGCCGTCTTCAAGACGTTGCCGCACAGCCGCAGCGTGACGCCGTATGGTCTCGGACCATCCTCGTCATCGTCGCCGATGGCGCCGGTGTTACCACGTCACGGTTACGTGACGATTCCGCGACGCCCGCGAGCACCTAGCTGGAGCAGTGGACCCCCGACGTCGCCCACCGATGTTCTCGAGCCAGTTTATGACAATCTTGGTCTACGTACCACGGCTGATGGTAGCTCGATGCTGTCGCTCAACAAGAGTCCGGAATTGGCGCCGTCGTCCATGAGGGGTCGACCACTTCCAGGTACATCGGGAGGTTCGCATTATGGTACGATCCAACGTAGCACGCCGAACATCTTGACCAGCAATTCGTTGGATCGGGCAGCGCCGGAAGGCGCAGCCGAATGGCCGTTCAAGTTAGCGGACGAGAGTATGGACGGCAGTCATCTGTTACTCATACAGCAACAGCAACAGCCAGCCACCAGCAACACCCTCGGTAGGAAAGTGCCACCGAGACCGCCGCCAAAACCCAAGAAGAAATCCGCCAACGGACCGACGCTTTACGAGGACGAGGGCGAGGATGGCACGGAAGTATGATACCATGGGCATCGTCCGCGATGAGGGCGACTGGTCGTGGTACGCCACGACGGGGCGTGCACGACCACACTTACAATAAACCGGTAGTGCCTTTCGAGACGCGCGTCTCATGCGCGCGGGACTTCCACTCCCTTCGGCGAGTCGCGATCATCTGGAGGATAATCGAGATATAGAGGAGACATCTTCGTGCATAGATGAACACGAGTGGCTCGCCGAAACCGCTGACGATGACGTTGAAAGGAGGACGCGCCGATCGGACATTCGTGTCACCTATCCTCGTCCCTCAACTTTCCCTCCCTGTAAGTTATCTTGTAAGTTATTTATTGTGCGTTACAGAATATTCGAAATTAATCGGAATATCCGAAATCAATATATCGTGCTCCGTATGAGTTATTTTTTATACGATGTGATCGAATATCATTTCTTATCCCTCGTCTTTTCCTACGTATTTTTTCTTTTTCCTCTTTTTTTTTTCATCAGTGTTTTTTCTTTAGTGTTTTATTTGACGTTCGTCACGCGTCGTGAGTTGATAACACGGTAAATGTGAATAAGGTTCCAAACATTGCCGTCGGTATTAGTCGATATAAGGCGAAATCTATTCGCGTTTTGTGTAAAATTTACGCGAAGCAACTGGAAGTGAACTCGAGTCGTTCTGCGAAGAACGAATACCAGTGAATTTGTCTTCTATTCGTATTATCCGTAATGGGAAATCGTGATCGTTACGGCACGATTCGCGTGTATAAACAGAAGTGTTAAGGTTTCAGACAAGGTAACGTTTTGCACATGTTACATTTATGCGGGAAACGTGATAAGAATTTAATATTGTTAAGAATCTATCTAGCTGTTATACGCCATCCTGTCGCGTTTCTTTTTTAACATTGAAATTCCGACGCCTATGTGGAATCGTAGAAACAAGACACACTCGTTACATTCGTAAACGATGCGAACTCTCGTGCTAAGCTTATATTGAATGGCGTAATGATCTGTGTCCCTTCTCCTTCTGTATAAGCGCATCGTTTAACCGTGCTTGTACTGGTAGAAGTATCCCGTATTCTGTCAGCGACATTTGTCGGTATCTTAAATCACCGGCAGGTATCGCTCGCGACATTTACAGCGGCCAATCGATCGCGTCAGATATCGTTAATGCAATACGGAATACCGCTACCTAATATAACGGTGCCACTTTGTATTACGTTAAATGGATAATATCTATTACAATTGTATAAACCTAAAGTAGATGTAAGTGCTGCGATGACACTCGATACGTGTTCGGGATAGTAAGAGATATATTATGAAGTACGTGTACAGAAAAAAAAAACGTATGTGAGTAACGTTGCCGCGTTTATTTCTGTCGACGTTAATTGCACGAATATCGTGACTTTTGAAATTCGTGTAATTCATTATCGTCAGAATGACCGAGCGGTCAGAATAACAGCGTATTTTGTAAACGAGACCAATTCGACATCGCTATCCAATTGGTCCCCGCTATCACCATCATACTAGCCGTGGATAACACCAAAAAGACCAGTTTGATATATATACATATATACATACATCTGTACTCCTCCCCTCCCCCTACTGATCCAAATTCACTTCGGGACTTCAAATTAATTGAACGTTACGCACGGTGCGTTCCAATTAGCAGCAATTACAGCTCGATTGTTAACTCCGACATATCGCGCATAATATCTGGACCCGAAAAAGTATTGACCAGGACGCTCGTACGAGTTATTTGCGAGTCGTCAAAAGGATAGCGCGGTGTAATGCGGACGAAATGTTAGATGGACATGATTTAGAAAGATGACGATATCACGACGTATCGTAAACGCGGCGAATGAGAGAAGAGAATTCAACGCGTTTGAATGACGCGTCCCCATTTTGAGATACGTTCGATCGCTACAATTCTACCGTCGACGACAATATATCGTAAAGTAGAACGTCCACGCGAGCTATATATCATCGCGACGAGCGAACGCGTTCGGACTTATGGTCCCGAATACCTGATGGCCGATAAATCGTCTCTCCTTGAAACTAGAAAACATGTGACTCGTCGAAGCGACTTGTCGCGCGCACAGCCGGCGGCGCATTTTTCTTTCGTTTCGAAGTTAATGCCTCTTCGAACGGCGAACTCATTCGAGTTCCCTTCTTTTTCTCCGCTTTTTTTTCTCCTTCTTTTTTTTCTCGCGATGCGATTTTCGCGATATGAGTACAAGTGGTCCCCACTTTGCGGTGCTTCCATTATCCTCCGTTGTCGGTTAACGTTGTCGATACGCCCGTTCCGTTTCCCGCGTAGAACATCTGGCTGCGATACATCGTGATAAGAAGTGCTTTACGTGCGCTTACCAACACACATGAAAAGAATACTTCAACCGTTGGCGATATTTCACCGAGGGTAAGGGTAGGTAGGGAACGTTCTTTAACTGCGAATTTATCGCCGGCGAGCCATCCGCGCTCTTTATACTTTTGTTACCTTTTTATCCGGAAGATTAACGTTACCCTTCCTCTCTGGCTTTAGCAGGGATTTCGGACGCGATTGTATACAACTTGTTGCGATTGCGCGCGATGAGAGTTCCCCTTATCAAAGTACCGAGGAGACGCATTTTGAATGAATCCTACGCGAACTTGACTTACCATCGAACGAGGTTTGAATTCAAAGGGCGCTCTCGATCAATTCGTACTCTTGTCTCCCAGATTCTCGGCGGTGACTCCTCGGATCCACAAACAGTTCAGGCAAAACACGCCGGCTCCTATTCCATAAATGCATCACACGGAATCGTGTCACGACATACGCAGTGCTTTGAAAAAACGCACTTTATCTCGACTGTAAACTCGGAGAGCCATTTCTTTCCTCATGCAATTGTATGAGAAGGTTTCGATGTATTAAATATCGCGATACTTTGAACGCGACTTGAAATGAAGATTCCTTTAAGAGATAAATACTGCTCAATCTCGAATGAAAAGGAACTCTTCAGTGTCCGTCATTTTTATATCATTTCAAAGTCCTTTGTTTTGAGATATATTGCATACATATAGATGCCGCGATAAGAATATTTAATTTAATATTCAAATTTAAATTCATTTTTAGGAGAATCAATTTTTTTTAGCTAATTTTTTTCCCTTTTTCTTCGAAATAGGAAGAGAAAGCTCCTCCTTTGAAAACGGAAAACGTTTTCAAAGGAGGAGCTTTCTCTTCCTATTTCTCTATATTTCTCAACGCCAGTACTCCAGGTTTGAGATTCGCGGGCGTGCAAGGTGTGACGGTCGCCAAAGAAGAACTACCCTCAAAAAAACCGGGCTTTCCGTGCCCGGATTACGCCGAACAGTATTAAGCGTCCGACGACTACGGTCCGAGCCCAAAGACAGCCGCCCCCCGGGTGAGACGTGGCGGAGAAAATAGCGACGCGATCGTGTCGCCTCGATTTTTCGCCGCGCCGCCGCGATCGACAAACTCGACGACTTATTGCAGCGTGTTACCGTCTAGCTCCCGTGCGAGAAAAATGTTCGGCCGCGATGCGCCGCGACAGCCTGAGAAACGTTCCCGGTTTCTCGTAGGCCAGTGCCAACCGATTTTTCCATCCACGACGATTTTTCTCCTCCTCCGTTTCTTCCGTCGTTGAAACCGACGTTACGCGCGGTTATCTTCCCTCGCGTTTCTCTCTTTTTGATCCGAGACCTCACTGTTCTGTTCAACGGTCCAAATGAAAAAGACCATCGCGTTCTCGATAAGATCGCACGCGAAAAATCGAGGTTGCACGATCGGAGAACATCGGACAGTATTTTAAGCGGCCTAGCAGAGTCGCGGCTCGCCCAGCTCGATCGCCCTGCCGTGCCATGTACATACACTCCTCTCTTTCTCTCCTCTTTTTTCCCCCCTCTTCCTCTCGATCGCACCCCTATTCGTATACCCCCTGTCGTATATTGTAAGTGATACACGTGACGGGAAACCCGCACGGCACGGGTCCGGTCGTTACCGGCGCCACGAGTATATTTTTGTAATTTTGTATTTTGCATTGCGCCCTTCTCCGTGACCCGGCGTCTCACTCGGCCTGCTGCAGGTTATCGGAGAATTGACCTCGTTTATCGGTACCCATCGTTCAACCCTCGGATGCACGGGGGAGTAACGCGAGAGCCACCGGCACACATTCCATTTAACGTTGTGGGAAAGTGCTGCGCGCATCCGACAGTTAACGAAGCGAGTGTACGTACGTCATACCCGGCATCGGGGATAATTTATTGATTGTCACCGAGTGTATCTCGAATTGCGATTGCGGACCGTCTCACCTATACGTCCCGCACCGCGAATGTTCGGCGCCGATCGATCACGAAATCGGGTAATACCTATCTCATCTATTTTAAATGAGATCGACCACACGTATCTTCCGTACGAAGTTCTCGTTACGGAAAACTTAATCCGGACAACAGATAAATCGAGCTTGAAATCGAGCTTTTATTTTTACCCGAAAACAACCGAGATTCTGAAATAAAATCCTTTAAATGTCATCGAAACGATCGAATGTCCATATTTCTTTTTATTTTTGTATACTAATGTAAGATTCAGTGAATCTTTTTTAAGTCGTTCTCATTTTATTGAAAATATTCCGATTTTCGTTCGGTCATAATTACGTTCCAATATACATAATTATACATTTAGTCATTATTGAAAAAGACACATTATGTAATAGAATCGATATGTTATATCGGAAGCTAAATTAAAAACGCGATTTCGCTTGAACGAGGGACGAGATTTAAATGATATTACGTCGTTTCGCGAATTCTCAGCGCTCAATTATCTATCTAACTGCCAATTACAACGCAATGTCGTTTGTGCGATATTTCAAATGTCATACATGCACACTTCTCGCTTCCAATATCCTTCGATTTGTACATGCTCGTGAAGTAACGGTAATTTATATTAAAATAGGGTAATTTATGACTGGCATAAGCAAGCTCATTTAGACTGCTCCCATTTGTATATATATATGTATATACAGATGGAGAGTTTATGACCAAAATTTTTGTCGAAATTAATAGTGTTGTCATTTCAATAATTTTAATATATTCATATGTCGTATATATCTTTAATTTCATTTGTATAATTTTCGTATCATTATTATTGATTTTTAAACGCTTTTCACAATTTAGATTAAGCATATATGTAACTGTCGGTTATTAAAGTTATCAAATATTTTGAACAGTTTTAAAATCGATGCCAGATTTTTTTCATTTTCGATCTCTCATATAAACGTTTACTTGTACACAAAACGAAACATATTAAATTTGCGATATATGACTCTGTAATCTCTGCCAACGAGCGGTCAATCGAAGGTACCGTCCAACAGATCGGTCCAACATACAATCTTCCGAGCAATTATTTACGTATCTAAAACAGTTTTTTATAAAACGCGTGTGTTTTGTAGAATATAGTTCAGTGAAATCGTTCGTACTGAAACCGTCTGTATCACGTCTGAATACTTGATGTTTTGCATTTATTGCAACATTCCGTGGAATAATTTTTTGTACTCTACGATCATAGCGCGTAAAATGATTATACATATTTCAAGCAGGCTCTACACAATTTTGTTTCTTCAAATAATCAAA
Organism: Pogonomyrmex barbatus; assembly: GCF_055798465.1. Classification (NCBI taxonomy): domain Eukaryota; kingdom Metazoa; phylum Arthropoda; class Insecta; order Hymenoptera; family Formicidae; genus Pogonomyrmex; species Pogonomyrmex barbatus. The sequence goes on along the minus strand of NW_028297099.1, from coordinate 2,906,181 downwards.
TAGTACTTTAGAGAAGACATTTAGACAAGACATGAATTCTTTAGATTACATGCATCTTTAAATTATATACATTCCTGACACAATCATGTAGAAACATTCAGGACAAATTTCTTGGTTATTGCAAATTCCTTGGATCTACATATTGAATTTTTGTCTTACACACATATACATATACATATAAATATATATTATTACTTTTTATAGCATACAAAAGTATTCGGTAAATGGCTTAATTATTCGTCTCTCAAGACTGACAATCTTAGAATTAGGATAATGTCTTCTGGTTTTACGCCGGTACTTCATAAACAAAATCTTCATTATTTAGAAGAGGAATTGCATTTTTATGAAATGATACGCAATGCCATTGTGAATTTTGCCTAAGTTAACTTTGGTATGAAATACTACGTATAAAACTGTTCCTTTTTTAGAAAATAATTCGTTAATCCATATATATATATATAAATATATTTGTATAGTAAAACTCTTACACATAAACAGTTATCATTGATTAACATCGATCAAAGCCCGCGAACAATGTTCGTTTGCTTCTAATAACTCGTTAAAAAATGATCGTTGCTTAATTGATAAGTCTTTTGCCTAGCGCATAAATAATTGTTAAAACTGCCTAACTGCCGCACCCAATGGCGCTAAATCGAAAAACGAATATAATGTGTACGAGAAAAAGAAGAAAGCGTAAGCACGAAACGTGAATAAATCGCTAATATATATGTATAATAACTCTATTGACACATATTGGATTCTATCATAACGCGCATAAGAATCACATTTGACTAATTCGTGCTCAATGAGTGTAGATTTCTCTACTGAATCTTGAATCAAAAAGGAAAATAATGACATTTCTTTGACACAATTTCGTATCCCGGACGACAGTACAGTGAAAGATTGTGGGAGCTGAAAGGATTGAAAAATGTTTCTATCGAGATATGTAAATCGGAATGATAAAATGTGAATGTAAATGATTTATATATCTGAGTGTCGTATGTTGTAGATAATAATCTTAATCCGAAATGTAATATTCGCGTTTTTGTCAGACTCTATATGCGTTAGAAGTATCAACGATCGAAAAAAATTTCATTATTGTTAACGGAATGTTTTTATCGTTATTCCTACAGTTGATGATCACATTCTAATATACTTACTACTTGTATTATTATTATGAATTTATTACTTTTATTATGTTTTAATATTATTATATTTTTGTAAGGTATTACTATGATTATATTTACGCTATATAATTATTGATGTCACCATTATTGTCGTCATTACTATAATTATTTATGAAAAAGATACCTTGCCTTTTAACGAACGTCTCAACTTTCAGTGGTTTAATATAAATATAAATTTTCGGCCGATTATGATTTGTATGTACAATACATTAACATACTGATGCTGTAAATATTATACATATTTTATAAATGAAATATTTAGTGTGATTGTAATATTACAATAATGTACTGAAAGCACCACTCTGTACACTCCACTAAATATATGGGTTAAATTTTAATAAATATTTCCCGATCCCAAATCTGATCCATTTATACCCTCTATTTTTCAAATATATTTTAATTCGAGTTATTTGAAATTAATAAACGAACAACGCATGTTTTATTTAAAAGAATGTATATTTTATTAAGAAAATAGCTGCAATACATAGATTTTTCTGATCATTTCATAATATAGAGATTTTTAGTAAAAATATAATGAATTCATACATTTCATTATATCTTATGCGTCAAAATTATACGTTAACATTAAACATTATATAATTTCTTAGGCTTTTTCTTCTTTGGTTTCTTTCTTTAGTTTCGACAATGCAGTCTCGCCATATTTTGCTACCAATTCTTCAACAAATTGATCTTTTAATTTTTTAAGACATCTATAAAATGAATAGAATTTAAAATTAAAAAATAAAAAATTGCAAAAAATCGTACGACGGACAAACGTCTGGCTATTTTATTATAATGTAATTTTCTAGTGAATTTATAAAAAAAATGTCTTTGTTATTACCTTCTATAAACAGAATCTGTTCTGAATTTACCGATGTCTAAGCTAGGAGCATGAGGCCGATGAATAATAAAAGTATCTGGTAAAACAATGTATCTGCAATTTCAGACTTCGATTTAAATCGTGCATTATATTGATCAGATCGTTTCCACACATATTTCATTATCCGAAATGAATAAAATTATTGCGGCTTACTTATAATCTAGCGCCGTTAAATGGGTCACATAGGAAACTTTATTCCAACCAAATCCAACAAACCTCGTGTCGTATCGCGGAGCGGATTTCGAAACTACTATGTAAGGTTCGAAATCCGGCTCCCATGAAACCTACAATGATCCATTCGTTATACATTCATATTTTTATTTTCTAACATGCATATATATCTATCATATATGTTTAATAATGTATTTAATAATGCATAGGGCATCGCCAAATCCGGCGTCATCAACGTTCTTCTAATTACGGATCCTGCACGCACTTGGTAAGGCTCCGTGCTATTTCGCCAAAAGCTGTAATTTGTGGCAGCATGTCCTTGTGTCCAAACATGATAGCGAAACGTGTACAAAATACCGCGTTTAAGAAACTTCAGTAGTTCCTCTTTATTGGCGGGAAACGTAAACCTGTAAGAGGCAACTTTTTTTGATAAAAAAAAAAAAAAAGAAAAAAAAAGATGACTATCTTGATATTTACAACAAGGAATTACCTATAACGTTCAGTTTCGAAGGCTGGCACGATCAAAGCTACTTTGTCCGATTCGTTGATCTTTAATAGGTTAATATAATTCATAACATTTTCATACAATCCAAACTGCGGCAAAAAATCGACATCAAGTTGGAAGACAAATGGAGTTGGTACGTATGACATCGCAGTGTTCCTTAAATAATTGATAGGGTAAAGATCCTAAGTGAAAATAATAACTCGGATAAAAAAAGAAGTCAGTTATTAAATCATCTAGAAAATAGAAATTCCAGAAATATAAAATCTACTCATCTAGAAATAATATGATATCCAAAAATATACAAACATGACACACTATGATATTTTCATCCAGGAATGTAATATGGCATAAATTACATTTGTACAATCAATAAGAAGTATGCAGTCTTTTAGGAAATATAACATCCTTAATTTTAAAAGTATGAAAGAAGTTAATTTAATATTTAAAAAATCACGTCCTCCCTTTCATTGCGTTTAAACTATAAATTCACTGATGCCTTTTAAAGGTTAAAGCACAACGTACCCCGTCTTTGTACACGACGTGATAAGCAATGTTTCTTCTTGTCCGCAAATCCGCGGAGCTCCGCACGAAATCCAGGAAATTCTGAACCTCCGCATCGGTCAAGTAAAGCGCAACGCTTATAGTTCCCGGCCAGTGTTTCGATAATGCTTCCAATAGTGGTATCCTTTCGACGCTACACTGAGTGACCAGGGCAACGTCAGTCGGCGAATATACATTGTATTCGTATTCGAGAAGAAAAGGATGTGTACGATACAGAAGAGTAGCGCCCTTCTCAAATTCTCGACAAGGGTTCGACTCGTTGTACTAAAAAAAAAAAACAAAAAATTGTGGGTGTGACGGAGGAATCGTTACAGTTGCATTAAATAAAAATACCAGAGGATTTTAGAAGCTTTTTCTCTCTTAACTCACTGGAAGCACGCTCTCGTGCTTGTCACAGCCGAATAAGCGCTTTCGTAACAGATTGCCATCCATCTCAAGAAAGACCCGATGCAATTTTCGAAACTCGTTAACGTGCTTATTGTGAACGTCTTGCTTTCGCGGAGAATTCCAATGGAGAATCTAAAAGTGAAATGACGCGCTCGGTCAAAGATCGATCGATTTCCACCCACGCTCTCAACGAAGGCATAATCGAAATTACAATAGGACGGGACGTACGTTTATGCGATTCGTGTCACGATAGCACGTGTCGCTTATCGTGTGATCGCTCAACTGTATATTCCAGGTACATTCTATCTGGTACACGATACTCGGCTGCTCATTGATCACCGCGTTTATCACGTCCTGGTCGGCCAGGCTGGTCTCTGGTATATATCTGAGCACGCGTTTGGTTATGCTCTCCCAGGAGCTCGCGAACTTTCCGTCGCGTAAATGTCGCAGGTGCATCAGCATTACGCCGGTGTTGAATCCACGACCTAGAGCCGGCCACGGGCGCTGCCCGTATGACAACGCCTTTACGTACCAGTTACTCTGATTCTCGACCAGACCTAATGTCTGACCAGCCGAGAAACTCTCGAACATCTTCCACAACGGCTGCATGTCGTTCAAAACGGTCACGTCCGTGTCCAGCACGAGCACTCTGTCCTCTCGCATCGCGTCCGGCAGTATCAACTTCAGGAGACCATACACCCCCGAATAGTGCTTGTTCGGTATCCATGAAACCCTCGGCACCCAAATCTCAGCCTTGTAGAACGTTACGTTGACTAAAAATAATCCCTTCAAACAATCAGAGACTCGGAGAGGAGAGATTTCACCTGACATGCATCTATCCGATACTTGTATATTATATAAAAGAAAACTTTTTCTTTTTATTCTTTCTCTCTCTCTCTTTTTTGAAAATCTCCATTTTAATAAAACTTTACGCGCACAACTACACATATTGAACTTTTTTAACAAATTCAATTAAATACATTTTATATTTACGTCGGAAAAAAAAAATGATTTTTTTCTCTTTTTTACGAATATACACATCGTGTTTTATGCGCCATGTTAACAGACATGGATAAAAATTAGGTTTCTCTGCTTCCGCGTACGTCACAAAGGGGTAGTGCGTGTCCTGTCGTAAAAGCGTACAAACCATGTGGCAAATCCCACGTTCGGAACAGAGTCGAGAGCGTTTTCCTCGCAATTTCGTCGACGAGCAAATGAAAATGCAACGGATTCGTGCGATAAAACAGAATGGACTTCACTACGGTTACGAGGGCGAAGGTTGAATTGTATCCGGCGCACACCATGGCTACGTGTATCGTGTCGCATTTCACCTTGAAAATATAGAACATCACTCGTCGGCGTACGGTGGACGCTGATGGAAGTATAAGGTTTACGAGCGTTTACCTCAAAATTGTTTTTTAACTGCGATCGTTCGGGAGAGCGTTCTTCCGCCCGCAAACTCGATCTCTCCACCCCCACCGATAGCGATCGCCACTTCCCTCCGACGCTCGATTTGCCTATCTCCGCGGAGGGAACTGGAAACAACGTTTCTCTGATGCTTTTCAGTGTTAAAGAGAAATCGATATCGATATCGATAACGACATCGTACAATTACCGTTCAACAGCAGGTACAGATAAAAGATCACGGATGGTACTAAGATACCGCACAGACATCCTAGCCATGATCGAGCCATTGCAATGTGCCGCACATATTTCCCAATTCGTGATATGATGCCGCGAATAAATTAGACTAGACGTTGGAATCTAGGGAAAAAAGAGAAGAATTAATTCGTCACACCGACATCTCTCGTGTCTTCATATTTCAAAAGTGAGAAAACTCTATGCACTTGCGATTTGCAGAGGAACATTATCTTCGATGCCTCTGATAAGGAAAGGCTGAGTAAAGTTTCGTCTAATTATAGGCAAACTTGAAACGTGCGAAATAGCAAAGCCAGTTTGTAAAAAGACCATCATTGCACACGGTAAATTTGATCAGTGCCTAATAATATCTTGGTAGTGCGAGGCATTATTAATAGATGCGTAAACTTTTCATTCATCCAACTCGCTCGGTACCTACTGATGCGTGATGAAAGTCAATAGATCATGTTTAACATGCGGGTTTATAAATGCGTTATATCCAATTTCCTCACGTTATAACAGATAACAACTACGACCGCGACCAATCATAATACATGCAAATTAGCGCCGTAAATGAAAATGTTGTATTCCTTGCGTAGAAATTCGGGATAATTATCCCACGAGCGTGAATGCGTGCATCAGCATTCAGCGCGCGTTCATGGGCAGACATTAATATCAAACAGCGCCGATAAATTAAGCGAGGTCTATATATTAACTTTCTATTGCTCGATTAAATCTTCGTTAATTTCACATTTCCTTTTTAAACGCCTTCTTGTTTTTTTTTTTTTTTTTTTCATCACCGATATGCAACTTCAAAGAATTACACAAAAAAATCCTGTTTCACGGAAATTAATAACTTGTAAGTTAAATATTAAATGCAAATTTTATAATTGACAAGTTTTATATATATATATATATATATATTAATTCATTTAATTTATAAATTTTTAATTTCCGCTTTAATATCATAACTTATAAATAATGAATATTTCAATATTATGTTTTTAAATTATCAACTTTTAACGTTTAGTTAAATTTGAGTTTTTTTTTAATATTGAACATTTATTACAAATTGCCTACCGAATAATTTTAACAACAAAGAATTAAATTGTAATTTGTGTTGCGAGAGAAGCGTAGTGAAAGATAATATTAATTTAGCGTTTACATAATTGCGATAAAACAAGCATATACAGTGCAAGAATATTGTTGGAAATTAATAAAACAAAAGGCTTGAAATTAATATTTCGTGCGGGATTAAAGCCGTGTCTAGGATAATATAGGTTCTGTTCTTTTTGAAGCATCCTGTAACCATCTTCCGGTTGTTAATCGCACACAAGCGACCCGGTTTACATTCTTGGACAGTGACGTGCTTGTAACGTACACCCGTACGTTCGGTGACGGAAAAAAAACGAACAGAATTGTGGCTCATCTCTTTTTTTCATGCGCTTCGAGTACAATTCACAGTTAACGCGTATAGCGATACGTGCTGCTGTACGATTGAATGAACGAATCGATTATTCATGGACGCAGATAGCGCGCCGCGTTTCCATTTTCCTTTTAATTATTTTTTTCCCGCGCAGCGAGAAGTGTAACAGAGAGTTAACAAATTATTCAAGTCCCGAATTTAAATGAGACAAGGAGGAGCTGCGACAACTGTCACATCCGGCTTCTCCCACGGATTTATATACTGACGTTCGCGCGCTCGTCTAATTTCCCAAAGAAATCAATCCAACCAAAATTCGAATGCAGTCCTTACAGAAATCCAATTTAACATTGGCCAATATATAATACCGGAAATTATATTTATTTCAAGTATGACGACCACTGAACATGAATGTTTTCGATACTCGAAATAAGTAATGAATCATTATTTTCTAGTATTATAAATTTATACGAAGGAAAGCGAAATTTCGTAAATAAAATGAGCATACGAAGCTCCGCGCACGATTCCTGCTGCGAGCTTCGTCATAGCTTTCGCAACGCAGATGATAATAATGACTATCAGAACGATCACGTACCCAGCGCCAGCTCGACAATCGTCTCTCCCGTTCCGTGCATCCGGCAGCGCAGTTCCTCGGGAACAGGCGGAAGTGCCGCCGCGATTTCTCCGCGGAGCGCGACGCGCGCCCGCGGACGTGTCGTGCACTCTTTCCCTCTTGAGGCGCGATGACGCCGTTATTGTCACCAGCGCCGGTGTAAATTATCAGCAATTAGTCCACGATGCCACGGTAAGATGATAGCCTCTTCCCCCCTCCTACCCCTCGAACGTAAGAAAGCGCGCTTCGCCGCCAAATGACGCAACGTCGCGTCACCGCGGAACGACGTGCCGCAACTACCGCCACGCGACCGAAGCTCTGTCGTAAAACGCCGATGCCGTCGGCAAGAGACGTGCCGGCGACTCGTTCCCGTCGCAAGATGGCGGCCGCGTCTCTGTCACGTGCGGCGAGTCATGTCGCGGCACCGTACCAACCGTAGCATCTATATATCTATTATGTAGATACAATGTGTATTACACACATTATTATTATCATTATTGTTATTATTATTATAATACGTGTTACATTTACGCGTTTCGCGCGATGTCCGTCTATTCATCTTCTACAGATATACCCGTAAATCTTGCCCGCAGAAAGCGTTTAATGAATGTGACAAAATATCCGTCCGTCATTTGAGGTATGTATATGAAAAAAATGTTTCCTCTTTTTGTAATTTATTTTCTATTTATCTTTGGAGTTAATATGAGGTATATATATATATATATAACTTGAAAAAAAAAAGGGAAAAATGTTATCTTCTGCTATTGTCATGCAGGAATGAAGGGAGAGCTTATAATAAATTTATAATTAAAAGAGATAAAAGGATAAAAACTCACGTCGCTCATTTATACCTTAATCTCTCGTAAATATGCTTAAATAAATTTAGGTATGAAATAATATCCGATGAGTGGTAAATGATTGATTACAAGTAAATAATGCGGAATGATACATGAGAGTAGCGTACAAAAAAGTCCTACGTTGCTAAAAATTTGGTATATAAAATCTCCTCTAATTGATTTCCGTGGTTTTACTTGGACTGTAGGGCATCGTCTCATCGTCGATCTTCCGTAACCGTTGCAGCTCCGCTTGCCGCGTCCTGAAATACAGCGTTAATAGCGTTTTAGTCGCAATCACACAGAATGCATCTCGGAATTAACGACGAAGCGCATTCGATACCTCGCTAAGATCTCCTCCTGTTCTCGACTGTCCTTGCGGCTCTTCAGGGCTCGGTATCCGACACAAATGACTACCAATATAATGGGGATCAAGCAAGCGAGCACTATGCCGGTGGTGATGCCTGCCTGACGGGAACTGTATTCCTGCTGGCCTGCATTTGCACATAATAAAATACATCACATGAATGCATAAAAAGAGTAATCAGGTGATCGAAATTTTTTTGATGGGAACGATTTGCATCACATCTAAGTCACCAGTTGGAGGCGAAAGAGCACGATCTGACACAACCCTCCCTTTGGAACAATGTATTGTTTTTCTGACATAGTATAATAAAGGGGATATTTTATGTAGATTGAGTCGCTAGCAAAAGAGAAATTTTATGTAGATTGAGTATACGAAAATGTTTGTGTTCATAGAAGAAGTGAGAGGAAACCTCACGAACACATTTAAAAAATCTGTATACGAATTTTCGCGTACTTAAATAATCTAGTTTGTCAAAAATTAAATATCTAAAATTACCAAATCAATATAATTTATCGCAAAGTCTCGAAATATTAGGCCATTAATAAATTTTGCGCTTCGTCGTTGACAGCTTGTGATCGATTTAATCCTACTAATAATATTTAGCATTATTATTAGATGGATTTTTTGCAAAGATATAAATAAAATATTTAAATGAGAAATAGAAAGAGGAGAAAGGAAGATAGGAAAAATTCATAATTCTGGTGGAAATTTCCATTCCATTCTAATGCTGTTATAATACTGCATAGTAATGATATGAATTATTTCTTTCTTTGTTATCTCAAACATTCTGTGCATGCATGTGGAATAGAAATTTCCCGTCATCTTATGTAATGATGTATAAAATTTTATTAAGACAAATTCTTTTACAATATTTCTTGATGTAAACACAAGTATACAACATGATTAAACTTTGCTATAAATGCTATTATTGCAATTGTATAAATCGATTATACTATTAAATAATTGTTGTCGCGTTTAACTGTCGCTTAGAGTAATGTAATGTTCGAGGTATTATGTTAATTGACGCTAGGTTATCATTAATAATGAGATAATATGTATACACTGAATACAATTATAATAATATTGTAACTATTTCTATTCCACAGCAAGAACAGTATATATAATATTTCTATTATTTCTATTATCTACAAAATACTATTACCTACAAAATACTAATGTGACATCGAACGATACGGAAATGATAATGGAGTTATGTTTGAAATATCATTTGAATCTTCGTACAACAAAGAGACTTCGGCAGCTGCTATTTTTCATGATAAATTTCGATCAATCGCGCGTCTAATTAATTGATATTTGATTTACGATCGACATTAATTCTACGTATGCAAGATGTACGATATTCGAAATTGAAATCAAGATGTATTGTCATGGTCACGTACACACACAGATGCTAATTCAAAATGACGCGTGGAAATAAAGCAATTTCGCCTGACTGGAATTCCTTCGTTTCTATTACACTGTTGCGTGCTACATATCGATAATATCTGAACGTCATCTAAACGTCACTCTCTTTTGTAGGGCTGCCTGTTTTCCTAATCGAGTCCGTGCCCGAATCCGATCCCGCGGGCGAGATAGGCTCCTTCAGATCCCATTCTTTATCCTCGAACTCAATGTCCGGCCTATTGGGCAAGGGTTCGTTTGTGCGGTATACCCTGTCGTAACTACGGCGCTTCCTAGTGCCGCTATTAGTTTCAATAGTGCTAGTGTCGCTAATTGGAGTAATGGCCCTATCGTCGTACGGCTTGTTCTGCTTCGACAATGTGGATTCATTGTCGATACCAGAATAACGCCAAGATTTCATGGAACCTCCCCGCGCCTGGTTTTTTCTCAGATAAATAAAGCCACCGACGGCGCAGGCCAATACGGGAATTATCACGGCGCTAATAATGCCCATTACGGTCCACGCTGTACGTTGAACGTACTCGATGTGACCTATATTTACATCAATAAGTGTCAATTGTAGCACGAGAAAGGAGGAAACATATTAAATTTAAAATCTCCTTGGAGGAAAGAAGGAACGGGATTACGGGGTTATAGCGAGGGAAAAAAAACATCAGAAAAATAAGGGGAAAAAAAAGAAATAAAAATAAATTCAAATTTTTCAACACGTCGTTTGTTAGGCAATTTTATGAACTCGGTAAGAATAGACTCTTGTTAATTAATCGCTCGACCGTAAACTTAGACTCGATTTTAACTTTTAAAACAAATTGATGGAATTCGTGTTTCTCGAGTTAATTAGTCTGCTAAATGCACATTAAATACTTTCTCTACACATTGTATCTTATTGCATTCCTTGTTTTCCTACCTCATTTAAGACCACCATTAAGCAGATAGACGGTGAGATTGCAGTGAGAAATTGATGCGTTAAATAATAGCGTAGGAATACTTACGAAGGCATTCCGTGTATCCGTATTCCGGTGTGTTCCATCGTCCCTCCGGTGTGCATACTCGACGTTGATCACCGATCAATATGAAATCCTGATTGCATTCGAAGCTCACTTTCGTTCCCGGGACGAACAGGAAATTGCTCTTACGTCCGAACCGGGGTGTCTCCAGTATACCGCAGGAAACAACTTGAAAATTAAAATGTTACATATGTAATAAGCGTACAACTTATAAAAAGTTCTTTAATGTATTCAGATTAGGCTTATAATGATTGAAATGATTGTCACGCGGATTTACTTACTTTCCTTTTTATTCAACGCTCTGATTTGGGTATAGGTATCGTAGTAATTTCGGGTAAAGTGAGCTAAATCTCGATTTAACGTCATAACGTAGTCATATTGACACTGATACGATTCGCCGCACAGATCAATTGCGCGATTTATGTCATACGTTCTATTCGGTGGGAGTATTTCTGTCGGATATTTTCGAAATTCCGGCTGGAACGTCCGATTAGCGTAATAACTCGCCGTTCTACCGAATTCCCTATGAAATAAAGCTGCCCCCAATAATTTGCTCTCTTTATCCTCTAACATCCAATGTATCGCGAAGTCGGTGTGAATAGTCTCTGAATGATTCACGCTAGCGATTGGGACTTGATACCCGGTTGGACTCGTCAAATCATCTATAGGATCGAAATTCCAAATGCCGAATAATCCTCTGGTTTTGTTCTAGAATGAAAAGAATCATATCTTTTAATACGCTTAGTAAAAAAATTAAATAGAAAATAAATTTTTGAAAAATAAGTATTTAGTATATTTTATACTATTTCACGCAAATAGTATAAAATGTTCCTTGACTTCAATCCGCTGCAAATACTAAGAACGATCATTTCTTACCAAATATGTCCATGGTAAGTACAGTCGAGCGGATAAATAGCCTTCATTTTCTACGACTTCTACGCCAGCACCAGTGTCGAACATGACAATAACTTCGCTCTGATTCAATATATATGTTGGAGTATAAACGACGACCCCGAGGAAATGTTGAAACTTTAATGACGGTCTATCAAAGTATATTCTTTGACCATCCGCGAAGACGTCGAGCCGGTATCGCCACTGCGCGTGTTGAGGTCTCAAGCGAACCTCGATAATGGCAGAATTATTGCCCCTCACTGCAATACATAATGCAGCGATATTAGATACCGGACAACTGCTTTAAAAGCTTAATTTTAGTCTGAAAGTTAATTAAGCTTTTTCAAGAACTTTCATGTACTATACAATAGCCGAGTCTTACTTGCTACTGAGGTAAGATGCGTCGCCATCACCTGGCCGTGTATGTTATTCGGCATTTGCTCGAATCTGCCCTGCACATCGAGCTTATCTCTGATATCATTTACTCGTAGCAAAACAAATTCGCCCTTGCCGTTAAACGTGTACTCCACGCCGTCGAACGTAACGAAGTGAGGATCGCCGAATATCGTCGACACTCCCGGCGATTGATACGCGATGCAATCCTGCGATGGCCTCCTCTCAAATCGGAATGTCTCGCAACCGACAGCCTGCTCTTCCTGCCAGAGACAGCACGCGTACATAGGCACTACGTCGTGGTACCAGTGCGAGAGAGTCGGGACCTTGTTAGCTTCGTTCCACGGGAAGTATCCCAAATTGTGAGATCGATGCGGCCGCGAGCCCCATTGCTGATCGTAGGTCAGCATCAGATAACCGTTTCTATCGTAACAGCATTGTTGTTCCGAGCCATCCAGACTGAAATACCAAGACATAAGCTACAGTATCAAGAATTGTTTCATAAAGCTATCATACAGATAACAATCTATTAAATTACAAATGGCCGCCTAAAAAATTAGAAACTATTGATTATCGTGGAAAATGGATAAATTATTCCTTCAAGAAGATTACTACAGGAAGATTACTTACTTGGGTGCACCTGTCCTTACGCAGTGAGCCGCATTCTGATTGTAATAGCAGTCTATATTCGAGTCTTTATCGCAGTTGTAATCCGGAAGGAAGCGACCTTTGTCGTATAAAGCGTGATCTAAAATGCAAGGACAGAGCGCTACTTCGGCGGCAAAGTTTTTGAGATACCGATCATGCATAATCCATCTGTCGCAAAGTCTCTGAGCCCATCGCGAGCCATATAATTGTTCCCATTGAGGGGCGAAGTACCAACCGAGCGGAATCGGCCTGCTCCACAAACTCCTACGTAAAATTAAAATCATTCAAATGTTATCTATGAATCACAGATCGAAAATATATCATTTTGCTGTTTGTTGTTTGAAACCTACGGTGTTATCGATAGTCCAGAATATAAGTGCGGTTCGGTTAAATTGATTTGGATGAAACCGAATATCATATCCGTATGGTATGGATTGTACGCATTCCGATATTTATCTGGTTTGATTACATATTTGCCATCATTAGTATGCGTGTTCTGAAACAAATATAATGCGATTTAACTAATTGCTATTCTATTTTCTTTTGTCTCAAAAGTGTATTTGAGTAAAATCTATTTTACGAACATCCAACATCGTTATATACTCAAACTCTGGTCTCGTCTTGGTTTCTCTATATCCCCACAAAGAAATTTGTATCCCCGCTCCTATATTAGTAGTTAAATTATACGAGTTCCATGTAATTTTTATTTCTGATGGATATTTCAAATGAACGGCCTCTTTATCAGTGAAAAAAATTCTCTCCGTCGCCGTTGCTGGGGTTTCTACAAGTGGAAATTTCACGTTATTTTATTGCAAATAATAGAAACATTACCATATTAAACTATCACACATAATGAAAATAATAAAAAAAATGCATTAAAAAGCGATGGCGACATGAAAAATTTCATACCGACAAAATATTTTCCTTTCCAATCGTAAGTTCCACTGTCGATGGCAATGTAGAAACGTATATAGCCTTCGTACTTTAAAAATGGCTGTACACAAATCGCACGATTCTTATCTATCACTGTGCCCATTACTACTTCATTCTCGAAACGACATTTAATTTTCTGGCTTTCGTTGAAACACGGTCCAGTGATGTTGACGACGGTGCCACCCAACATATTTCCGGATTCCGGTGCGAAAACCAACGGCAGATGAGCTCCAGCTGTATATTATCATACGATAAGAGATAAAAATAATCATTCTTTATGTTATCATAATTACTAAGAATATCAAGCTCTTACAAATATCTTTGTTACAGGTGCCCAGCATTATTTTCTCGTCTATTCTGAAAATATGCCGACCTGGGAAACCGTTCGCCCATCCCCTGCTCGTTAAATCGCGAATCGTAGTCGTCTGAGAGTAAGGCTTATATTCATAACTCTGAGTACCATTTCCAGCGTTAAATCCCACCTGCGAGTTTTGCATGTAAATTTATGTTTTATTAGATGAATTTCCGCTCGAAATAATTTCTATTTTGCTCTGAGCATTATCTTATATCTTAATTTTTTAACAATAAAATTATAATAAAATTTTAATAAAATTGAACTAAATAAAACGTAATATAAAATTTATATGCGATGGATACAGTCGTTCGCAATTACTTACAAATGCAGAAACTCCATTCTCGCCTTGTGTCGTGTCACCGCCTGCTTCAGTATGACTCGTCCATTGGAGGTTCAGATAATTAAATATTACGTAAGTGAATACTTCATCGGTTGCTAAAATCAGTTGAAACGTGTTGGTTTTATGAAGAGCTAAGTCGATACCACCCGTGAAAGACATGTTCTTCCAGGTTGCAATAAGGGCGTGCTTAGGTATGAATGAATCGGCACCGACAACACCCTCGCGGATGTCCCACATAACACGCTCTCGCATTTCTACGCCAAACTGATCGGTTCTCGCTTGCAAATCTCTTTCAAGCCTAAGAAACACAGTTATCTTTCATAAATCTCTTCGATTTTCGCAAATCTTTACATAAGATTGTAAAAATAATAGGAGCGATGTGCTCTTTTAATTTTTTAATTTTATATATATATATACCTGAAATACACCCCCGGTTTTCTTCGATCAAGATCAGTTTCTCTTAACAACCCAATGCGACATTTACTGAAAAAGATGCCGATGAAGCTAGGATCATTTTTCTTTGGCCAATCCTTAATAGGAAAGACGAGTGGATACGTAAGGTGCTCAGGTGGATCGCTAAATTCCAAGTATCCATTAACAGTTAACTAAAACGTTACGTAACATTTTAATTGTCTTCGTATAAATCTTTGTTTATTATAAGATTCTTTTAAACTATTTCCATATTCGCATTCAAATAATTTAGATATTTCACAATTAACAGAAATAAATAATTTAAATAACTAATAATTAATTTAAAATTAAGCAAATAATTGTACTATTAAAAATTATATAAATAATAATAAAGCAATCGTACTCTTGTATAATTGTATCTAAAGCCAAAGAATGGCAACATGAAATTCAAATTTTTGTGTATTTGCAGATTTGTTGCCTGCAGAGCCGATTGATAATCGCCCTTATCATCGCTGCCACCCTTATCGAAGTACCAATACATAAATTCAGATCGAATTTCTTTCAATCTATCCGAATCTAATGTATAGAAAGGTGGATTGTCATCCGGACGAGGCGCGTACCTATAAGCGTCAGGTAACTTCGAGTCTGTGTACCAAAAAAAAGATATCGATGAAATTGACGTTGTTAAAAAGATGAATGAAATAAATTAAACAATATTACACAATTGGATATCTCATGTATTTCTGTTTATAAACATTCTTGATTACATATATAACAAATTTCTAATGAAAGTTCCAAATGATATCATTATGATATTAAAAGAATAAATTGACATGCTTGATTGTACTAAAATCAGTCATCAGTTCTATGAGTTTATGATCTACCAAAATGGCTTGTCTCATCTAATGAATCATCCCCGATTCATGTTAAAGTGAGTAACTGATAAACACTCCATGTGATAAGCAGCGATATGGATTGTCTTTTATCGTACGGGAGAAAAAAATAAGTGAGAATTCGAATACCCGAGACTCGCGTTGGATTGGATTATTTTACACTGTCTCTTTGAGAAAGAGATATTTCAGAAAATACATAATTGTTTAAAAAACCTTTTGATAAAAAAAGGATTCCGCAAGTAGTATTGCTATTCAATTGCTATTCATTATGAAACGATGGTCACGCCCATTGATAACAAATTACTTACCGTATCTTACATATTTCCCATTCTTCTCGTTTGCCATTTTACCGGCAATGCTTTGAATGGGGGGCGATTTCGCCCCGGACTCGCCTTTCGCTGCGAAAGCATTTTCATCCGGCAATAGTTGCACCGGACTTTCTCCGTTGTCAATTTTCTCGACAGAAGTTAAGTCTTCCTCTTCCTCAGCCAAGTCTTCGATCTCCCTCCCATGAGAGACCTCCTCCGCTTCTTTCAATTGCGGTAGCGAACCAACATTTTCCCCCGTACTATGGTTCTCGATCGATTCGGGTAAATTCAATCCGAATGCACTTTCGAACGTCTCGGTTTTATTTTCCGCGATAATGCCATGTGGTGTTAATGAGATGAGACAAGCGAGAAGAAGGATCCATTTCGATAATGTGAAAATGCAATCGAGCTTCTTCGATGCTCGAAGTCGCATTTTCGTGGAGCGATAATGTACCAACTAATTACTTTAATACGCACGACGAGACTGAACTCAAATTCAGGTAACAGGTCGCGATAACGGTACACTGATATCATCGGCTCTAGTATGATAACATTTATCTCTTTACTACAGGTAGGTGCGTAGAATGAACGGGAAAGTAAGGATCCGCGCGTTCTACTTGTTTGAAGAAAAGGGCGTTTCCACCCACGAAAGTATGTATTTCTTTTGCACGATTGAACAATCAAATTGTTTACGACTTACCGTCGTAAATACATCAAAATTCGATGTTTTAGAGGCAAATTATTTATTCGACTTCTGCAACTGTTATATTTACAAAGCAGATATTTTTAGTACGATTAGTTCGAAAATGTACCAAAATCTTCTTTTTTGTATTTTTGCGGACGATAGGTTTTACAATAAAACACGTGCAATATATATAGCAAATATTATATGAAGGCTACTTCATCTTTAAAGTCTTATGAATACTTTTTTTACACGAACGCATCATTTACGGTATCCGTTATATGCATAATAAAAATGTATGATGCTCTTATATCAATATTTCATATGGTTCAATCTAAAAACGCGGAGAAACAATGTCTTCTCTCCATTGTAATTTCCTAAAATGTATAATACGAATTTTTCGTGTTTAAAATATATCACGCTACAAATGCATCATAGAATAAATATACATATCAACAGTAATAGATACGTCTGCGTTATGTAGCATGTACAAGGTGTATTAATAGCATTCAATGCGTTCACATTTATATATTAGTCGAATTTTTCATTGTAATATTAAAAAAAATTTTTACATCATTTTAATCGTATTAATAATATATATATATATATATTATAATATAATAATTATATAACTATTTCACTAAATGTAACAAACAAAAAATTGTTTACTCGCGCTTCGTAAATCGAACGCATCGAACATTACTAGTACACTTAGCTATATTGTTTAATTTGAATACGTTAAGCAACTTTCTTGTTTTTTTTATGCATCATTTGGATTTTTAGATATGTATCCTCTTGCAAGGATCTTAAAAGTAGGGGAAATTATGGATTTTTGTACTGCGACGGTATCTTATATATCAATATTGTCCAAATGTTTACAAAAAAAATTATATTACACTTTTTTATGCTGTACGATGTTGTAAATCTTTTCGATTGACGGTATGTATCACAGAAGTAATCTACAAAAGAGTCACAGAAGGAATTCAAAAGAATTAAAAAAAAAAAAAAGAGATCTGAAAGAGACACATCTAAATTGCCTTTCGTGTGGAACCTACAGCAATGTCAATATAGCGGATATGAACCATACACTTGATCATTAAGTGAAAAGATTTTTTTATAACATTTTATTTGTAATGAAATAATCTCTCTGTTACGATCGATTCTTTCTTTAACATTACGATGTCGAGGCATTATCTCCATTACTGTCCATATAGCCACCAGAACCGTTCATCACAAATGACGTTCCCAAACCATACAGGTGTCCACAATACTTTGCATCATCAATATTATCTTCGAAAAACATCTAGGAATAGAAATAAAAAACAAATTAGAATTCTGCATATAAATATAATATAAATATAATATAATATATATTGCTGTTTTTGTAATTCAATATTTAACACATTATATCTTGTTAATTATTTACTTCTCGCATTTTAAAAAAGACCATTCCAGTAAGAAGGGAATCGGAGCCAGCTTGATGCTGAGGGCCTACTCTTTGAATTTCCAGCTGTTCTGCCACTTCTTGTAAACCGCCTTTCAGATTCTTGCACGATTTCATTAAATACTGCATAAATAATATAAGAATAAAAGATATATTTTATACTTTATTTTTAATTAATTTCATTTTTCTTTAAAGTATTCTACTCACTTTTACATCATATATCGTCGGAAAGTATATCCTAAGAAGCTCGAAAAATTCACTTTCCTCCTGTGGCAATTTTTGATCTGTGAGGAGTTTTAGTAAGTAACCGAAGTCGTAGCCAGAATGAAAAGATAGCCATTTTATGTCATCAACAAGAACAATTCCTGATGTCATTAATAGCTCAGCAAACTCTAATGGATCGATGCCCTCCTCTTCGTGTTTCTTGAACTGTATACCACTATTTTGTAGCATGTCTATACTATCCTGTGCATACATGTCTTCACTAGCAACAATAAAATATATATATATCTTATTATCAATGTTAAAAAAACGTTAAAAAAAATGTTGAACGTAATTATAATAAAAGTATGTAATAAAGGATGATATAATAATTATATTAATATTAATATTAACATGAACTTACTGTAAATTGAATTTAAAATTAAATTGCCACGTTGTATAGCTACCGCCTGGCGTATTCCCTGATTCATCAAGGAATGTAAGACCAAGTTGAATTATTCGCAAAAGATCCACATTACAACGTAGAAGCTGGTATTGATAGTCGGCATTAGTCCTGAATTCTCCTGTTTCGAATAAAAATTTCTAATTTGTACATGGTGAGGTAATGGAATTCACGAAAGCAATTGGTTCATAATTAATAGATCTCGAGTTCAAATGCAGCTCTCACCTCACATGCTTTAATTAGAGGCTTAATTTAAATATATTAATTTAAATGAGATGTATAAGACATATAATATATAATATATATATAGATATATAAGACATTAGATTTATATCTAAAATTCTTCCAAAATAATATACAATACATATACTTATACATTGTAAAAGTCACACTCAATGACTTTTATGAGAAATTTCTTTAAAAATTATTCTTACCGATGGGCCTAGCAACAACACCCGGAAATTCTGTATCCATTGCGATGTATTGATATTGTTGCACGACTTGACGGATTGTACGGAACTCCTCTTCTAGATTGTGTCCCCATACATCTCTGATCCCACATTCTTCATTATTGGGCATAGTCCCCCCTCCCTTCTGCTGCCCTATTTGGTTGGTCCCGCCTAAAAATTTGTCACAATCAAATAGTGAAAATCTTTAGCGTTTTACACTCTTCAATTAATTGACAAGATGGCGATTTAATACTTTACGAAGTATATATATATATATATATATATATATATATATATATATATATATACACACACATTGAATTCTACAGGTTATAATCATAAGTTAAATAACAGGAACTTGAAAGTGAGATTTCTTAAACAAAAATGTCTCTTGAAAGTTTATAGAATAAAATATATATACAATCTATGCAGAATTATAAACGCATATCCCAAAAAACAATTTTTTTATTTGTAATGTAGTTACATAGTTCATAATTAATTGCTTAATCATCAATTCTCAAAATTTTAAATCAACTTTTTGAACTTCAGCTTCCAGTACATATACATTCTTCACAAATTTTGTAAAAAGGCACATCATCTCTGGTACTGACAATACAATTGCATACTTTTCAATAGTTTCATATGTACTAACACATAATGTCACATGGAACTTCTACGATCTCCTTTATCACACTTGTATTTTCTTCCACTTGGAACCTGTTCTTTATATACTTTGCTTCTATATTCCTGTAATAGGCATGTCCTATATTTATCAACTGGACACATAAATACATTTCACTTTCAATGTTCCTGTCCAGTATCGATATATGAGTCAATCTACGCATTACCAACAAATATATGTACAATACGCTATATGTACAATAATTTTTTTTATCACATTATATAGAAAGAAATGAAAAAGACATATCTTACGTACCGGTAGCTGAAGGCATATTTCTGCATTCACCGGGGCTACTTGTCTTCAAATTCCTTTTGTCACGGCCTTTCCTTCTTCATATCACTAGAAATTGCGAAAAATCCGTGAAGTAACCGCTTACGCAATGCCTGCAAGCGTCAGTGACCGAGGAAACCTCCAAGTCTCGTCCGCATCACGCAGGAGGTACGTCTCACAGAAATAACGGCTAGCACTGGACTCTCAGTCACTGCTGCAAGCAGGCAGGTTATGAGACGCGGGTAAACAACAACAGTTCATCACAGTGGACGTCGCGCGTGGGTGAAACGTGGACTGACACGGGGACGGGCGCGGATGGCCGCATGAGGAAAAGCACAATCGGAGAATGATGTGGGACGGCAGTATTCGTTATTTGTTAGACAAGTTTTATTCATAGGGAATCGAAGGGGTTATGTGCCTCCGAATGATCAAGAATCTACGAGATTCATACACGACAATAAGTGGCGGTACATACCTTGCGATGTGATATCCCTCTGGTCAGCAATGTCTGTATACGAAAACGATTCGATCGAGGCTGCACCTTCGGACCCTACAATTCTGTTATGTCAAATCATGAACAGTTTTAAACGACTTTCTCGACTCGCGAGCTCGGTACGCGGGACACAAGATACAGGCGCTTCGGTCGCTGATATTTACTGACAAGGTACCTCGAAAGCTGGATTATAGGAGTGTGCCTGTGTGTTAGTGTGATCCACAGCGGACGGCGTGGGTCTGTGCACTGGCGTCCTCTCAGCGAGTTTATCATTACTACGAGAAGCTGCAAGCCGTAGCAGGCACGGATGGTAAGGAACAGGAAAGAAACATGCAAAACATGAAATGTAAGATATAATCATATTTGTATAAATTTCATGTTAAATAGGACGAATATCGGAATTGCGCTACTAAACGTCGATAAGAATGATAAATTTGACAAGATTTAGAATGCATATATAATTGAATCACTTTGCATATGCTTCACAGCTAAAAAAAAAATGATGATTCTATCGAAATCTATATCTAGATCTATGGAATATTTGATAATAATAAATTATAAAATAAATATTAAATTAGGTGATTCCAATAATAATACATGTAAATTCTGAGAATATACAGATGCTGCAAAACAGTATATTTCCTTTATATTTGAAATATATCCACACAGCACAAATGTTCAAGAAACATTCTAAAGATGTCTGTAGATGTTCGAATATCTGTAGGACATTTTTAGAATATTTTTGGATTAGTTCCATACAGCATTAGTGCTCTATGGAACAAATATATGTACTAAATATAAACATATTATTCTAGTAAAAAACTGGAACATACGAACATTTTTAGTTTTTTGTTATTAGAATAATATGTTTATATTCTTAAAATTTACATGTATTATTGGCGTCAACTTGTAATTTAATATTTATTTTATAATTTATTATTATCAAATATTTTATAGATCTAGATATAAATATATCTTTTCGACATGATAATCATTTTTTTAACTGTGAAGTATATGCAACATGATTTAATTATATATGCATTCTAAATTTTATCAAATTTATCATTCTTATTAATATTTAGTAGCAATTCTGATATTTTATTTATTTCTGATGTTTTATACACAACATGTATATCTCAAATATATAATAATATATAATAAATGTATTTATACAATATCTTCAGATATTCTTAGACTCTATATGTGAAATTAGGAAATCATTCAAATTTTTGCTGTTATTATTATTTAGTTTTTATATTTAATAATATCTTAGTATTTTAAATTATATGTGTTATTGCAGCTTTGTTTATAAAGTAAATGAAAGAAAGGAATTATTAAATATTACTTTTTGGTATTGGAAATTAATTTATTTTATCTTGCGTTTAAATTATATTTCCTACAATAAAATTTTATAATTTTATACAATATATAACAATGCAAATGCGAATAATGGATTGTGTAAATACATTATAATTTTATTACGGACAATTTATAGTCTTGCATTATCATACCGTGATGCGAGATATGATGGATCGGCTTGCCGTACAAATTAATATATACTCTTTCGTTGCGTTCCTTATTATTCCTCATATATTACAATTGGGTGTTTTCTTCACGATAAAATTGCAGAGCGATATATGTAGCAAGTTGTCCTTACTCCATAACTTAGAGCAACTTCCTCTATAGCATCTATCTCGTTCATGCAGGAAGTTATTCTAAGTTATGCAGATCACAAAGTGATCGTCTTTGCCGTTGTAAATTGAAAGGGCCGGAAGCGATCAAGCGTACGCTGATGGAAGCTAATGCCTTTCTATCAAAAGAAATAATGATGGCCATCGATTGTGATAACGTTATTTCGCGCCATACTCAAAATAGGATACAGTAATATTTAATATTTGATATTTGCCTTCGATTCGAAAATATTTTCTCTATTTTACTCCATATATTTTAAATGCACATTTCCTTTACAATGAAACAAAATGTCAAATGTTTAGAGAAGGGAAAGAGAAATACAAAAGTTATATAAGTTATATAATTATAGGATATTTACAACAAACCTTATAATAATGATATGATATGATAAATCTGTGGTACGTTTAATACAAATCATAATATCTCTGAAATTGTGAAATATTTGCTTGTATGTTAATATTGAGGAAAGGGAAAAAACAGGGAGAAAATAATAGATTATAAGCATCAATTTTTTTATTTTATATATATGTATATATTCTGTTATTTAATTATAAGAGTTACTTCTATTAGAGTATAAGAATAAAACATATATGTTCCTTATTAAATCTTCGCAAAATCTTTTGTTTAAGCCCTGTCTATCATCATGCATGCCTCTTCACACAAGGCCATACTCTTAAAATTGTTTGCATTTCCTTGACAACCGGTATATATGAATCGCTCGCATTGTCCTGATATTGAATTATATCCATATCTCGTTATATATGCTTTGCAAGGACCTCTTTCTATGGGCAATTGACAAGCTGAAATAAATACGACACTGCATTAAATTATGCACGACAAAATCTCTTCACCAACGTTCTCATGTAACATACGAAATGTATGTTCTCATTGTAATATAAAATTGAATTTAATAACTTCAATTATTTTACATTGGATTTATGTCTATATGAATTTCTTAATAAAATTTATGTTATAATTATATAGTTATGTAATATATTGTAATAACAAACAAATAAATGAAAAATACTACATATAAAAACGAGAATATTTACTTGGTTGTTGTTGAGCCGTAATCTCATGCATTATTATGCTGATGATAATAAGCACAAATAAATTTGATTTAAGACCCATTTTACGTATGATTATGATATTCTGACTTTTACAATATTCAAATTTTAATATTTTCTTGCGAGTTAATATTTTAGAAAATCTTATTGCCGATGATCGACATGTACTGATCTGAAAAGTCGCAGATCCTATTTAAATATTATTTCTTGCAAACAGTAAAATAAAGGAGGGGATTATCTTTACGATGAATAAGTTATACAGTCTAATCTTATTTACGCAATAAATTTTTTAAATAGATAACGTAATGCATCCATGCGAAATTTACGACATTTTTACGTCGTCGGCATCGTTTATCATCTTCTGCGTGTGTATTGTAAGAATAACAGCTCTGATAACGTAGTGTACTATTTTATTCACACGTAGTGTGAATAAAAATCATAAATTGTCAATGTGATGGTGTTGTGACATGTTTACTATGTGGAAAAAATGTCAACCACGGAATTAGTTACACGTACCGATTTTACTTGTCCGAGAACTGACATATCGTTTACGGCTCATTTCCGTCACGGCCAAACGCAGTTCGATTGTAATTTGTGTATTATAACTATAGATACATGTATACTAATGACTTTTACACTGCGCATTTTGACAAGAGAAATCATGTTTTCTAATATTTATCTAAGATCCGTATTTATGGCCGCGTTTCTGTTAAAGAACTCGATTAAAACCAGTTTTAAGACGTGATACGGTTCAACAGATGGAGTCAATTTGATATTCCTGACATATTCGTCACGTTTATAATCGATCCAAGTGAGAAACTCAGATGTTGTTTGTCTTGAGATACGATCTGTGTTCTGTTTCTTGCGGTTCAATAATTGAGTCTTGAGGAAACGTTTGGCGTTCGCGTACTAATACTTTCTATATTTCGTGTTAATTAAATTGAAAAAAAATTGCATCCCACCTCAAATATGATCTGAACTTGAGAATTTGTATTTGAACATCGTGTAAATGTATGAATGCAACAATGTTTGATGTTTCTAATATTCTTAATATAATCAATGGGTTAGATTATTTTCTCAAATAAAAATTGATATCCGTTTGCGAGTAGCGAAATGCTTTCTTGTCCAGAGCTTCGTCGTTCTGTAAATCGGACGTCGCGGATTAATCGTTTTAGACACCGCAGTGGATGTCGAAATCTCTTACGAGACGGCGCCGTCACATTCGTAAACGACGGACGGCTCTCTCATCCAGCCTTCTCGGATTTAAGTGTCACGCCGTAAAATCCGAGCGACAGGTTCATTTCGCGGGCGGCATCGATTAAATGCGCCGGTTATCGGGAGGTTTACGAAATTAGTTTGCCGCAAACTCCGAGGCGGGTGTCAGGTAGCTCACGGTAACTTCCGCCGCTTCAACTACGTAGCAGTTTCTCCCCTGCTTCCTCTCTTCGTTTTACGAGGCGCGATATTATCGCGTATATTATCCTATCGTGCGCGAAAGCGTCATTCCCGATATTATAAGTATCACGTATATTCACGTATCACGTATACGAGCTTCTTTGGATCGCGAACTGGCTGTTATATATGACGCGTGTCTTATAAAGCGCCGCGGAAATACAAAATCCCAGATTGCTCTCACCAGCGATCGCTCGACGAAGTTTCGTGCTGCGTCTTCGCTTTTGTTAATTCCTCGTTCTTCTTTAATTTAAGGAAAGTTAGCGATATTTTATAAAGTATATCAGATATTTTAAAAGTATATCACGAACGTTCAATTCACTCCAAGTATGAGTACTATGTCGAGTGAATATATTGAAAAATCACCATAAAGGCATGCATCGAATCCAAAATGTGTCTTCGAAGGCTCGATACAGATTGATCCGAGCGATCCATCTCCGCTGGGAGAACGGTGATTTACATATAACAAGGCACCGCCAATGATTGCCCGTGGAATACATTAACCCGCGAGCGTTCGGCGTGTCAGCAGCCGACTATCGCACGACGTATTCTTAAATGCTTCTTAAACGTGTACTAGAGAAACGCGTGAATTATGTAAGGCGACGAGAAAATATGAGGGTGCCCACGGCCAATAGTGCTCGCGATAAATTCGAGGAATATTTCGCGGTTTTTTTCTTTCTTCTCTTCGCGTGCCGGTTGGAATTTATCGAGCAGCAGAGTGGTCGTTCCTTAAGATATTGCGCCGATATCGCCGGAAACGCCAGTTTCTATGGCTTTACTAGATATTAAAGTGCAAAATAAATGAATCGTGTTTTCTCTTCCAAGTTCTTTTAACAGGACTATTAACCACCACATATTTCAACGAGGAACACTCACATTGTAAAAATGAAATTGTTGTTAATAAATCAAGACTGGACATACGAAGGTACAGATTTTTTTATATTATTTTACATCTCTCTCTCTCTCTCTCTCTCTCTCTCTCTCTCTCTCTCTCTCTCTCTCTCGTTCGAAGTACCAAGGCAACGGTTGTTCTGTCAGTGCTTACAATCGCTTTTAATTGTTTCACCCTGTACCTACTCTCGTGAACCTATATGAAACGTATAGCGGGACACGAGCCTCGAGCCATCGGCGCACACACGATAGTATTTGCGATCTTCCTCGAGTAACAAGCCGCGGCATTTTTCCGCCTACATACAGAGCTCCCGTCTCTATCTCTCTCGCCTTTTTCCCGCGCGAGGGCACCCTTCCTCTTTTGCAATCAGCCGATATAAACAGAGACTCTCGCACACTACGGCCTGCCGTCCTAAACCGTTCTCCCGGCTGTACCGCCCGCGCTGTACCACTTATCGATACTGGCTTCGGGCGCTCGGCATTGCTGAACTCTAATGCCTGTTACGTCCGGTGCCCGGCTCTTTGTTCGACCGTTATCGTTAAGAACGGACGAAAACCATCGGTACGTACACAACGGCGACGAGGAACGGAGAACCACCAATCCTGTGCGCGCCGCTCTCAAAAGCGGGCGTTCTCACTTACGTAAGATTCGTAAGCCCCGAGGAATTCGGCATCCGGTTTCTAACGCTGGCATATTAACTCGATTTGCATACAATCGGAGAGCGCTCCCAATGAGCGCGGAAGACCGTCGAAGTCATTACCTGATTTCTTTTTTTGAACAATTAACGGTCACGACTCCGTGTGAACGGATTTGCTCGAAATTGCGCGAAAGCAAATTTAACCGAATGATATTTATTTACATCAAAGTCATGAATTACTTCACACGCTAGTTGTAGTTATGCGGTCGTAATCGTATCTCTTTTCACGACGGTTTTATATGCGGGAGGTCGAGGGTTGTCGTTTCTGTAAAAGCACGGAAATTGCATTAAGTATGCAATCCCGTCGAATCGTGGTCGCGTATCTTTTCGTCGCACGTCGTTCTCACTGATATACCATAATGGATGAGCGATGTCGACGACATTTTGTCTTCGGAAATGCGTGGAGCCACATTCGGACGATATTAACGATTTGAATATACGAGTATGCGAAACGACGGAAAATCGGAAGCATTTTATCGTCGTTAAAATGCGTGCCGTGATCCGCACCGAGCCGTGGAAACGCGCGAGTCGTAACTCGCGACGCAAGTAACTCCGACGACGAAACGACGAAACGAATACAAATACAGAACGATAGCGATAATGCTGCTACGCGACCGTACATCGCGATCGATACCTTCATGATTTAATGAATGTCGGTGGTACACCGGTAACGGGTGTTTTACGATAATATTATACAGTTTGTACCGTCGCGATCCCACGCTGCGCCATTGTCTGGATCAGTGGAACTAGACTTCCTTACCTGGCCATTGCGACGAGCATTATTCTTGTCTAACAACAATGGACGTCGTTCGGATAGATATTAATTGCGGATTGGCTTGCGGTTAACACCGAGAAAATATCCGGCTGTGCACAATGATCGTAACTTCGGAACGACACGAATCGGACACCGATTTCGGAAATGTATATTTTAACTTCAATTTTACGGAACGGCAATTTTCACAATAGGAGACGTGAAAGCTTTCTTAGAATTGGAATTTCCAATCTATCCAAGTCCTATCTCATTCTTGAATAAGCAGCATATTACATATTATTGCTAGTAACTATATTATATACCATTATTAGTAATATGATGTTAATTTTTTTGTTCGATCGTTTATTTATAAATACTCAAGAAAAGGAAGAAGAAGTTGACTTTTAACTCTGTATTTTTATTGAATTACGATCGGTCAGTTTGACTCTTGATCCGAGGGTCGAGACATGTGTGCGGAAGTCACATCTCTCAGGCCGCTGCAATAACAAGATTTATTGCTTTTGCAGCGATCTAATCCAATGGTATACGAGATTCTCTCTTATCTGGCTGATATGCTTCTCGACAACCAAGAAGATTATCTTTAGAGCTTTACGGAGGAAAGCTCTCGTTAACTAAGATGCGATATCACGGTAATTAGAAGCGTAGTTTTAATAAAAAGCGTACGAACTCGCCGACGATACTAACTATTTTCGTTTTTTTGCTTGCGACTTTTTTTATGAATTTCCTACATAGTGGAATCGTAATTGCCATTGCTTATCGCAATATCATGATTGTTATTACTTTCTTATTATTCATAATTATGACAATGCATAATTAGCGACGCGATGTAATTTTCATTTGCTTTTAACGCGCTCAAAAAGCCGCAGGTGTACGGTGTATGATAAGGCCGAAAATTATTACGTCGGGCGCTCTCGAAAGTAACTCTCACGGCCGAATTCATCCCGTTCGTGATTTCGGTAAAAATAAAAATATCACGAAACTCGGGAGAACAGGTGCAATTTTTCGTCGGGCGTTCAAGGCGAGCCGGTCGCCACCTGTTTCAATACGATCTCTACTCGAAGCCCTTGAAAAATATATTCGCTCTTAGCTCTGGCTCTGTAAGATTGGCCATCTTCCCATCAACTAGGTCAATTTCATCTGAGTAATCTTAGAAATGGAAAATGTTATTACAGCTACTGCCGGAGAGCGAAAAATATTATTGTCCGTTCATCTTAGAAATGAAAAAATTAAGTATCGAAAATGAGCTCTGGCCTGCGCGACGACCGGAAATTAAAATTATAGATAATTTAATATCTTTCTTCTAGTTTCTTTACCTGTGATACCAGACCAATGTGATATAATCTCCGTTGTGAAAGCTGAGTACGTCTTACGAAATAATTATTCTATCAGAGCAACATGAGATATCGATCGATGGATTTAATTGCGCTAAAGCGAAATATGAGAAATATATCTGAAATAATATTAAAGATATTGAATCTAGACTTCTGTTTAATTCCCCTCAGAGCAAGTAACCTGAGACATTTCGTATCTGATTATTTCGCGGGAAGGGCGGGGGGAGGGGAAGGGAGGGCAGCAGGAAATTGAATGTCGATTAACAAGGTAATATTTCTTCTGAGGTAACTATTCATTTAATTCAACTGTAATCCTTTCTGTCAAGTTTTCGCTTTACAAATCTTATTGCGTTTAAAATATCTATATATAATAATCCTTTACATTGAGGTGTCCATCGCGATCCATTTTGCGATCTTCGATTGTACTCTCAGACAATCGTCAGGTCACTTCTCTCAATTACTCAATATGTTTTTATAAAATAAACCATTTAACTCGTTCGAAAATCGATACGATAATTGAACTTCACGCGACCGCGAAGTCTTCGAAGTCACTTGCACTTGATTTACAGCTTCCTCCTACATGGATCGTGCGCCAGCAGCAGCAGCAGCAGCAGCAGCAGCAGCAGCAGCAGCAGCAGCAGCAGCAATAGCGTCGGCAGCACCAGCAATTCAGAGCGCGGTGAATTGTCGCTGAGCTCGTGCTAGCAAGACGACATACGAGTGATTTGCATACGAGTTCGCAGCCCGTGGGAGGAATGGGCATAATTTGGCAGGTAAGCCGCTCGCTCGATCGGCGTGTCGCCTGTGACGTTTGGTTAACGGCAATTAACAGATCCCGTACGCCCGCCGTACGTCCGTCGAATCCGTGGTGGTAAATCGCCAGCCGAACGGGGCTGTTCAGTGAGAGAGCGGCCAGATGCGGCAGCATCCATCGGGAATTGTCGTATACGCGCTGATTCTGAGAGAAGATTTGTGCGGCACGGAAATAGAGCATGCTTCAATTATATGTAATATACATATGTATATATATATATATATATATATATATATAAACTTGATTGAAAATTTCGTTGTGCAATTAATTCAATCAGCGTAATCGCATCAGGAGAAGGGAGGGGGGGAGCAGGGTTTCGAGTGGAAGATTTAAAATTCAATCTGAGTTGCAATTATATGACATTACTGTGACATAGAAAATTGAGGAGTTAATTAAAAGATTGTAGTACAAATAGAAATACCCGATTACATTTTCGAGAAGTGGCTGTTAAATTTCAATTTAATTTCGCAAACGAATAAAGCTCGTTTGTGAGATTTACAGCTGCGCGGAGCTACGTGTAGCTACACAACGGCGGAGCATTTGCAACAAAGCGTGTTGCCTGGATACGGTAGTTCGTAGCAGAATTTGATAAAATATTGAATAAATACATCTCCCCGGCCGCAATATGCATGTCGATGGCGAAAATCAAAATTAATTAAAACTCTTAATTAATTTAATACTAATGCACGGCAAACGAATGGTACATTTTCATAATTTGTTGCTCGTCAAACGTGCCTCAGCGCTAAATATCGCCCAATTTGTGCATCATTAGTATGCTCGCTCCTCTGTATCGCACGAATAACATATTGACAATATTACGTTCCAAACAATATCTCGCGACAAATATACAGAACTACATTACCTCCGAAATATCGTGCCGCGCATTCGCGTTTCAACGAATTGTGAATATACGTGACAAATGTTGATTATTTAATACAGTTTCGATAATCTAAGTGTCATATACATACATCATGTATATGAAAGTACATGGCGCGCACTACGCGCACCCGTTCCATTCCGTTTTTTTTTTTTTTTTTTTTTTTTTTCATATCGATCGTTAGAGAAGTGCTAAATGTCTGCATAATAATCGTGCTCGATAATTGACTGTCGCTCGGCTAATAATTACATCGGAGCTCGTAATTGAATTTTTTATAGCCGGCTTATGTTCCGCGTATTCACGTTTGTAATATCTCCCTTTTTACGATCGCGCTTATACAAATACGTATTAAAATATTAAAATCACCAACGGCGGAGGGGAGGGGGGATTTAAGAGCCATATCTTTTTACGGAATCTTATCGACGCAGCCAAACGCGTCGAAGAGGCACCGGATGTGCGAATCATCGCGGCGTCGCTTCGTTGTGAACAACCGATTCGATTAAGTTCGCGAAATCGAAGAATCCATACCGAGATCTCTCAACGACTCTTACGAGTTTCGATGACGTCGTTGAACGCCGACGGAAACGACGCGCGTTACATGTGCGGGGGTGGATCGCGAGGGCTTTGGGGAAACTGGATCTCGAGTTCGTTCAATGCACTTTGCGTACTCGAGAGAAGCGTCTCCGCTTCCAGCATCTAGGCAGTCCGCATCCGCGTGCGACAGCGCGCCTCAGATATAAATTCAGGTGAAACCTTCTCTTTCACAGTGACACCCGATATCAATGACGGGGAAACACATCTAGACTAGCTATTCCTGCCATTGTTCCTGCCATTGTTCCATTCTTGCGTATCGTATCGCGCCGTGCTTTTCTGTCCAAGTCTACCAGCTTACCGCTACCTGAAACGAGGCTGACAATGACGACGAGAAGGACTACGACAGCAACGACGACGACTACGACGACGACGACGACGACGACGACGACAACAAGATTCTATTTAATTAAGTTCGCATTGTACTGAACTGCATGCTGCGGCGAAAGATTCTTATCGAAACCACGCGAGATATGACGACGGCTGTGGGCTGGCAGAATTTATCAGAGGCAATCTGCTCGAGCAAATGAACGAACGGCCATTTGCGTTCAAAGATTCGCTCCTAACGAGATCGAGAAGTCTATCGGTAGTACTGCTTCCTCTTTCTGGTATCTTAGGGATGTATGTTAGGAATGCCAACTTCTACTTCTGTCCGTGACTTTGCGATCACTTAAAACGAAAATAATTAGAAGTCTTAAGAGTCACTTGAGATAGAATCTTTTGGAATTTAGAATTTTAATAGGAGACGAACTCTTACATTTGAAAATTTGATGATCTTATTTCTATATTTAAACATGTATATAGTTTTTTTTAATATGGTCATATTTTTTTAATATGGTTTAATACTTGTTGATAGGAACGACTTTATTTACAATTATTTATACTTAATACTTATGTACTTAATTAAAAAGCGTTTTATACATTTTGCGATTATTTTTTAAATTGATCTAGATAAAAAATAAATAATTATTTAATTTAAAGACCCACTCTCCAATGATCTTGATCTTGACTCTGAATAATAATCAAAAGATTTTAGCCATTGGCCATTGTTTAGTAAAAAAATTATTGATAAAGAAAAATGTACTAGTTTTTGCCAGTGTTAAAAAATGTAATTTGTCGAAGACTCATATAAAGGATATATCACAATGATATTTATTTAGCACTGTAATACGGATAAATTTTTCGGTAGCCTTTTCCCGTAAGAGGAAGGACGAAACACACTGTCTCCATACACTTTTCAATGCGAAGCGAAATTTCATATGGGTTTACAATTTTCCACAATGTAAAGGCAATGTATTCTGCTCCCCCCTTCCCTCCCGCCGTTATGTGAGGTTCCATTACCGAAAGATCTAACTTAATTCAATTCCTTCTATCCTTCGTGTGGAAAATTGTAAACCCATGGAACTTCACATGAAAAGTGTATGCATGAAGGTAATATATTTCGTCGCCTCTCACCCCCACGAAGAGGGGACTTCCGAAAAATCCAATCTAATCTAATCTAACCAGTAATATTTAACTATCACTGTGATACTGTACATCACTGTACATAATTATTTTTCAAACTTTTTGTTAATAATTTTTTAATAAAAAATGAACGATGGCTAAAACCTTTTGATTGTTACTTAAGGTGAACAGTATAAGGTCATTGGAGGTTAGTTCCCTAAACTAAATAATTACCAAAAAATATATTAAATAATATGCAATGTTTGAGATAAAAGATATAATTTTATTGTGATATAAGATATAATTTTATGTGTTGATTTAAAAAAAAATTTATAGATAATATTTCTTCCAAAATACTTTTCAAAATCGATGCAATAAAAATTGAGATGCTGCTGTTTAAAGAATTTATTCCAAACATGATCGATTATTCCGTCGTAATAGATTCTGCCACTTTATCATCGCGCTGAGCGAAATGTCGATCGTATGATGAAGTTATCGGTGAGCAATTAGTTATTATTCGACAAAAATTAGAGAACAATTCTACCACATTGTACTGACCGTGCATGAAGTTTTGTTGGTCACGTATCTCGATGTTTCTGCGATTTCAGCATTTTCATCTGCGCATTAAATCAAGCGCAAGCACACCATTTTATCATTTTATCATTCCGTTTTGACGTGATAATTGGTGTTGCTTACATATGTTATTATTTTAAATTAACGGAAACCAGAAAAAGAGTGTTTTATTTGGTCGTGCGTAAGTATCTTGTTTTCATATATGCAGTCCGCCGTGTAGCTTGCAAAATAATGGCTGTATTACAACAATGATTAATATAAAATGGGATCTATCATATCACGCTTCGTACTCTTAAATTTCGTAGGGTTTCGCGGATTCGTATGTCATAATTTCTAACACTCTGAAACAAACTGACGTTATGTTAATATGAAACTCCATAAATGTTGCAGACTTCTTCGAAAGTCCTCTATCTTTCGTTACGTTACCTCTGCGGTTTGAAACTTCTTTAATATTTTAATGACGGTAAGCTAAGCTCGGATCAACATACAGAGCCGGTTTAAAGGACATGTTCGTGATTTAAGGACTGCCCGTTTCGTAGACCGTACTTAGAAAATAATAATTTTCGCATTTCATAGGTTTATTATCTACATCGTTTGTCGGCCTGTCGTAGAAATCGCTAATAACAGTCTTATTACAATTTTTACGTACTTTCCGCTCATTCCCGTTCGCAGTTTACAACTTTCTTCTAGCATTAAAGTTTTTACTCTTGTATTATTTATCAGAGTTGCGTGTAATATCCGGTTGTACACGTTTCTGACCTATCACGTTATGATAAATGGTGCGCTCAACACTTAGGTCTGCCAACGATTTCCTCGCTGTGCGCAGGTAGCTACCCGTTTCTTATCGTGTGTCGACGCTACATATTATTAAATCATCGATACACACGTGTCGGTTGCAAGAATTGTGCTTTTCATAGGGATGTAAAAAAAGTTGTCAGTTGAGTATCATTCTTTCATGGCGTTATCGCTCCTTTGATTTCTCAACGATTTAAATTTCTTCTTTTTCAGGATCGTTTTTCTCTGTCTTGTCCTCTCGAGTCACGTGAAAAATGATCGGAGTTATAAAAATTTCCACTCGCTTTATTTTTATCGCGCTTAACTAGGAGATCCGAGATAATTATTTTGCCGGTGATGATGAAACGCCTCCATGCTGTTTTAATAAACCGTATCGTGTCCGACGAAACTGGAAGCTTTAGGGTATAACAGTTAACGACGATGCAGCGGCAACGACCGCAAGGGAAAATGATTCGGGGACTCTTCTCCTTCTGGGAAATCCGTGGAATGTTTAATAGTTGCGCGAATTCACGGCGTCTCGGGTTGTATCGCTAATGAATTATCCGGTTACAGCGAGTCGCGGCTCTCCGAGGAAATCGATGTAACATACTCCGCTACGGTGCTCTTTTACGTGAACCGCATCCCGTACTACGTAAACACGAAGTACTGCAGTTTCAGCGGGGCGAATTGCGCATCTTCCAGTTACAGAGCAATATCCACTGTGCGCCGAACGGCGTTACGTTCTGATATGGTAACTCGGATTACTATGTAACGACATTTGCATTAATGCGTAGACGATGAAACGATGAGAAAATTTCATTAAAGACCCATGAGAGACTAATAATCTGTCGAAACGCTCATCAAACGCCTTCCTTACACCTTCCTTCAAGCTGTCATTTCGTATTAGATATATTATCATACGTATTAGATATATTTTGCTCGAGATAATTTGTCAAGATAATTATGACCTGTCTGTGGTTTTTGTTTTTTATTTCTTGGTGATATTAGATTTGGATTGAATGAAAGTGTTTGACGTGGCGGTCGCCGCGTGACTATGCTGGAACTTTGTACCTTTGTCGCATTATCGGAATGTCGAGCGTTCAGAGATGCCACACCACACTCTCGACAACACGGCATCGATCGAGGTTGCGGGAACCGCGGCGGAAGAAGAACCAGTTCCGGGTGAACGACGGCGAGGCTGCGCCGCTCGACCTCGGCGGAGTTAAGTAATTTGTCGTTGCCGATGGGTTAATGTTATCCATCACTAAGCGGGAATTTACGATGTAATAAGGCCGCGTAGTGACTCCCGCGATCTATCTCGGGTGTCTCGCAGTAACCTCCTTTACCCATTCTATCTTCCTCCTCCTCCTCCTCCTCCTCCTCCTCCTCCTCCTCCTCCTTCTCCTCCTCCTCCTTCTTCTTCTCTAACCTCTCCCTCTATCCTTCTATCTCCGTCTATCCTTCTTCTGCTTCTACTTATCATAGTTACCATCAGCTTTTCTTACGATCCATCGCCCGTGATGCGTCGCGCCTCCTAAAAACCGGGCTTCCTGCAAGCGCTATCGATTCGCGATTAATTAATATGATCGGGTCAGCAGGTGAGATTGGTGGCCGTGCGAACGGATGGTTATCGCCGAAAGATATTCCTTTGTGCTATCGCGCGATCTCCTCTCCGGCGCTCAACGATTCTGAGAACACAACTCTCGATTCGTTGAGAATCTCGGAACCCAGATGAAATCCCTCGGTCCCGCGAATTCACGTTATTACACGACCTCTCGACGTGATATGCGCCTGAGAGAGGTATCTCGGAACTGTTACCCATTTCCTCCACCGGCTACGGAGTTTTTATTTCAATTCCTCCCGAGAAAAAGTCGGTAGGCGAGGTAGTTGCGGCTGCTGATTTATGTAGAAGCTCTCCCCGTTTATTTTTAACAACAGTGGGCTTTCGACGGCGATCACAGAAAATAAAATATCACCTTTAAAAACCTTACTCCCGCGGATTCTCCCCGGTTGGCGAATTAACTCTCACGGGGAAAAAATCAAACTGCATATTTCACGAGAAGGTGCAAGCCGCTTCCGCTCCTCCTTCTCCTTTGAACGTAAGCCGTCCGGCAAATCGATCGTATTAAAGCTCGAAAGCCACATGACCGACCGTACGGTACTCGGCCGCCCCGCCATCGAGCCGACGAACGAAGCGGCAAAAGCAACGCGGGCAGAAGAAAAAAAGAACATAACCATCGTGCTCGGCAAATGCAATCGACTGACATTTATTGCTGCTGTAGAACAATGCGGAATCATTGCGTGGATCGTCCTAGGTACTATTATTGCTACCGTTACCATCGCCGATGAGAGAGAGAGAGAGAGAGAGAGAGAGAGAGAAAGAGAGAGAGAGGAATGGATAATACACCAAAGCTTGATCACTGCGCGAGAATATCCCACGCGAATGATGTGGGAGAATATTATATGATTGATAACAAAGCAGCCTCGTCCAGTATCGAATTCGATATTGATACCGCGCGCGTCATCGACTTCATAATTATATCGTGCAAGTTTCATTGATGAGCGAACAGTTGAGACACACGCTTTCGTGTAGCATCGTCTAATCTCTCGTTCATAAGGACAGGATTTCGCGAAGTGTCAAGGTTCATTTCAACTCAAAAAATACACGACTATGTACGTTCGCTCGCTCTTTAACGTCGACGGCCTGACAAACGGTACCTACGTTGTTTTGCCCGCCTTTATTTTGCTAGACACATGTTATTTTGCAAGATAGCGCGAGTTAGTCATCTGGAACACACGCGATAACGTGATTACTATGTAGACGAATGACACGCCGAATTTGCGCGCGAAAATATCGCTGCTTATCTGGATTAAACAAAGTATATTTCCATCTGATCTTTGACGAGTGATGACATTCGTCTTTGTATCATCCTTGAGAGCGTCTTGAAATTGACTTCACCAATCTTCAATAATATAATATAATATTAAAATATAATGCTGTATTTTTTAATTTTGTGCATTAATTACAGTGCTTGATTTTCAGTTGCGTTAATTTTGTTTGTATTAATTGACTTTTTCGAACTTAATCTTCTGTAATCTTCATCTCATATTTTCAAGGATTAAAATATTTCACATAATAAGCGAATATAGTTCCGATGAGCAAATGGAGCTTATAAAACGCAATTACTACAAGACTCATTTAGGCTATATATTAATGAGTATATATTGACTGTTATGAAACCATTTAAGTCATAACCGATATAAAACTATTTCAATAATAAATCGACCAAGTTAGCAACCTCTCATTATCCTAGACGATTTTTAAACTATGCGGAATTCTATAATTCCACAAAAATTTCTTTAAAAAATTATAGCTTATTTCTTTATTTTAATGGATAATTAAATACATAAATTAATTATATCAATTTAAATGATTCCTTGATATGAAGATTAGTTACTTTGCAGTGAGATACGTTTATATTTAGCATAATGCTATAAGGTGTTCAACGCGATTATATAATGTGTATGCGAGTACGTAATTTCACATGTTGATTTTTCGATAAGTTATTGCGCCAACTAATCGAGATTCTAATATCCGATTTAGTTCGGACGTCATAAAGCGCGATACGACGAAATATACCGCACGATAAAAGTGCAGACGTGTTGCCTCTCGTCTTGAAAGATCGAGCAGTTTCCGTACCTAAGTGCAGCTTTGCGTTGCTTGAATTACGATCGTTCGCATTTCACATTTTCCAGTCTCAAATAATCGTAAAAGAAAGTTATCGCTACTTTGAACACCGCGTCTCTCAAACGAAGCGTGACTACGTCCGTTATCTGCTAAGCAGCGCGAAGCTGTACTGAGTTTTACAAATGAACGTAATTAATTAATTCCCTCACCGCAAAAATACCACGACTGTCTCTTTCTTTTTTCATCGGTCTACTTAAAAATCACGAATGGGAAGTAATTTATATCCAGGAATATGTGGGCGAGGGAGAAATGACGCGACAGTAGCGAGTCTAAAATTTACATATTACGGACAACAAAAAAGTATGTTACCGGGGGATGCTGCGAGCGAAAGGATTAAACTTTCTCATGAATTATCATCGAACACAAGGAAAAGTTGCAAGCTGTGTGTAACGCCGGCAATGAGCGTGAGCTCCCCCTTTTTTACGCGGTGTTTACGAGTCTCGCTGGAAACTCAAGTTAAACGTAACTTTTTGACCATGTCACAGAATTGTGAAGTATTACACACGTTTTTTTTTTCTTCTCGTTTTTTCCAAAGTAGCAACTTTGTACATTAACACTATTTGCGGGAGTACGCGATATAGCCGTGCGCCGCTGTGTGTTACGGTCCCCGCCACGGTTAAAGATGATTATGCAAAAGAAGTGCTGCGTGTGTCCTAATATTCTCACGCAGCGAAGTTTTGCTTATTCAAATTTATTCATTGCTTCTTTTTTTGCATTACCCGCGCAAAATTAATACGGACGAGAACGCCCCGAAATGACTGCACCGGAAATTCTACTTTTTAACATCTCAAAAATAGGAAACTTGCAAAAGCCCGAAGATTAACAGATACGTCATGAAAGAAAAAAAAGCTAGTCATAGATACTGGCATCGATCTGTACATGCACAAATAATTTTATGAATATACCTACATGATTTATAAAATAGGATATATGGATCTTTATTTCAAGAAATATAATTAGTCCAGCATTTTCGTTATCATTAAAATGTCATATTAAATAGTCTAAATTCAAAGATATGCTATTTAATAATATATTGTATTAATAATAACATATTTTCTCTAAAAGATAATTTTGTCACACATTAATGATATTTAAATTATTATATTTATTATGAATATATTAAAAATATATATTAAAAATTCTATCAAAAAGATAATTATATATTATTAATACAAACTTGTATTAAATTTTACTTCATGTAGGTGGCGTATGCAAGTATAAAAAAAAACTTATTCATATAGAGTGAGTAACGGACGATAATTAGAATCGGAAAATGGCGAGAATTATATTGACTTGATATTTTAACAACACTGCTCGCGTTGTTTCTTGTTATATGAATATTCGCGAATTGAAATCATGTCTGCGAGGAATAGCTTGAGAAAACAATGAGAATACTCTATGTACAATAGATATATATAATTATATGTACCTATTATATTATAATTAATATAACATAATATAACATTGTTAGGTATTTGTGTATGCTCGCAGTTATTGTTACAGTGTAACTATGCATTGTGATTTTAACATTGATGTAATATCGCACAAATATGCACATGCACATGTACCGCTTTTACCTAGGAGAACAATCTGTCGAGAATTGAATTCCTCGAGGAATGCGTCTTATCTAAGGAATTTTCTACGCACGCTCGTAAAGACATATTATCTTAACTATTAATTATAAATCGTGAATGGATGCTGTAAAATGCGTGGCAAAATAAGAGAGAGAGAGAGAGAGAGAGAGAGAGAGAGAGAGAGAGAGAGAGAGAGAGAGAGAGAGAATTCTCGTATCGCGTTACGGCAATCGGAACAAATTTACGTAGGCAGTGATGACTTCGATTCCGAGCAGGTGCAAATGTGGAAGGTCGACGAATGTTTCGACCGGACGTTGGTCGCCATGACTGCGTTTGTCATTCTGTCAAATTTCGATTGATTCCGGCCATTCGCTTTGATCGCATCGCGTCGCATCGTGTCGAAGCGACAACGTTTCCATTTGCCGATTGCGGGAGCTCTCGTCTCGCTGAAAACGTTTGTGGGAAAGAATCGCGCGGGACCCGGGAATGTCGTGGCAGGATAGATGAAGTCGATTTCTCGCACGGAAATTTCCGCGCCGGTATCTGGTGACACGATGACCGAACAAGTCATCGTAGCCATTTACAATCGGTGGACGCTGCACTGCGCGGCGTGGCGCGCGCCGGGCTTTGTATCTTGATAAGAGATCTTAGGACGCGCCCGGGGAATTTATGATAAATTTATGCACATACATACAGTTTCATCTCCATAATATTAGCTTTTCTTTGTTAAGAAACAAAGATAGAGCCAGGGCGACACGTTGCAGTGATCTAGGCACAACGTACTTACATTTTCGGCACCTTACAGCGAAATTATACACAAATTTATTAAAGTTGCATCAGCGACGAACGATATAGCGCAAACAGACGTTTACTAGACATTTTGCAGCTTTCTATATCTTAATAATTTTCCGAATTATCAAAACTTCGACATCCTGATGTGATCGATGAAAATAATCGCACCCTCACGCTATCGTTCCTCGAAGAGGAAACCTTGGCGATCAATCGCGCTGCTTCGATTATCGTGTCGCGACATTATATGGCGGATAACATTGTAACACGAAGCGCATTAAACAAAGGTCTTGATGCGATACGCGAATCATGTGCATGCCGATTGACGGCGGGTTAGCAGTTACGGGTAAGAGCGAAATTGCTTACGCACACCCGTGTATATGTGCGCGTTAAGGAAATATCAGACGTTCAACGTGGTACGTGCTCGAGCAGCTGCACAGATATCGTCGTTCTTTGTCCACGCGTGGCTACCACCACAACAAACGTGGCCTGCGCGTGTTGAGAAAACGTTTTATGGCGACCTGGCATAGGGAGCACATTCCTACGCTCTCTACGCCTGACCAACGCTGCCTTCTTCCACTCAGCGGGAAACGAGAGATTCAGTTACTCGTGGGTGGAGCGCGATAGTTTCGCATTTCCTGCTTAGCAGGGCCATGGGATTCTTCCTTCATTCGTGAGACCAGGAACTTTTTGCGAATTTTTCTCAATCAAACTGCATGCTAATATTGAGATAAAGATTTTTCCGTTAATTTTTTGATAAATAATCTTCTTAAATGTATCTGCTTAAACGTTCGATTCTTTTCTTCTATGTAACTTGAATTTTGTCGCGCTGAATTTCTACTTTGGCTATGGAGTTTATTAAAACTGAGTTCTAGGTTCTAGAAAATAGGTAGCGTGTACGAGTAATCTCCCGTGTACTCGAAGAAGCTCGGCTTAAGATAACTCACTGCATTACACGCATAGTTTAACACGTGAGCCACTTCGCACCTAAACGCCGATCTCCTTCGATGCTTCCTTCGTCTCTCACTGTCTTCTTTGCTCCACTTCGACGTTAAATCCTCCTTTTTCTTTTCATCCTCGCGCTCCATCCGCCGCATAGCTTTCCCTCAAGTTTCGCGCGAATAGGCGCCGAACTAGCGCAAATTACTGGAAAGTTTTGGAGCACTGCGGGCCAGATTTCACGTCTATTTCTTTCGTCAGACGTACCGCAAGCTTCTCGCTCGATCTACCGCGCGAATAATTTCCGCAGCCCTCAAAGAGAACTCACACGCGAGACAAGGACAGGAATGGAGTGCAACGAAGTAATAGGGCAGATCTCTGTAATAGCGAAATATGCATACAACTTCGTGAATCTAGAGCAATTTCCCGCTGTCTGCCGCGGAATGTTGGCGTTAATCGTGAATTGGACTTGTTTGCCGATTCGCGGTAGATTCACACTACAAAGCCAACAGCATTTCAATCGTGGAAACTATTACCGTTAGGTCACGACACCGGATAATCCACCCTTGGTGCTCGAATGTACAGAACAAGTATCCATTCCATTCACCAAATCTACGAAAGAGCCTTTGCTTTTGGCCGCTTAAAAAAAAAAAATCAGGATTTTATTTTTGAATAAATAAGTATTCGATATATACAGATAAAGACATGCAATTAGGGAAATCTAATAATAACAATTTCATATTTTTGACGAATATTTTTCGTGAACAGAATCGCGTTTTATGCATGCAAATGTTCAATGAATCCGCGCGTGAAATCATATCGTTTGAAAGTAAGTTGCGTAATGTCAGTCTTCGACAAGCGCCTGCAACTGTCGAGGACAGTCCTGCAATGTTAAATGTTCCGAGGTCTCGCGTTGATATCACGGACACGCGAGTATTTAATAATGCACATTAAAAAATAACTGCGCATTCCGTAGAAAGGAGGCTTTTAATGCGGCATACATTACAAGCCAGCTGGACCAGTCGGATCTACAAAGAGTTCCGCGGGATATATTATATATTTTTCCTGAAAGTTAAATCCTAAAATTTATTGTCCTGTTTACTTGTTCAAAATAAATATCTTTTAAAGTCTTTAAAGACAATATCTACATACGTACAATGAACGCGAATGAAATAAAAACGAGAGCGCTTTTTGCTTTTTAACTAACAAATTAATTCGTGTTGATAACGTCGTGTTTTAACGTCGATTTCTCTCTCTCTCTCTCTCTCTCTCTCTCTCTCTCTCTCTCTCTCTGCTTTAGTACAGTCGAAGAAAATTGAAGATATTCACGCGCGACAATTCCAGAACCGTTTTGTCGGCGGTGCAAGTTCATTGGGAAGAAACAACGAACGACTGAGAGATAACGAGAGGTGCAAAAGACAACCCATTCCCTCGAGGATGCGAATAAATGCTATTCGTGTACCTAATATTACCCGAGCCGGGGTTTACCGAGCACGTGATTGCACCGAGGTTGTAGCGCAACATAACGCCTTCCATGTCTCTTATCCGCAATCTAAATCTTCGTTACGACGTTAGTCATGACGCGGTTATGGTTTTGCGGTAATTATAATGACGGGCACTAATCGCATCGTAGCTCTTTGACAATCAGTTTCGCTGTGTGTGTGTGCCCTTTGCACGCCGCAGCTATCCGGAAACAGTTTTGTATGTTAATAGTCTTAAAGCAACAAAAATCATTTCAATTTTTCGAAAAAGCATAAAAAACTTAAAAATTAAACTGATCTATATATATATATATATATATATATATATATATATATATTTCCATTACTTTTTCATTACATTTTGAAAGCTTGTTTTTATTTCATCCTGAAACCTCTTAC